>NW_012151063.1:928767-951241 GCF_000956105.1 Propithecus coquereli | reverse complement strand
TCCTAGGCTCAGAAATTTGCAATCCAATAAATAAAAGTTCCCTGAGGGGGGAAAAAAAAGCGTGTTGTAGCCCAGAGTTGATATGTTGGCAAGTTCACGATTTGTGCCTGTCGGTGGTCTAAATCATTTTTAAAACGGCAATTTACTTAATTTGGCCAAATGGATGTGTGGGCTTTATGTGTATGTCTTTTATTTTCCTTGTAACTGTAACAGAGGTTGGGTCTTCTGCAGAGATTAAGACGCAGGGAAGCTGCAATATAATATACAAACAGCTACTTTGTTGATAGAGCTAACCCTTCATCTGGCTCAGAGTCAAGACAGAGTCCACTTCCCAGAATCCTGCATTTGAAACCTGAATCCTGTCTGCCTCTAAGTCTGCTGAGATAGACAGACAACCTTGGCCATGACGCTCATGGCGTTGAATCAGAACCGCCCGTCCCAGGGTGTCCTAAAACACAGAGCGTGGTGGAAGAGCTCTTTCAATTCATGCCTGTTAATGTGTGTTTATCCGAGTCGCCCGGGAGGCTGTGATCCATTTCAACTTTGCTTTTAATACCTCGGTACCTGGCTGAGAGCCCGACATACTCTCTGCACACTTCGGAAGCTTAACTGCTCCACTGAATGTATGCAAAGCACAAGTGAGCTTGTCTCAAAAGTCTACGCAATAACAAAGCTCCTAATTCTCTTTTCTTTTGCCTAAACACACACACACACACACACAAAAACCAAAACACACTATATATATGTATATATGTGAAAATGGCCCATGGCAAAAGTTAACATACATATGAATTATAAAAGGTGCAATTGTTTCAACTACTGTGTGTAACAAACTACCCCAAAACTCAGTGTTTTCAGAGAGCCACTGCACGAGTTTTGCTCCTAAATCTGCACTGTGGACGGGGCTCAGCTGGATGTCTCTTGCGCTTCGTCAGAAGGCTGGGGCTAAAGTCGCTGAAGGCTTGAAGGCTTATCCATTCACATTTCTGATGGTTGAGACTGACTCTTAACTGAGACCTGGATCAGACATATACTTTATGGGAACCACTGCAGAATGAAAATATGGGGTCCCTTGCCCAAACTTTATGAAGAATTTCAAGATGGCAGCATCAGAGTATTAAACCAAACATGGGGTCCCCTTCTGAGCACTAGTCCAGCTGCACAGGCTGTGGACTCACGAAATCTGCCACAGCGGATTGGCTAGGTGAGACCGTGTGCAGAACACCTACACGTGGGCCCTCCGTGCGCACGGCCTGGGCTTCCCCGCAGCATGGTGGCTGGATCTCAAAGAAGTGTGTCAGAAGGAGCGAGGGATAATCAGGTGAAAGTCATAATAGCTTTATGTCCTAGCTTCCAAACCACATGGCATCCCCTCTGCAGGAGTTTGTTCACTACAGCAGTCAGAGATATCGGCCCAATTTCAAAGGATGAAGAATTAGACACCCCCTCTTGACAAGGAATGCCAAGGCTTTGGAAGAGGCTGTGGGAAACACGTATCACTATGACCATTTTTGGAAAATATAATCTGTTCTAACTACAACATATGCATTCATAGCTACAGAGCTGGCTAAAACATATTTAATCAGCCTAACATAAAACCATGTGAAATTACGTTCCTTTATCCAGTAAATATTTACTTAGTCAAGATCTGATCCCAGTCGCTGACATGCAAACCTGAGTAAGTTCCTTTTCCTCTCATCCAATAGCTCAATGGGTCCATCGAGAGTTAGTAAAAAATTGATATATTTTACACCATGTGACATGTTCTTCTGATGATGAACACAGACAGCTATGGGAGGGAAGAGGAGAAACGAGAAGATCGTGTTGGATGATTCAGAAATGTTTCACTACAAAGACTGCATTTCAGCTGGGTCTCGTAGAACACGTAGGAGTTTTCTAGACGGAGAATGTGCAGAGATGCATTCCAGGGTATGAGCACAATACTCTGTGTGAGCAAAGACACAGAGGCGGTGGGAAGACACCCATGATGTGCGTGAGTAGGAAGAGGTTTGGGAGGGGACACTGGGTAGGTAACCTGGGACCAGACGAAGACAAACTTTGCATGCCTTAGCAAGTAGAGCCCACTTAATGTCAAAGGCCATGGGGGACCCCAGAAAGAATTTAAGGTGGACCGCGACAGGCGGAGATCCAGTTCCGGAAGGTGGCTCTGAAGGTGCAGAACTCAGTGTGGTGCGGTGGTCAGTTTTCTGTGTTAACTTCACTGGGCTGGGGGTTCCCCGATAGCTGGTAACACATAATTTCTGAGCGTGTCCATGACAGCATCAGAAGAGACCCCCATTTGAATGAGTAGACTGAGTAGAGTAGATTGTTCTCACCAACGTGGGTGGGCATCATAGACTCCAATGACAGCCTGAAAAGAACAGAACGGTGGACAAAAAGAAAATTTGCTACCTCTCGTGACCTGAGACATCCACCTTCTCCTGCCCTCAGACATTGGCTCTCTCTCGGGTCTCCAGCTTGCACATGCAGACTGTCAAAGTCCTCAGCCTGTATAATCATACGAGCCGATCTCTCATAATCAATCTTCTTGCAAATACCCTGTTGTTTCTGTTTCTCCAGGGAACCCTGATGAATGCACGTAGGCACTTGGTGGCCAAGAGGAACAGAGCAGAACCTGTGGGGTGCCTGTGTTTGTCCAGAGAGATCCCGGCAGTGTTAGGCACAGATGTGGTTGTCGGGATGGACAGAAGGACACCAATTACCAAGACTTCTGGAAGGGGAGAGTTTATTATTATTAATATTGTTATTGAGATCAGGGCTATTTATAAGCAAATCAAAGAGTGTGAGACCATTAAAAACCCTGTATTTTTTTCCCCCCATCTTTCTGGCATTTTACAATATTTTCTTCTTGTCCCAGAAAATAAAATTCCCAGACGGCACCGCCGGTTCTTCTAGATTTTTTTAGAACTTGCCAAAGCAGTGAGGCAGGGCTTGGTGCATGTCACAGCTGGGATACTGGCCGGTTAGGACCAGGAGGACAGTGCTGGTGGGAAGGTCCTTCTACGTCGTAAGTCGTAAGTCAGCTGTGAGAGCAGGCGTTTCGCTGTGGTGTGCCTCGTGGGCAGAAGGAGTTTAGGAAGAGTCTCAGGAGACACAGTAAAACTCTCCCCAACCTGCAAAGGCTTCCCTCTGAGGGTTCAGGAGTGTGAGGACCCTCCCACACCATCTGTGGTCTCAGACACATGGCCTGACGCTTGTGTAGCCCCTTCCCTGTCTCTGGAGTACCACAAAATTGGCGTTAACACCAAATCCATTATTCCGAAGCTCCCATTTGGGAGGATTCATAGATCCATGTGTCACTGTCTGTCTTGCTTTATAAACTCTGAAGGGCGACGCTTATGCCAGACAGAGCCGATGTCAACCCCGACGTTGGGGCCGTCCCCTGCGAGGTTGGATGGTGTCATTTTCAGGCACTGGGTGTTGTTTTAGAGCTCCCCGTACGTGGTCAAGACTGTTTGCACAGTGGCCACGGAAAGTTCCCTCCCCGTGCCGTCTTTGCTGAACAGGTGCAATCGTGTACCCGCTCCTGAAATCTGCTCCGGGGCCATCCCTCGCTCTGGCCGGTGGAATACAGTGGACGTAACATGAAAGTTGCTGGGCTTGTGCGTTTGGAGTCTGTTTGCACTCGGGCCGCCATCTTGGAAACCTGCCTGAGCGCTGTGTGCACGTGCTTGGGCCGTCCTGCTAGAGGCCGAGAGATCACTGGAGCCCAGCCAAGCTGTCCCTGCTTACTCATCCAAACCAGCCCTGCCCCGGGCGCCCGGCCGCTGACCACTGACTCATGACTGAGTCCATCTGACAGCAGAGCTGCCTTGCCCAGCCAAGCCCGGATAGCCGAGCCGCACGGCCATCAGCGAACTGATGGGTTATTGTTTTAAACCGCTGCGTTTTGGGGTGGTTTCTCATCCGGATCAAACTGGAAGCCATCCTTTTAAGTGAAGTAAAACAACTGCCTAGGATATGATAACATGCAGTGTAGGATTAATGTTTTAAAAGGCATTCGGTCCAAATGTTTATAGCAGCACAATTCACAGTTGCAAAGATGTGAAAATAACCCAAGAGCCCATCAATGCATGGGTGGATTAATAACGTTTGGTCTATGTACGCCATGGAGTTCTGCTCAGCCACAAAAAATAATGGTGATCTAGCACCTCTTGTATTATCCTGGATGGAGCTGGAGCCCATTCCACTAAGTGAAATATTACAAGAATGGAAAAGCAAGCACCACATGGACTCACCACCAAATTGGAACTAACTGATCAACACTTATGTGCACATATGGAAATAACATTCATCAGGTGTCGGGCAGATGGGAGAAGGGGATGGGCAAATTCACGCCTAACAGGTGCAATGCACACTGTCTGGGGGATGGGCACACTTATAACTTTGACTCAAATGGCACAAAAGCAATTCACGCCCCCAAAACCTTTGTACCCCTGTAATATTCTGAAATTTAAAAAAGGAAAAAAGAAAAAGCGAAAGAAAATTATGATAACAAGTGTGAGATGTTGTCTGATGTCAGATGAAAACCTTCCATGTTGACCTAAGTATTCTACTGATTTCCTTCCATACTTACACGTTGAAACTTTTGTTCTCTTTGCCTGGGTGTTACGTTGAACTTCTTCAGTCCCTGTGGCAGAGGATGTAGGTTTCTGACAAGAGTCAACACAAGTCCTAGCTCTTCCCCAAAACTCTCCTGACAAGCCCGCTATTATGTGATTATTTCACCTTTGTTTCTATGCATCATTGACACGTGGCGTATAAAACTGTGTAGGTGAGTTACTTTTTCCTTCATATATCCTTGGTCTTCACGGACATCATAGCTTATATGCCCTTATGTTATATAACAAGGATGCTGTCTTGTATACTTTATTTCATAATCTGTGCTTTAATACATATTTCTCAATGCTAACAAGAAATAAACAAAAAGCTGACAGGTGTATACATTGCCCAAACCCTTACTTCTCCTTCCCAAAACAGACCTGAATGAGAATTTATAAAGTCCTCAAGGCTCCTGGGGGCACCTTACGGAGCACAGACTAAAGGCGTCCTCGAGGAGTCTGCGGTTGTGTCTATGCGTTTGGAGAAAGGGAAGTACACACGCGTGCTCGGATCATCACCGTGAACCGTCTCTGTGGCTTTTATTTCCATATTTCATCACCTCTTGGAGGCCGGCATGAAACCGACTGTCCCGTGGTTTGTTTTAAATCTTCTTCCAAGATTTAGAAAACACCCCAAGTTGGTGTTGGTTCGTCACGCCTATGCAGTCAGCAGTGCAATAGGACGCAGTGAGTAGCTGCTTGGATGATAAACCGTGTATTTCCTTTCTTCTGTTACACGAGCACCGTAAACTTGCTCAGTGTAGAACCAACACATTCGCAATGCACTGCACACTCTCTAGCCTTCCTCTTCCTCTCAGGGGGACATTATCGCCATCCCTGTTATAAAAACAAGGAAGCAAAGCCAAGGCAAGTGACTCGTAAATTGAAATAGAAAGAGGTTGACTTTGAACCTGTAGCTTCCACTCTGGCTCCAGATCACTGACACTCGGACACCCTACTTGCATGTTCTGTTCATGCACAAGTAAATAAACAGCAATTCAATCTATGCATGTGTGTCCATCCCTTCAATTTCGTGATGGACTCTAATAGACGATTAACCCTGATTTTGAAGAAGCTGGGAGGTTTTGCCACTGGACACAGTAAAATTTCCTGTGCACGGAGTCCAGCGACGTCTGCTTCGCAGAAGAAGACAGGATACTTTTTGGTTCCAGACTCGGTCATTGCACAATTCCCAAAGGAATTTTAGATTTTGAAATGTAGCAAGAAACGTAGCAAGAAATGTAAGATGCACCCATTTTCCAAACTGTTTCCAGTATGATTTTTACAAATTGTGATTTTTTTTTTTTTTACTTTTCATTTTTAAATAATTATGGACTCCCTGGAAGTTGCACGAATGCAAGATCAGCACCTAGAGACCCAGGTACCATTAATTCACCTTTATTTTACATCAGAGGTCCCCAATCTATGGTGAGTTGTTCCCTTATATATTATAATGTATATATTTCATTATATATTACAATGTATATATTTCATTATATATTATTTCATTACATATTACAATGTAATAATCATAGAAAAAAGTATAGCATAAATGAAATGCGCTTGACTCATCCCAAAACCATCCCCTTCCAGCCCCAGTCCGTGGAAAAATTTTCTTCCATGAAAACGGTCCCTGGTGCTGAAAAGGTTGGGGACAGCTGTTTTACACGATGTTGGAGAACAATATATAAACCAGGACATCAACACTGGCGCATTTCTTTTAACAGGACGCCCAACCCTAATAAGTTGTCATTAGTTCAATCATCTTGAATTCTACACCTCTTCACTGTCTCCAACATACACAAGCAGACTTACGATTAATCGGCCAATGCAAAAAAGTTTATGTACCGGCAGTTCCATACTAAATTCTTGGAGAAATACCCAACCAATGTCTAGAATGTTCACCAGGCCAAGCCGTCTATTCTAGGGGTTCATGAGCCCTTGTATGTTTATGCTGAAGGGTCTTCCTGCTCCACATCAGACGTCACCGGAAAACCTGTGCCTCGTGTCTAGGAATTCTTTTTTTTTCTTTATACAGAGAAATTTATTATTTTTTTAATTTCAGAATATTACGGAGGTGCAAAGGTTTCGATTTCACAAATTTCTTTTGTACAGTTTGAGTCAAAGTTGTAAGTGTGCCCATCCCCCAGACAGCGTGCATTGTACCTGTTATGTGTGAATTTACCCATCCCCTCCTCCGCCTCCCACCTGCCCGATACCCAGTGAGTATTATTTCCATATGTGCACGTAAGTGTTGATCAATTAGTTCCAATTAGATGGTGAGTCCCTGTGGTGCTTGTTTTTCCATTCTTGGGATACCTCACTTAGTAAAATGGGCTCCAGCTCCATCCAGGATAATACAAGAGGTGCTAGATCACCATTGTTTTTTGTGGCTGAGCAGAGCTCCATGGTGTACATACACCACATTTTATTAATCCACTCATGGATTGATGGGCACTTGGGTTGTTTCCACATCTTTGCAATTGTGAATTGTGCTGCTGTAAACATTCTAGTGCAGATGTCTTTTTTATAGAACGTACACCACATTGTATTGAGTGGGGAGAAGGACATAGATTCCCTGGAGTTCCTTTAAGTGGCTAGGTGTGGTTTGTTTATTGGGTCACACAGATGAAGGTAGATGTGAAACGGCTCCCTAAAACCGTCCCGCACCGGGGGGTGTTCGAGAAATGAAGGAACACCAGCCTGGAAGGACAAGAGACCAGCCCAGACTGCAGGGAGGCAATGATTCTATCTGTCGGCATCCATGTAGGTAGGGCTGCATGGAGTTATCCAGGGATGGGGAAGGAGGAGGATGTGGACGCCCCCCACCCCCAGGCTGGTTCTTGGGCTATATAGGGATCTGAGCTGGAGTGGCTGGTGGGACTTCGGCTCAGAGTCACGAGCTGTGGCCCCGGGGAGCGTGTGCAACAACCTGAGGGTCACAGAAAGGAGCAGGGGTCTATATGAGTATCCTGGGGCTGCCATAACAAATGACCGTAAACTTTGGACTTAAAACTTAACAGACATGTGTCCTTTCCCAGTCCCGGAGCCCAGGAGTGTGAGACGCAGGTGTCTCGGGGTCGCGCTCCCTCCGCCGGCTCCAGGGGAGGCTCCTTCCTGCCTCTTCCGGCTCCTGGGGGCTCCAGGCGTCCCTGGGCTTGTGGCCGCGTCACTCCAGTCTCTGCCTCCGTCTCCACGTGGCTTCTCCTGTGCATCTCTGTCTCCTCTGCTGTCTCTTAGGGGGACACCTGCCATTGGCCTTAGGGACCTCCCTAATCCAGGGTGGTCTCATCTCGAGATCCCTAATTGCAACTGCCAAGACCCTGTTTCCAAATTAGGTCACATTCTGAGATTCCCAGCAGACACAAATCTGGGGGGCCCTTACTCACCCCAATACAGGGTTTTGGCCCAATCTTATCCTCTCCCTGCAGATTGGGCAACGTCGTTCAGAAGCCCAGGGGCCCAAGAGCCTCTGAGGTAGTCCCTAAAGCTCCACGGCTGGGGCAGAGGGTGGGTGCGTCCAGTTGGGAAAAGGACCTACAGCCGAAGGGTAGAGACTCATCGCGAAGACCAACCCTGCCAGATCACGGGGCAAGGGCTGGGCAGACCTCACAGTCACAGGACAAACGCTGGAAAGTTCCCCAAACTGGATTTTCCTCCGTGAGAATTCCTGGGCCAGGAAAATTCAGCTCTTGAAAACAGACAACTGTAAAAAGCATTAATTTCTAGCTGAGATTCCTAGAATATCACTATTTGTTTAAGCAAATTAAAACCGTTTCTTCTGAAAGCTTTCTCGAATGTGTCTTGGGATATACGGGGTAGGAAAAAACAAGGATGTGAATAAATAAAACATGACTCTAACAGAGGACAGGTTACATTCTGAGTTACTTTCAAAAAAGCACATGAGCACAGAGATGAGTGTGGGGGACTGTTTTCTTCCCCAGAGGTTTCAACGTTTGCAGCTTTAAACGGGGCTGGAGTTTTCACCTGCAAAGGTGGAACTTTAGTTCTCATTCAGATCATCGACAGAAATCACTTTTTTCTTCTGTGTGTTGGCACCGATGTAGCACAAGTTACTCTTAGAAAACTGAGCTTTTTCGGTTTAATGTATACGAGTGTTTGAAATATTCTTTCTATCTAAAATATTCTTTTTCTTAATGTAAAGAGATGGTGTAGAGAGAAAGAAAAGGTTTAGGGGGGAGAACACCACAAGAAGAAAAATATTGCAGCCACAAGTCACAGGAAATGTTTGGCAGGCGGAACCGTAACATTTTTCCTGTTTAAATGCCGCTGAATGGAAAACATGACGAGTAAAAAACAACCTCATTTTTTTCAGTGGTACACGCTAGAAAACAATGGCCAGCGAGTGTGCCTCACTTGGCTTTAATTCCATACGCCGAGGTCACTTTGGGAATGTAGCGTTGTTCACTGTGACGCTCACCGAGCATTGGCAGGCAAGGCCCGCGGCCAGCGCCGAGAAGAGACAGCACATGACCGTGACGCTCCCGGCTGGAGGAGCCTCCCTGGAGCCTTCAGGGCACAACTGTGACTCAGCCTGAGATGGGGAAGGACGCAGCAGTCCCGGGTCTTGTCAACACCCAGACGTGCACAAATAAAGTCAGGATCTCCCTTCACTAAAATGTGTGTGTGTACACGCTCAAACACACGTGCCTACATGTATGTATGCATGTGCGTGTGATGCACGCAGTATGTAAGTACAAATACGTGTTAGAAATAAAGGTAGCTAAATAGAGACAGATGATGGATGCGTTAATAGGTAGACAGATGTAGATACATGGATAGATGGGTGATCGGTAGATAGATATACGGATGGATAGATAGATAATAGGTATAATTGAGAGAAATAGATACATGAATATATTCATGATAGATTGATGGGTAAATAGAGATAGATGATGGATAGATAGATAGATGAATAGATAGGTAGATGATAGATGCGTGGATGGATACATACATGGATGGATGGATAGATGGATGGATGGATAGATGGGTGGATGGATGCATAGATGGACGGATAGATGGATGGATGGATGGATAGATGGATGGGTGGATGGATGCATAGATGGACGGATAGATGGATGGATGGATGGATAGATGGATGGGTGGATGGATGGATAGATGGATGGATGGATAGAGTAGGTGGATGGATGGATGGATGGATGGATGGATGGATGGGTGGATGGATGGATAGATGGATGGGTGGATGGATGGAGATAGATGGGTGGATGGATAGAGTAGGTGGATGGATGGATGGATGGATGGATGGATGGATGCATAGATGGATGGATGGATGGATAGATAGATGGATAGATGGGTAGAAGGATGGATGGATAGATACATATGTACATAGATACATACATAGACAGATACATAGATAGATGATAGATAGATAGATAGATATGAGAAAATAGATGAAAGATAGTTCATGTATAATAGTTCTCAATTTTTTTTCCATTTCTTTCCTCTGGCTTCTCTGACCGTCCATGAATCACACTTAATTTCCCCCAATGTTTCTCACACCCTGGTGATGAACAAGGCAGAAACAAACATTGATTTATCTTCAGTGTGGGTGGACATTGGACCTGAAAGTCAAAGATCTACAAGGCACCGACAGGTCACCTTAGCAAAGCACCTTCATGCATTTTGTGTGACCAAAAGGGCAGACACCTTTACTTCAAGGACACAGGTGGGTCGTGGTGACTGGAGCAAGCAGAGGAGGAAAAGGAAGCCGCGAACCCTCGGCCACTCCTGTGGTGGCACACCACACCCCGCCATAAGAATGCCAGCACCTCGCTGCCTTGGAGCGTGCACGAGGGACAAGAGACAGGAAAATCTTGACTCATGAGATGAGACACAAGGGAAGGAAGCATGTGATATTGCCCAGGAAACCAAACAATGAATCGCCCCTGGCCATAAGTACCCAGAGACCAATGGAGTAGAGTTTAGGGATGGTGGGTAGAGGTGGCGGGTGTGTGTGTGGATGGTGATGAGGTTGGTGCTGACGGGTGGACAGAGAGGGGCTGACGTAGGCATGGAAGGTGGTGGAGGTGGAGGTGGCCAGGTAGTTGACAATGAGTAGATACGGATTCGGAGGAGGTTCTCCAAGAAGCCCAAAGGTACAGGTGGTCCCCAAGGCCATGTGAGTAGACAGATCCTCCCTTAGAGCCTCCAGAAGGAACCTGCCCTGCCCGAACCTTGATTTCAGCCTCCTGCTTCCACAACCCTGACAGAATGAGCCCCAGTTTTGTGCCACCTGCTGTGTGATCACTTGCTACAACAGTCCCAGAAAAACGATGCCAGGGGGATTAGACACATTTCTAGTATTGTGTCCGGTAAAACGAGCACGAGTCTTTGTTCTTAACGGCATCCTCTCCGCACCCACCTTTTTCCTCCCATTGTCACTTGTGTGTGGGAGGGCGGGAGTCGCTGGCGAGTCAGAGGCAGGAAGGGGGGAACCACATCAAGTGTTGCTTTGGGTCATTCTGCTTGAGACTGTGCTTTGTCAATCAAGTTTCTTAGGTGTAAGCAGCAGAGTAGAATTTTGAATGATTTTGTAAAAGCAAACAGCAAAATCCACAGACTTTATTAAAAGAATATTGGTCATGCACAGAATGTCTAGGATCCTGAAGTATTCATATCTTAGTATGACTGCCTCTGTTTCGGTGTGTGCAGGGCTTAGCACTTCCTTCTAACCAAGGAAACGTGGCAAAGGGGATGAGTTATCACGTCCATGATTATAGGACATTACGTTATATAAGGCATTGTCGTGGACTAAAGGTTTGGGCGCTTCCCAAATTCATACGTTGAAACCCTGACTCCCAAGGGGATAGTGTTAGGAGGTCGGGCTTTGGGAGGTGCTGAGGTCCTGAAGGTGGAGCCTCATGGATGGGATCAGTGTCCTTATAAAAGGGACCCCAGAGAGCTCCTTGCCCCTTCCACCACGTGAGGACACAGCGAGAAGGCACCATCTATGAACCAAGAAGTGAGTCCCCACGAGACACAGCCTCTGCCACGCCAGGATCTTGGACTTCCAGCCTCCAGAACTGTGAGCAATAAATGTCTGTTGTTTATAAGCCACTCAGTGTTTGGTATTCTCTTATAGAAGCTTGAGCTGATTAAGACAGAAAAGGTTTTGTTAGCAGAAACACTCTAGTCTCTCTCTCTCCCTCTCTCTCTCTCTCTCTCTCTCTCTCTCTGTCTGTCTCTCTCTCTCTCCCTTTGAAGAAGCAATCTGTCATGAAATAACTGCCCACACTGCAGAAACCCACACAACGAAAAACTCTGGGTCACTTCTAGCAGCTGAAAACTGCCTCCAGCAACACACTGCAGCTGCAAGAAAATGAATTCCACCAACAACCTCCAGAAGCTTGGAAGTGGGTTTTACCCCAGTTAAGCCTCTGATAAGACCACAGCCCCAGCCGACACCCAGATTGCAACCTGGTGAGACCCCGAGGCAGAGCACCCCGCTGAGCCCTGCTTGGATCTTTGGCTCACAGAAACCGCAAGAAAATAAACCACTTGGCATTTTTAAGATGCAGAGTTTCTGATAATTTTCTAAGCAGCAACAGAAAACTAATACAGTTGGAGGATAAGAGTTGGGACTCTGCAGCCAAGAAAATCCTCCAAAATCAAACCACAAAATTGGTCTTTGACAATTCCACGCCGGCCACTGTGAGCTCGGGAAGCCAAGCCTGTTCTATTCAAAGCCACGGCTCCGGTCGCTGCAGCAGGAACTCAGGCTGCTGTGTCATCTCCATCCACCTCCAGAGAGACGTCTCCCAGTCCCTCCTTCACTGTGACCCGAGCTCCCCAGCAAAGCCTGGGGGCACATGCATCTGGTCACAGACCCCCACGTTCAGGTCCTCATCTGGGCTGCAAAGGAGGCTGGCAAGAGAGCATACGATATTGTTTCTTCACTGAGGTTCATCGGGCGGGGCATGTCCCAGATGTGGGGAGGTCGTCCCGATTGTGTGCAGCCCAAAATGAGCAACAGGCTTTGTCTTAGTCTGTGTGAGCTACTGTCACAAGATGCCTTAGATGGCAGAGCTTGTAAACGACCGATATTTACTGCTCACAGCTCTGGAGGCTGGAAGTGGAGATCCCGGCGTGGCAGAGGCTGTGTCTGGTGGGGACTCACTTCCTGGTTCATAGATGGCGCCTTCTCGCCGTGTCCTCACATGGTGGAAGGGGCGAGGGAGCTCCCTGGGGTCCCTTTTATGAGGACACTGATCCCATCCATGAGGCTTCACCCTCAGGACCTCATCCCCTCCCAAAGCCCGACCTCCTAACACCACCTTGGGGGTGAGGGTTCCAATACATGAATTTTAGGGGGACGTAAACATCTGTATCATAGCAGGCTTTTGTGCTATTTCTTTTTAAGCGACCATGGAGCTCCTACTCATGAAATTCCTTTTATGTCACCCCTGTGACTTGGCTGTATGATCTGTTTTTCCATATTTCATTTAAAACAGGAGGTTTGCCATCTCTTGGGACAGCAGAGATTACTGGTTTAATATTTTTGACAGACCAGCAGTGGGGAAACATTTGTTCACCATCAAGCACGGAGAATACCATGACTCGGGGCACCTTTCTTTTTTGCCTTGGAAATTCCTTTTGGTTTCTCGATACTTATTCTGCTGAAAACATTCAGAGGCACGTCACACATCACCGAAGGCTCCAAAAGTTTGAACCAATTAATGACCTTAAAAATTCTCATAAGCAAAAGCAACTTTTACTCAAGATAAATCGTTGTTTTAACTGACGTCTGTGTTAAGTTTTCTTTCTAATGACCAATTCAGTTTTAAAAACCATACACTCCCGTTACTGTGACTCACTCTGCATCTGGAACACATTTGGTCTCCCAATTACATAACAGATCATGTGTCCTTCATACTTCATAGCTGGCCTGTTGGGCAACCAGTAAAATCCCATAAGGGTGACACACGTCTGTTACACTCCTTGGAAGAAAACAGTTGCAAAGTCAGGGGAAATTTTAGATTTTATTTATTTATGGTGATGGCAAAAGCAACTAAACATGATGCACTTATTTTATTTTATTTTGTATTTGCAATTCTCCCTTAACGAGAACACAATGTGTGCAAACAGCAGGATGGTGTCCACTAGGGGCCAGTTTACTCGAAAGTAGGAATGATAAGAAACAGAAAAGCCATTGCCTATTGCTCTCGGAGGGTGACTCCACCATTTAACCTCCCTTCTTTTTTTTGAGACCGGCTCTTGCTCTGTCACCCAGGCTGGAGTGCAGTGGCATCATCACAGCTCACTGAAGCCTCACACTCCTGGGCTCAAGCAATCCTCCTGCCTCAGCCCCCTGAGTAGCTTTGACTACAGGTGCACCATGATGCTTAGCTAATTCTTAAATTTTTGTAGAGACGGGGTCTCGATATATTGTCCAGGCAGGTCTCAAACACCTGTCCTCAAGCGATCTGCCCACTTCGGCCTCCCACAGCGCTAGGATTATAGGTGCACGCCCACCACTCCCAGCTAATTTTTCTGTGTTGTAGAGATGGGAGTCTCGCTATGCCACCAGGCTGGTCTCAAACTCCTGGGCTCAAGCAATCCTCCTGCCTCAGCCTCCCAAAGTGCAATGTTTTTAACTTATTCTCCCAGCCTCCCTGAATGTGGACCACATTCAGACCCTGACCCACTTGGACTCCTCTGCTGTCTTCTCAGCTGTGATCTCCAAGATGTGGTCCCTCGACCGGCAGCATCAGTGTCCCCTGGCTGCTTACTGGACATGCAGAATGCCAGGCCCCACACCCCAGATCTAATCGGAGTTGGCATTGGAGCAAGGTTCCCTGGTGATTCCTGGACTCGTGAAAGGTTGGATGCTCTGAGGGTCACCCCGGCAACCCATTCTGTCACCCACTGAGAAACTGACATTTATAAAGAAAATTAAGGCTGGGTGCGGTGGCTCACCCCTGTGATCCCATCTCTACTAAAAATAGAAAAATTCGCCAGCCATGGTGGTGGCATCTGTAGTCCCACCTACTTGGGAGGCTGAGGCAGGAGGATCACTTGATCCCAGGAGTTTGAGGTTGCAGTGAGCTAGGATGACGCCACTGCACTCTACCCAGGGGACAGAGTGAGACTCTGTCTCAAAAAATAAAATAAAATAAAAAGAAATAAAGAAAATTGCCATTTGTAGAGATATCACCCTCTCCCATACCAGGAATAACAAGAATCTGAACAACTCTCATGTATGGAGAAGGCACCAAATTAGATCTGCAATAATGAGCCTTACCCAAAACACCTTACTTACCATGGTCATCTTCCCATAACCTGCCTCCCCTGTCCAGAAGATCCAATGCCTTTTTCCTCTGTTTTAGCCTAAGATGATATATAAACCCACGCTCTAACTACCCCTTGGAGTTTGCCTCCTGCAGTGTATGCGTTAGTAAGCACCTGTTTGTTTTTCTCTTGTTAACCTACCTTTGGCCAGTCTCATGTATAGCGCCCCCGCTATTCATGGATCACTGGAGGACAGGTGTTTGAGACCAGCCTGGACAATATAGCAAGACCCCATCTCTACAAAAAATAAAAATAACGAGCCAGGCATAGTGGCGTGCACCTATAGTCAGCCCCAGCTACTCAGGAAACTCATAAACTTAATATGAGTAGAGTGAAGGAAATGAAAATATTTTCCCCCAAGATATATCTCGTTGACAGATTTTGAAGTGTCCCTGCAAGGCTGTCTTTGGAGGGGCAGGTTTGCATCTACAGATCTGGGGAGAATCTGCATTAATACCGCCAGGACATCCCTCGCCTGGACATAGGAAGCATGAACTCAGATTCTGACACCTTTCAAGGTCTGAAAAGAGATACTTACTGTCTATTCTCTCTGACGGCTGCTACCTGGGAAGCTTCATCTATCCCACCATCCCCAGCCGCTTTGGCACCAGGGACCAGAATCATGGAACACAATTTTTCCACAGACCAGGGAGCAGGGGCGGGGATGGTTTCAGGATTATGCAAGTGCGTTAAATTTATTGCGCACTTTATTTCTATTATTATTACATTGTAACATAAAATGAAATAATAATATCTGCAGAAACATTACTATATATCTTAGTCTGTCCAAGCTGATAATTAAAAAATACCATACAATGGGTGGCATTCATTGCTCGCAGCTCTGGAGGCTGGAAGTGGAGATCCCGGCGTGGCAGAAGCTGTGTCTGGTGGGGACTCACTTCCTGGTTCATAGACGGCGCCTTCTCGCCGTGTCCTCACATGGTGGAAGGGGCGAGGGAGCTCTCTGGGGTCCCTTTTATAAGGACACTGATCCCATCCATGGGGCTCCACCCTCAGGACCTTGTCACCTCCCAAAGGCCCTGCCTCCTAACAGCATCACCTTGGGGGTGAGGCTGTCAACCTAGGAATTTGGAGGGGATGCAAACTTCAGACCAGAGCCCCTGGCTTCTCCCCTCCTCCTGGGCTCCTTCCTCACTCTCCTAATAAATCATTTTGCTGGAGGCCACATTTTAGGATCTGCTTCTAGGGAACTGGAGTTAAGATATCTGCTTTCTTCCTTGCTCATAGAACCATGATTTGTGGGGTGAGAGAGGGCAGGCTTTTTCAACGCCAGAGCGACAAACCCTCACCACAACCTCATTCTCTTCCTCTCCCACAAGGCCGTAGCTCTCTTGACTACCAGGAGGTATATAAAGTAGAGGAAAACGTGGCCGGCACGTGGTACCTCCCCACTGCCCAGCTTCAAATCCTATGGCCCCACCAGACGTCCCATCGGCATAAATCCTAAAACATAAAAAGTCCACTTCCAAATCATAAAATCAGTTAAGTGCTTCTCAGGGAAAATCCTTGTTTTTTGGTTTTTTTTTTTTTTCTTTTCCCCTAAACACGGTGCTGAAATGTGTTTTTATCTTTATGGGAGGAGCGTCCTTCTCTGATGGGCTCACGCAGTGACGTCTGTGCTCCTGGGCAAACGACGCAGGCCTTGCTGTGGTTGCTCCAGGACTCCCGGAAGACAAACGCATCAGGCCACGAAGTCACAGAAGAAGCAGATGAAACGCACCACGCTGTCTCGGGGGCTGGGTCACCTGTGACTGCCTGCGCTGTCGCCGCAGCCGGCGCGACGGGCTGCCTGGAGCCCAGGGTTTCCCCGCCGGGTTTTTCTTCTGCTGTTTTTGTTTTCAACCTACTCAACAGACCTTCGCTTTTGCTGTTCTGAATTTGGCTCAGACAAAAAATGAGGTTTGGAGATGAGTAAGCCTCACTGCTGTGCTGTGGGTTTTTTTTTTTTCTTAAAAAAACTATGATAGAACTGAAAAGTTTTAGGACAGGTATCAAATTTACATTTTAAAAGCTATTTGCCTTTGTAGCGGATAATTTGAAGACACGGCCTCTGTACGTTTAGCCTGGGTCCACCGCAATGAAAAGGGCATTCTTCTTCTTCCTTTTTTTTTTTTTTTTTGACACAGAGTCTCACTCTGTTGCCCGGGCTAGAGTGCCGTGGCGTCAGCCTAGCTCACAGCAACCTCAGACTCCTGGGCGATCCTCCTGCCTCAGCCTCCCGAGTAGCTGGGACTACAGGCATGCGCCACCATGCCTGGCTAATTTTTTCTATATATTTTTAGTTGTCCGATTAATTTCTTTCTATTTTTAATAGAGATGGGGTCTCACTCTTGCTCAGGCTGCTTTCGAACTCCTGAGCTCAAACAATCTGCCCGGCTCGGCCTCCCAGAGTGCTGGGATTACAGGCATGAGCCACCGCGCCTGGCCTTCTTCTTTTTTTTAATTGACAAATAAAAGTTGTTTATATTTATGGTGAAAGATGACATGATGTTTTGGAACATGTATCCATAAGGAATGTCTAGATCAATCTAATTAACACATGTAATTCCTCACATACTTATTTTTTTGTGGTTAAAACAGTTAAAATTCACCCTCTTTGTGATTTTCAAGTACCCAAAACGTTGGTATTAAAGATAGTCACCAGGTTGTGCGTTACAGCTCTTGAACCTATTCCTGAAGTCTCATTGATATTTTACGTCCTTTGACCCAGGGGTCCCTGACCTATGGTGAGGTGTACGATTATTTCATTATAGGTTACAACGTAATAATAATAGAAATAAAGTGCACAATAAATATAACGTGCTGGAATCATCCTGAAACCATCCCCCCGGCAACCCCGCCGTCTGTGAAAAAATTGCCCTCCTTGAAAATGGTCCGTCGTTCCAAAAAAGCTGGGGACCACGGCTTTGAGCAATAGCTCTCTGGTCCCCCAAACCCCAGCTCCTGGTAACCAGCATTCCCGTCTCTGCTTCTGTGAGTTCAGCTTTTTAAGATTCATCCTATGAGTGACATCCTGGGGTATTTGTCTTTCCGTGCCTGGCTTATGTCACTTAATGTAATGTCCCCTGAGATTTACTCACGTTGTCACAAAGGACAGCATTTTCTCCCTTTCTAAGGATAAATAGTATTTTATTGTGCAGATAAACCACAGTTTCTTTATCCATCCACGGATGGACACTGAGGTTGTCTCTATATCTCGGCGACTATCAACCGTGCTGCGGTGATCACGGGCATGCAGCTATCTCTTCCATGTACCGATTTCATTTCCTTTAGATACATACTCCATAGCGGGATTGCTGAATCGTATCATGACTCTATTTTTAACGTTTTGAGGAGCTCCCATGCTGATTTCTGCAGAGACTGTATCAGTCTACGTTTCTACCGACCTGCCCACGGCTCCCCTCTCCTCCACACCGTCGCCGACGCCCGTGAGGTTGGCCGGTTGGACGGTGGCATCTCATCCACTGCCACATGGTGTCTCACTGTGGTTTTAACTTCCACTTTACGGTGGAGATGACTCCACCTTTATTCACTACCCTGCCCGGCGTGGCCACCGTGAGAAGCGGCAGCTCCTATGCCTATGTGCACTTTCCCCGAACGGACTAGACGCGTTTCAGCCCCGAACACCTTTCTCATCTCGACGCCCATAGCTCCGATCGAAAGAAAGTCGGTCGGGTTCGGGACCATGTGTGCGATGGCAGTGCGTTTTGCCTTGCTATAAAGCAATACCTAAGACTGGGTAATTTAGAAAGAAAAGAGGTTTATTTGGCTCACGTATGTGCAGGTTGTACAAGAAGTAGCATCTGCCTCTGGCGAGGGCTTCAGGGAGCTTCCAACCAAAGCAAACACCTCCCAGAAGGCCCCACTTCCAACCCGGGACATCAGATTCCCACCTGAGATTTGGAGGCCAAACGCCCAAACCACGTCGGCACCGTGCACCGAGCAAACACCACGGTGGCAAGCCTGGCGTTTATTTTTTGCATAGAAGGGATTGTATCTGCAACGCTTTTCTGAGGATACACATTCGAGAGAACATTCCTTTCTTCTGTCCCTTCCGCAGCCTCTATGTCGCAGGTCCCCAACCTTTTGGCACCAGGGACCAGTTTCACAGAAGACAGTTGTTCCACGGACTGGGGGCAGTGGGTGGGGTGGGGTATGGTTTCAGGATGATCCAAACGCATTGCATTTATTGTGCGGCCGAACCCCTCCGCATCTCCAGAGGACACTTCTGCATCTTCGGAGGATGCTGAAGTGGCCGGTCCGGGGACCACAGCGTGGGACTGCTATCCTTTGGACATTGTCTCTCCAAACCCCGTGTTGAAATTTGATCCCAGTGTTGGAGTGGGGAGCACTGGTTGGAGATGTTAGCGTGCTGGGGGCAGACCCCTCGTGAATACTCGTCACCGTAATTCAGTTCTCCTGCCTCCGAATTAGAAACCACGTCCTCCAGCCATGCTCGAATAGTCTCAGGTATGGACCATCTCAGGTCGTTTCCCATGACACCGGCTCCACGAGCTTCACCTGACATGTTTGTAGAGCCCGTGTTAGGTGACGCCTCCAGGTGCAGACCCCACCTGGGCAAATGCACCGGATCCCAGCGTGTCTCTCATTACAGACACAGACCGGGGAACAGGCACTTCGGGGGACTTTGAGCTGGGAGGAGGTGACAGAGGCCGGCATTGACTTGGGGCTGAGCTGTCTCCTGGCTCCCAGCAGATCTGGAATTACTCTCGGGTAGGTCCAAAGGCGACAGGTGTAAGGGCTGTTTGTGCTTCGGGACCGGGTGTGGCAGAGGTGGCCGGGACTCCTGGTCAGAGATGATTCTCTGGAGACACTTCTGGGAAAGAAGAAAATGGCAAGAACCCACAGACTGTTCCGGAGCTGTGAGGACCGTGGCACGAGCGGGTCAGAGTGAAGACAGCGGGGAGTTGCCAGTCCAGCAGGTGTAGGGCAAAGTCAAAGGTCAATGTCGCCTGAGCAAACAAACAGCCTGCACCAGGTGTGTTACCAGTTAAAGGCACAGCTCTGTGACGCTCAAGAAGGACTCGGTCTACCACACACCGACTTGGCGATTGAGATTCCCCCGTGTTAGGGCGTCATTATGGAGCATAAAACACCCATAACACAAAATTCATCCTCTTCACCGTTTGAAAATGAACAATTCGGGGGCATTCAGTACATTCACGATGTTGCACAACCACCACCACTTTCTCGTTCCAGAACATCCTCCTCACCCCAAAATGAAACCGTATACCTTCTAACTCATGATTCCACGTTCCCCAGCCTCTGCTAATCCCTCGTCCGCTTTCTGCCTCTGTGGATTTGCCGGTTCTGGGCCTGTCATAGAAATGGATCACACAGCGTGTGTCTTTCTGTATCTGTCTTTCCTCACCGAGCATTAAGGGTCTCCCATGCATATGTCCCTGCTGCGTTCCTTTTGATGGCTAAATAATACCCCATTGTGGGGATAGACCACGTTTTCTTTTTCCATACGTTGGTAGATGCAGATTTGGGCTGTTGGCACTTTGGGGGGATTTTGGATAGCGCTGCTGTGAACATTCGTGCACAAATTTCTGTCTGGAAATTGTGTATCTCTAGGTATCCACCCAGCAGTAGGATGGCTGGACTATGTGGTAATTCTACAATTAGTTATTTGGGAAACCATCAAACTATTTCCCACGGTGGCTACACCCTTTTATCCTCCCACCAGCAACATACAAAGCATTCAGATTTCTTCTCATCCTAGTCACGCATTATTGCCTGCCTTCTTTTTAAAAATAATTATCACCATTCTGGCGATGGGGATTTTAAAATTTGCTTAGAATTCTGGTCTGTAGAAAAATAGGGCTCGGGTTTTTTTTGTTTTTTTTGTTTTTTTGTTTTTTGTTTTTTTGCATTGTTTAAGTTATTTTTTGGTTCACTGGACCAGACTTTAAATAAACAAACAAACAAATAAATGAAATTACTTTTTGGTCACGTTATGAGAACGCAAAATACCGAACTGTTGCCAGACCATTGAATTGATTTTTCCGTCGTGGTAATCTGAAATCCAAACTACTCAAAGGACATCTGTAGAATCTGCCACCTGCGGTGCGCACGGTTACTCTGAAGAAAGGCTATTTTCAACGTTAACAAGAGAGACTCCACAGTTAAAGACTCCCTTCGTTAGTAATTTTTGTTTTATCACCCTTTTACAATCACTTTGACAAGTGGTACATCGATCACAGCTGAAATAGCAAAGTAGGTGAGTCCACCAGCGAGGATACGCTCCGTGTGATCATTATTAATCTGCATTATGTAGTGTCTTGGCCCATTTGTGCTGCTATGAAGGAACACCTGAGGCTGGAGAATTTATACAGAAGAGAGGTCTATCTGGCTCTCAGCTCTGCAGGCTGTACAAGAAGCATGCTGTTGGCATCTGTTTCTGGTGAGGGCTTCGGGCTACTTCCTAATCAGCCTCCCCTGGGACCACCCCCAAAATTATCTGGCCACAGCCCCCAGTGCCAAGTACCTGGCTTCTAAGAGACACCTGAAGCCTCTGACCTCTCGTTTCATGGGAAAAGACGTCTCTGTCCACCCCGTGGGCAGCACAGACAGCTTCTCCCCACCCCTAACCAGAAAGGTAGGGGAGTAAGTTCCCGGTGGGCTGGAGGGAATGTGTAAATGTGTTTGCAGACAGGATGTAAAAGACTGAGAATGTGAATGGCTTTTTGAAAAAACACCCTGCAGTCAGCTGTGCCAAGCCGGTTCCCACTCAGGAGACAGCGCCTACTTGCTGCGCCCAGAACAAGCAACCCTGTGTTGGGAAGTGGCCGCTGCCCACGGGGGTGGCTGGCGTGGCAGGGAGGACAGAACGGAATGAAGAACTGAAGGCATTTGTGGGGTGTGGGCTATTCCACAAATGGACCCAGCAGAGGAAACTTGAGCCCAGACTGGGATCTGGAATGTGGACGGAGAAGCAAAGGAGAGATTGGAAGGGGATCCCTGGGAGGCTCCCTGGACCACAGGGAACCACACGCTCAGAAAAGAAGCCTCAGAGCCACAGTTTGACAAAGGTGGTAAGGGAGGCCCGGGACGCGGCAAGGGTTTGGTCAAGGTAACCCAGAATGGGAGGCAGCCAGAGCTCCCCGCCAAGGACTCTGCACCTGTATTTGGCTTTTGCCTGGACATCAGGAGACAAGGAGGAGGGCCCCATCCGGACTGCAATGGAAGATGGCTCCAGGGGCAGAAATTTGATTTTCCCCTGCTGACCTAAAGAGAGAAATTCTCACTTCATTTTCATAAACCCACCTCTCTCTTTGCATTCACCTATGCATCTATCTATATTTCTATCATCCCTCCATCCATGCATCTACGCATTCTTCCACCCATCCACCTATCCATTCATTCACCCATCCACTTATCCTTCCATCCGTTCATCCATCTCCCCATTCACTCATCCATCTATCTACCCAGCTTTCCATTCACCCTTCCACCCATCCGTTCATCCATCCACCCGTCTA
>NW_012151063.1:918293-928062 GCF_000956105.1 Propithecus coquereli | reverse complement strand
TCCACCCATCCATTCACTCACCCACCCATCCATTAATCTATCCATATCTCCATCCATTTATCTATTCCTCCATCTACCCAACCCTCCCTCCTCCTTCCCACTGTTCCTCAGTCCTTGCTCATGGACCCCTAGACATCTCCAGACATCCATGTAGCCATGAGCCCACCTGTGCTATTACCCATGCACAGCTGTACATACAGCTGTGCAGCCAGATGATGAAGACTCCAGGTGGCAGAGTGCCAACAGCAGGATGGGGAACTTTGCTGGACCACTGAATTGGGCAGGTCTGTGGAGGTGCTCCAACGAGCTTTCCTGGTGTCTTATTCCTTCCTTTGAGGACTCAGGGAATGCAGAGCTTCTGTTATTTATCAAGTCTATATACTGCTGGCCTCTGCACAAGGGTGTTAGGAGAAACTGTAGGAATGAGCTTTTGGAAAGCCCTTAACTCATTGCCCATCACAGATTGAGACCTGGGTCCTTGTGAGTTATTAATAATTACCTGAAAATTGATTGAAGCTATTTCTCTACCCTGCAAAATTACATATTGCGTCTTCTAAACATACAAATGCTATTTTCCACTGTGCAAAATCACATCTAGAAAACACAGCCCGGTCTGAGTTCTACTTGAAAGAACCAGATAATTTTGTAAGATTTCTCTGCCTTAACAAGAGACCCAGAACACCTTCTGTTTGTTTGTCTGTTTGCACTTCCTCATCCCTATTTTGGACCAGAATAATCCCAATGTGCTACTTGCTGGGATTTCAGGAAGGGAAACTGAGGCTAACTCACCCATAGGATATCAGGGCTGTGTTCAGGTTGCAAACGTAGACTGAGGAGGAAAATCTTGGTACATGAATCTCACCTCTGTTGTTTATTTAGCCGTGCCTTGGTGAATAGGTGACCAAGCTTATCTTAAAGTCCCTTGCCTGTAGGATGTGAGTGCTCATTCTTCCTATAAGGTTTGGTGTGCATTTTAAGGAATCACTTGCAAAGTACCTGCCTTCTAGGAAGGGCTCTGCCAAGCAAAGTGGCTGTTGTTATAAATTTTTATTCCTGCCCCGCAGCAGGCCACAGAACAATCTGTGGCAAGACTTCTTCTCAGCCCTTGATGTATAGATTGAGGCTGCTGATGTGTGCATTTCCTGGTGGGGAACAGGGCCTGGCAGAGGAACCCAGTGCTACAGCAAGGTGCTGGGCTCTTAGGAAGAGCAAGGAACGAAAAGCCAGCTGATCTACCATGAAGAACATCTACGGAAAACTCCCACTCACCTAGAACTAAATTGAGAAGCTGTGCATGAGTTTATAAAACATGCTATATTTGAGAAAATCATTGGCTCCTTGCACCAAGAGTAACAAGCTACATATGGCCATACCTGCCCGTATCGGCATGCAATAAACACAGGATTTACACACTCTTAATATGGGTGAAACCGTCAATTGTTGCATCACATACAAAAATAGCAGACTTTGTCTGATAATTTAAGATTTCGCATGATTTCCTCAGCCATGATGGGCATTTTTGACAGTTGCACCGACAGGGCTTAGAGTATCACCTATACTGCGGTAAATCAGGTGGATGAACATGGCAACAGTAGCTTCCACCTTCTCCGAGTGTCCTTGTGTGAGGTAGACGGTTAGGATCTCTGGCTCTTTTAGGGACAAGGGTGCCCTGCTTTGGAGCTGTCTCGAGCAGTTGCCCCACCTGGGAAGAAGGACAAGCGTGGGCACTCCATTTTGGTGTTGTCCCACCCTTAATCCTATCCTGAGCAACTGCTACACCTGGGGAAGGGGGGAATGCTTTATCAGGAATTCCCCAGGCATGATAGGATTTAGAAGGTGACCTATAGTAACCTAAGGGTAATTATTATGCCATTAGCTTAAATCTGCATTGTGGTTCACCCCCCAGGTGGGCCTTCAGAGAGGGAGCTCGTATAAGCAGATGGAATTTTGAGGACACCTGTTGATCATTTGGTCACATCCCACACCTCCCAAGAGCGAGGAAACCAGGGATATCCTCACTTAGCTTCACTTCCTTTGGGTTTGAAAACTTCTCCACAAGTGTTAGTTGCTTTCAGACGCGAGCCTATCGCAGACGCAACCCTCTCCATAAGGACATGGCGCCCTCTCCTGGATGGAAGCTTTCAGCGCCTCTCCCCAAATCCATGACCCTCGAGTGGGGTTCCCCAAGTGTTCCCCTTACTTCTGCTAAACCTTGCTCGTGGGAATCACCGAAGTCCTGTTGTCAGGTGTGGGGACCAGACATCTGTCCCTGTTCCCTGGTCCTGGGTTCCCAGTACTGAAGAATGGTTGCTGGTACCGTGTCGACCAAGCGAATGAGCAGACCACGCAGTTGCAAGCAGGCAAAGTGCCAAAGTTTATTAAAGCACGGAACATTCCAGAGAAGGAACAGGTCAACCCCTGTGAGTGGAGACCCTGACTTTAACAAGACTTTCTCCAATTTGGTGTTAAGTGGGGGTGGAATATTCATGGTTTTTCTTGGAACGGGGTGGAGAATTCTTAGAACTGGGAACCCTCCCCATTTTTAAACTTGCAAGGCAATTTCCTGGTTTGCCATGGTATTTGTAAACTGTCATGATGCAGGTGGGTGTGACTTTTAGTATGAGGGCAGGTCATTGAGGACACTGTCACCTGGCTTGCGTGCATGCTCCAGAGACCCTCTTTGGTGGCCTTGGTTGTAACTCCATTTTGTGGCCTTTCTGCCTCTTCCTGGTTGGTCAGTCCTTGGAGACCCCCTGTCATAGACCAGACATCTGTTCCGTCCTTGGAAGCCCCCTCTGGTCAGCTTGTTCCTCCTATTGTGGATGGAGCATCTCCTGGTGCTGTCTGCCCCTCAGTGACACCCCCAGACACAGCCCCTGGTCCCCTTTCTCCCCGTCCCAGCCTAACTCCGTGACCACCTGCTCCAGCAATGTGGTCCTTGCAGACCCAGCCCCTGGAGGAAGACAACCTTCCATCCGCCTCCCACCAACCATTCAAACCCCACGTCCTGATCCTTGGACCCTGTGAGTGTGTTCCCTCCTACCACAAAGGGAACTTTGCAGGTGGGATTCAGTTAAGCACCTCCAGATGGGGAGATGATTTTGCATTATCCACGAAACCATAACAGAATCAGAAATGTCTTATAAGAGGGCGGCAGAGGGAGATTTGACTCAGACAAAGACCATGTGAGGATGAAAGCAGAGGTCGGAGTGGTACGCTTTGAAGATGGGACAAGGACCTCTCAACCAGGGAGGGCAGGTGGCTTCTAGAAGCCTGAAAAGGCAAGGAACGGGTTCTCCCCCAGAGAGTCTAAAGAGTGTCACCTGGCAACACCTCAATTTTAACCTAATGGCATCCGTATAAGACTTCCGACCTCCAGAAATGTAAGATGATAAACATATGTTGTTTTCAGCTTTGCCGATCTGTTATAGCAGCAAAAAAGAAGCAAATATACCCACTTTCTCAATGTATTCTTCCTTATCCACCCACTCAGAATAAGGCCCCTCTATTTTATTTTATTTATTTATTTTTTGGTTTATATATTTTTTCTTTTCTTTATTTCAGAATATTACAGGGCACAAACACTTTGGTTACATAAATTGCCTTTGCCCCACCCGAGTCAGAGCTACAAGCGTGCCCATCCCCCAGATTGTGCACACCGTACCCATTAGGTGTGAATATACCCATCCCCTCCTCCTTCCTCCCAGCTGCCCGACACCCGGTTACTAGTATGTGTGCACTTAAGTGTTGATCGATTAGTTCCAATTTGATGGTGAGTCTATGTGGTGCTTGTTTTTCCATTCTTGGGATACTTCACTTAGTAGAATGGGCTCCAGCTCTATCCAGGATAATACAGGAGGTGCTAGATCTCCATTGTTTTTTGTGGCTGAGTAGAACTCCATGGTGTACATATACCACATTTTATTAATCCACTCATAGACTGATGGGCACTTGGGTTGTTTCCACATCTTTGCAATTGTGAATTGTGCTGCTATAAACATTCTGGTGGAGGTGTCTTTTCTGTAGAATGTCTTTAATGCAAAGTACATTAATTGATCCTTTTTGTGGCTGAGTAGTACTCCATGGTGTACGTATACCACATTTTATTGATCCACTCATGCATTGATAAGGCTCCCTCTACTGTATTTTAAAGGGCATTTGTACAAAGTCCATGAGCAGTATGAACATAGGAGCCATGATGTATGGGCTTAACAATAAAAGAAGATTTTGTGTGTGCCCCATTGCTAGCCAATATGTAATCCTACTGTACCGGGTCCCTATTAAGGCCAGATGCCGGTTGTCTCAGGGTATTAATTATAATCAGACTTTCATTCCCAAATTTCATCCACGTGATGCCTGGGCATTAGGCAGAGCGTCTACACCACTTGTGTGCAGGGGTGGACAGAGAGCAAATACATCAGATTTCTAGGGCATGGGTGTAATCCAGGCTTCCATGCTTTCAAAGCTCCTGGGGTGATTCCATCAAGCAAGCAGGGCTGGGAATGAGCACGGACAATTTATGCAAGTTTGCAAAATCACTCTCAGCCTTGCATGAGTATTTGAAGTGGCCGAGCTCAGCCCCGCTGCGCACTCACCCTGTGGCTTTCCGGTTGCATGCTCTGCTTGGTCCTTCTGAAAGCGCACAACTCCCGGGCGGGCTGGCCGGGGCATCCCGGCTTCATGAGGAGCCATCTGTAGCCTCTGAGGGGCTGAGTGTCGCCGGGTCAGATGCATCTCAGAGTACCTGCAAAGCAGCCGCTAAAATGGACAGTAGCACCTACGTGACTGGGCTTCCAGTATGGTTTCACGCAATGTCAGATGAGATTCAGAGATTCACATCAGATTGTCGGGGTTTTTGTTTTCTAACTTTCTGTCTCCGTGCATTTATTAGGTTTCCTTTTTTTATTTCAATAAATTTAGGGGGCACAAGTGGATTCTTGTTACATGCATACATTGTACAGTGGTGAAGTCTGAGCTTTCAGTGTATCCACCTCCTGAATAGCGTACATTGTACACAAAAAGTAATTTCTCATCCCTCCCCCTGCAACTCTCCGCCTTCTGACTATCTGAATAGCGTACATTGTACACAAAAGGTAATTCCTTCTGAGTGTCCGATGTTTATTTGCCACTCTGCACAACTGTACACATGTATAGCTTAGCTCCGACTTGTAAGTGAGAACTCTTGGCATTTGTTTTTCTGTTCCTGACGTACTTCACTTAGGGTAATGGCCTCCAGTTCCATTCAGGTTGCCGCAAAAGACATTATTTGATTCTTTTTTATGGCTGGGTAGTATTCCACAATATGCATCTACGCCACGTTTTCTTTATCCACTCACTGGTTGAATATCGCAGTTCTTATGTCGTTTCTGGAATGGCATCAGATCACAGCAGTGATCTGTTTCTGCAATCCCACCGCCTTCCTTCGCCACGGCCCCTCTCCTGCTCTTCCCGTTTCCCACCTCCCCCCTGCTCTCTGCCCCTCACACACACTCCCCAGAGCTCACACTGTGAGGGTCTCAGCATCCGTGCACAGAGCAGTGCCCCGTACTGGGGGCCAGTCTTGCATGGATGGGGGGCTTCCTTCTGCACCTTCTGGGCTCTAGGAGATGCTCAGCTGAAGCCCCTTCCTCCCTGTCAATCACAGACCCTCACCCGTGAAGGTCTCTCCCAACGCCGGCCGTGCCCTGACTTCTCCCTTCCCCACTCTGTGCACCTCCCCAGCCCCAGCCCTGCGTCTGTGCTGTTTGCTTGTCCTGTCTGTACCTGCGACCCTTGCATAACTGGGTTTGCACCGTCTGTGACCCCAGAGAGCTGGGGAAGCCCGTGGCTATCCCCTCCTTCCTTTTCCTGTCACTTAGCCCCACTCCCTTGCCACCCAGGCCCAGGTATTCTGCCTTAATAAACCACTTACATGTTCTTGTGGGTTAAGAAAAAAAAAGCTGTGTCCATGCCCTGACCCCAGGAATCCGTGAGTTGGAACTTACTTAGAAACCGGGTCTTTGCAGACAGAATTAGGTGAATGATCTTGAGATGAGACCACCCTGAATTAGGGAGAGCCCTAAACCCAGTGACAGGCGTCCTCCTAAGAGACAGCAGAGGAGACACAGACGCAGAGGAGAAGCCACGTGGAGACGGAGGCAGAGACTGGAGTGACGCGGCCACAAGCCCAGGGACGCCTGGAGCCCGCAGGAGGCGGAAGAGGCAGGAAGGAGCCTCCCCTGGAGCCTGCGGAGGGAGCGCGGCCCCGAGACACCTGTGTCTCAGACTCCTGGGCTCCAAGCAACCAACCGTGACAACATAAACTTCCATTGTTTTAATGCACCCGGTCAAGGTGATGTGTGGTATTCTCATGTCAGACGCTGCTGCAGGGAACGCCACGTAAGACAAGGTGTCCTGGGAGCCCTGTGGCTTTTCTGCTAATCAGACCCACGAGTGACCAGCGTCAAGACAGACATCCCTAGCTGGCACTCTCTGATCTGCAGTCTGTTTTCCCTGTGCCATGCCCCAGGACATTCTTTTAATACGGTATCCCTTGCGGCATCTCCTCTTCCCACAAATCGGGATGTCTAACTCTCCCAAAACGGGATCTTTCGCATGAGGAGTATTTAAATAAATAAAATTGGGGGAGGGGGTATCCTTTGAACTACAGGATACCAAGAAAGAATTCATTCTTGAGCCAAGAAAAAAAACACTGCCTGATTTCGGAACAACTGTGTTGCCAACTTAATTAGAGGATGCCGGGAGAGAGACACGCATTCCCTCTCTGCGGGCGGTAAACGCTGAGAAGTGACCTGGGCCTGAGTCAGGACAAAGCGTGCCCACGCCCAGGGCAGGGACAACATTCAGCAAAATGTCCAGCCTCACAATGGCTCTCCCGTTAGAACTTCATCAGCAGGGACGCGTGCCAAGCCCCGCAGAGCTCCAGCGCAATTCAACAGGGACGATCTCGGCGCCTTGAGTGGCGTCTCCTGAGAGCATTTCGGAGTGTCTAACGGGTACGCGGTGACACCTTCGACTTTCTCAGTGAACAGCTGCATTTTCCTTTCAGAAATCAAGTAAGAGTTTTTAGCGTCTCCCGGTGATGAAGTCAGAGAATTCCTGATAAGAAAACACACACACACACACACACACACACACACACACACACACACGGGAGCAATTATTAATAATTGTTACCTTTCATCTCATAGGAAGGAATATTTTTTCCTGTAGGGGCTGATCTCAGAGTACCAGCGGGGGCATTGCTCAGTGGGGTGGGGTAGAGAATCGTCAAAGACACTGATGTCCAAGTGCACGTATTTCTGCATTTATGTCTGTGCTCTCCGGAGCTGCCAGACACCCCAGTGCGGCAAATCCAACCCGGCGAGGTGGAAGTGAAGGAGCACGCATTAGCCACACACCGTGGGCTCCAGGAAACCAAGTTCTGTATCTGCCCAAATTTCAAAATAATAGATACACTCACTCCAATCCCCCGTCCTTATTGGGTTGCATGTTTCCCCAGGTTACCTGGTTCTCCAGACTTGGATATTTTCATGCAATGTATGTCCCCTTTGATTTTGGTCTAAGAGTGGCTGTGTCAGGGGCTGTATGTTTGACTCTGATGCTCAATAATAAAATTTCAGTTACTATGAAGTTGTGTGTGCACGTATGCACGTATATGTCTGTGTGCACGTATGCACGTATATGTCTGTGTGCATGTATGCACGTGAGTGTGTGTGTATACATCTGTGTGCATGCTTGTTATGTGTGTATATGTGCATATGTGTATATATGTGTGTGTAGTAGGTATGAGTGTATCTTTGTATGTATGGGTGTATATGTGTGTATGTGAATGTATTTCTGTGTGTGTGTCTTTCTGTTTATTTGTGTATGCATGTGTGTTTGTGTGCATGTGTGTCTAAGTGTATGTATACATGTGTATGTATATTTCTGTATATCTGTGTATATATGTATTTGTGTGCTTGTATGTTTCTGCATGTATCATATGGGTATACATGTGTTTGTGTGCATGTGTGTTTCTGCATGTATTATTTGTGTGTATGTGTGTGGTGTGCATGTGTTTGTGTGTGTATATGTATGTGTGAGTGCCTATAGATGTGTACATGTATGTGTACATGTGGTGTGTGTGTGCATGCGCACACAGGAACTTACAACTTCCTGCAACAGAACCTTTCTGCATAACCACAGTAAAACATTTGTTCTTTCTATTGGCATGGGGAGAGTGAGAGAAAAAACATTTTACAAAACTCATTGTTTGTTTTAACTTGACAACAGCGGGAAGAATTATCACATGGCTGGATGGTTTTATGCATACTGTAGGAATTTTTACCCACCCAGAAAAGAAACAAGGCTGTATAAAGCTCAAATTTAGCCAAGGAAATATCTGACTCATCGTTCAGACTTTGACCAAAGAAGAAGCTTCATTTCATACACTCTTTTGTGCACTTCAAGCATATGTTAATGTTTTTAATGTGGTTTTTTTTGCTATCAAAACTGCCATAAATAGAGTTTGATGCATGACATTTGCAGTAGTCCATCCCTCCTTTTGCAAATGGTCCTGTGGATATACTTTTACAATACTTGTGGTGTAAGGACACAGAGGTGTCCACAAATGAAGACACGCAGGGACCAGAATTCTATTTTGACCAAAGCCATGGGCTGACGCTTCCTTGCCCGTCCCCAGACACCCTCTGTGGTCAGCGGCACCTGCACAGAACCTGCCCTCCAGCCGAACAGCCTGCCCCAGTGGCTGTGTGAACTGCCCCCGCGACCCTGAACAAGTCACCTGACTCCCTCAGCATCATTTGCCTCACCTGTCGAGAGACACGGTTGTGACCATCTCATTGAGTTTTGGTGGGAGGTCAACCGAATTTATATAAAGGGGTTTGTCATGAATGCTAAGTACCACTCTTTTTTTTTTCTTTTTTTCTTTTTATTTATTTTTTTATTTCAGCATATTATGGGGGTACAGATGTTTAGGTTACGTATGTTGCCCTTGCGCCCCCCTCCCCACCTAAGTCCAGTTTCAAATATGTCCACTCTTTATCTCTACATGCAGTGTTCAGTTCCAGAATAAAAACAAACCAACTAAGCCTGCTTAGGAGAGGAGAGTGCTGAGAGCCTTGTTCACCCACGGCAGGGGCTGGGCTCAGAGCGTCCCGGCAGAATCCTTTGCATTGGGCGAACATGCTTCTGCCTTCCCGGCGTGACTGAGGGTCCGGTTCTCTGCCGTGACCCACCACCTCCTTCTAAAGATGCACTCTGATCTATCCCTACGCTTGCACACCAGAGGATACCACACCTTCATTAGCTTGCTGACGGGGTGGCACAAATCGCAGCATTCTGACCACTGTCAGTCTTTGCAACAATCTTCGCTGGGAGACGAGAAAACGCCTGGAGAACTCATACATCGAACAGAGGAAAATGAAAAACAAATTATATCTCCACTGGATGCCTTGGTGGAGAAAAGTCCTAAAAACTTTGGGTTGGTGGGTGAAAGATTCTGATCTTATCCAGTCACCAGTGTCCTTTGACCAGAAAGTGACCCATGACAAACTGAACCCTAGATTGTCAACGTTTAGCGGTGTCTCTCCTCTGCTTACACATCTGACTTCCAAATTCTTTCTTCCCTGTGTCTACGACCAGGTCACGCTTGAATGACTTCTCTCCCTCCGTAAGACAATTTGTGTTCGTTGCTTAAAGAAAGCAAGCCCAGAACCACAACCCTCTTCATTCATAACACGTTAAAAAGAAAGCTGAAGGAGGTTAC
>NW_012151063.1:892307-917483 GCF_000956105.1 Propithecus coquereli | reverse complement strand
ACTCACTGACAGGCTGAGGCTGTGCTGGTCACACCTGCAGGTCCTCAATTTACACAACAAATATATGTCCAGTGGCTTCTCTCTGATTAACAGACTGACTTGTCTTAAAACATTCCAAGCCTCTAGACAAAGCTTCATTCCTTTAACCAATCACAAGTCAGAGTCTTTAAACCCACCTGTAACCTGTAAGCCCCCACTTTGAGATGTCCCACCTTTTCAGGCCAAACCAATGTCCACCTCCCACGTATTGATGTATGACTTTACCTGGAACCCCTGCCTCCCTGAAATGTATAAAACCAAACTGTGACCCAGCCACGGCGAGTCCACTTGCTCAAGGCTTCCTGGGCGCGGCTCCGGGCCGTGGTCCTCCAATTTGGCTCAGAAGAAACCTCTTTAAAACCATTTTACAGATTTTGGCTTCTTTTCTGTTGACATGTTTATGGAGCACCTACTATCTGCAAGGCACTGTGTTCAATCCTGAGGATGTAGGAATGGTACTGGTTTGGCACCTGCCCTTAATGAACTAGAGCAAAGCTGATGTGAAAGACACAGTCGGCCAATGACAAAGCCTTTCCTGAAAGCAAACACATATCCCCAAGCGAAAGCCAGAATCCAGACGGAGTCACCCACATTAAGAAAACCCTGACAGACAGCGCCAGAGCAGATCATAATAAACGCATTCTCGCCCTTGTATGCCTGACAGCAAAAACTATCACAGAAGATTGTTAAAAACACAACCTTGTACAAAGACCATCTCAACTTTACACAGAAAATACTTCTTCAAGGATATCTGCCCAGCAACTGCCTGTGCAACCTCAGACTGGCATCATTCTTGTTACCGGGCTTTTTCAGCCAGGGTTAATCATTTCACAACAGCGATGTTATCCTCCTCATTTTTTCCATTAAAAAATTTTGTCTTGGCTGGGCAGGCATGGTGGCTCACGCCTGTAATCCCAGCACTCTGGGAGACCAAGGTGGGAGGATTGCTTGAGGTCAGGAGTTTGAGACCAGCCTCAGCAAGAGTGAGACCCTGTCTCTACTAAAAATAGAAAAAATTAGCTGGGCATGGTGGTGCACGCCTGCAGTCCCAGCTACTTGGGAGGGGAGGCTGAGGCAGGAGGATGGCTTGAGCCCAGGAGTTCGAGGCTGCAGTGAGCTGTGATGATGCCATTGAACTCTAGCCTGGGCGACAGAGTGAGACCCTGTTTCAAAACAAAACAAAACAAAAAAACCCTTTGTCTTCTTTTATCTCCTTGAATATGCACATAGTTTACTATGCCACATATATTCCCATTGCAATGTTCATTCTCAAATAAATACAATTTTCTTTTAGAGAGCCTTCCTCTGTTATTGAGTTTGACACAGATATTCTGTGCCTATTCTGATGTAGTCTAATTTTATTCTTTTCCATAAAAGCAATTCAGTAAAGATGCAACTCAATGGAAGCTCTGAAGACATGGGGCCCAGAAAATGCTGACAGAGACAGAAAGTAGATCCAGAGGGCGGAACATGAGGATGGGTGGCCTAATGTCCAACACCAACCTCCTCCTGTCCCAATTCAAATCCTCCAAGGCTGTCATTGATTTTGCTTATAGGGTCGTCTCTGTAACAGGGTGGACCCAGGGGTAGGGTTGGCCCAATGACTTGAAGAATCTCTAGAGTTTACGAAATGATAGGTGTGAAACCTACAACGTGTCCAGCACCAAAGTGAGCATGTTTCGTTTCTTATGACAACTGTGTGCTGTAGATGAAGTGAGCAAATATGAAATCTTGTAGGCTTTTGGAGAACAAAAGGGAACTTTGAGTGGAATAGTTCAGTACAAGCTTGTCGCCAAGAGTGGACACTAACAGGAGCCTGGTACCCCCAAGAAGAGGTGGGATCTGGAAGGAAGATCTTGCTGTGGAGAGTATTAACCTAATTCTTCAATTTTTAGACATGTACCGCCAAAACAATGTCTTCTTCACGCCTCCCATGTTACTCAGCTGAGAGTTATGCCTTGTGGTTTATTTTAGTTTTAACCACTTTTTATCTATCCATCGATCTATCATATATCTATCCATCCATCTACCCATCCATCCACCCACCCTATGTACCTATCTATGTATCCATCATCCATCTATCCAACTATCCATCCATCTATCATCCATCCATCCACCCACCCATCCATCCATCTATCCATTCACCCATCCAACCATCCATCTATCCATCCATCCATCCATCTATCCATCCATCCATCCATCTATCCATCCATCCATCCATCCCTCCACCCACCCATCCATCCATCCATCCACCCACCCACCCATCCATCCATCCATCCATCCATCTATCCATCCATCCATCCATCCCTCCACCCACCCATCCACCCATCCATCCATCCACCCACCCACCCATCCATCCATCCATCCATTCATCCATCCATCTATCCATCTATCCATCCATCCATCCATCCCTCCATCCGCCCATCTATCCATCTATCTATCCATCCCTCCATCCATCCATCATCCATCCATCCATCTACCCATCTATCCATCCATCCACCCACCCTATGTACCTATCTATGTATCTATCATCCATCTATCCATCCATCCATGTCTATCTATTATTTATCTATCTTATTCTATGTTTCTATCACTTATCTATATCTATCCACCTGTCTATCTACATTTATTAATTTATGGACCACAAAAAACATGGATGAGATTAATTCACAAACTTCCTGGGAGAAAACTTCAAGTGATTTCCAGCTGGTGGCAATCAGACAAATGGTTTTACACCAAGAAAGAGAGTCAAAGACCCAAAGGAGGAAGGACTTTGTTTCTTTGACAAAAGACCAACAGGTCTGATGGAGAGATTTGACCTCCACTTAAAAGTCAGAATGACTCAGTAAGTGAGTACCAAATGGAAGAAAAAGTTTCCTAAGGGCAGAGGTGGAAAGGAACACAGAGCTTGCTTAGATGGAGATTTTTAAATGATTTAAATGAGTGTCTGCTCTTTAGTCCAACATCCTCACCATCTTTTCATCCCTGAAAGGTGACAACAAAAGTCCAACTCAAGGGTGATGGAACAAGGGAGCTCTGTGAGGTCTCTTTTTTTCAGTGAGCCCTGCCTGAGGGATCCTATTTAATTGTTTTCTCATGGGTAGAGATGACTAAGCCAGCCCAAAATCCTAACGTGCCCTGAAGTTAATGCTGAATATGAATTTTACCATGTATTAAACATATCATTTTAATAATTTAAAAATAAAATTCAATCATTAGCCAGTCATACCGGCCAGAAGCACGGTTAGCCACTGTTCCGCCTCTCCTCAGTGTCTCTTGAAAGTATGCATTGTTTACGGAATGAAAATCTCCACGATATTTTCTTGGGCTAATGAGAAGTCAAGAGTTGCTTTATATTTTTTAATATAAAAGAGAACATCTTCTACCCCTGGGAAAATATTTATGAGAAACATAACCGAATAGAGAATAAGGTTCCCTTTTTGTTTTCCTTCTGCATAACAGTTCTTTGTTTGTTCAGAGGACTAATTACAATAAATATTTAATGCTGTCATCAAGGTAGAGATTTACCTTCCTAAAATGTTTCAATCAACCAGAAAAAAAGTGGAGGATGGATTGCTACCTTCTACATATCCATAAAATAAGGACATCTGCTAGTATTAGAGGCACTTTTGATGCAGCTTACTATACTTGGATTGGTAACATTAGAGAGAAAATTTTCAACTCTTTGTATTTTTCAATTCCACTTTTTCACTTGCTTCCACAGACATCCAGGCCCCTTGGAGAGCTGGCCTTAGCAGGTCATATTTATTCATTAGCCACTTGCTGTGTACCAAGGTAGAGTGGGCTTCTTTAAACGTTTGAAAAGGGATACAGTAAAAAGCTATATGAAATTCAGTTCAAAGCACAGCTCCAAAATGCCTGCATGATGAAAAGAAGGCAATGTTCTTAGTAGGTTTTTTTTTAACCACAAATTAGAAATCAGACATCTTCAATTATCTGCCTTGGACCTTGACTATGACAGCCAAAATGTTAACGTGCCCTGATTCTAGGGAAAATATCAGGGATCTACATTTTTTAAAGATATATGTGAATATATGCATACAAGGATACATATATAACATGAATAAATTGTCAACAGTGTCTTCATTTTCACATTAAAATTAACAATTTCTTTACAGATCAAATATGTATATATAGTCATCAGGGAAATGCAAGTCAAAACCGCAGGTACCACATAATACACACTAGGTTGTCTCTAATCAAAAAGGCAGACAATGACAAGTGTTGGCTGGGGTGGGAGGAAATTGGAACGCTTGTACATCGTTGGTGGGAAGGTACCATGGTGCATTTGCTTTGAAGAACATTGGCAGTTCCCCAAATGGCTAAACACACAGTTACCATATGAGGCAGCCATTCCACCCCTAGGTATATACCCCAAAGAACTGAAGACAGGTACTCAAACAAGTATGTATGTACAAATGTTAACAGCAGCATTATTCATAGTAGTCAAATGATGGAAACAACCTCATGCCCATCAATACATGTATGGGTAAGCAACATGTGGCATATCCATACAATGGAATATCATTCAGCCATCAACAGGAATGAAATTTTGATACATGGTACAACATGAATGAACCTCAAAAATATGCCAAGTGAAAGACGCCAGACACAAAGATCACATGTCGTATGATGTTGTTTATTTGAAATGCCCATAATAGGCAAATCCATGGGTATAAGGAATAGGTTAGAGAGTTGTTGCCTAGGCTGGAGAAACAACAGGATTAAGGGTGTTGGATAAAGGATGAAGGGTTTTTTTGGGGGGATGGGTAATAAAAATGTTCTAAAATTGATTTTGTGTATGGATGCATAACTCTACATACTAAACGCTATTAAACTACATACTTTAAACGGGTGAATTATATAGTATGTGAATTATGTCTCAATAAAGCAATTTTTTTAAGAGTCAATAGAAAAACAATGCACTAATAGCAGAATGAAAGTGTGTAAGGCAGGCTATACCATCTTACAAACCAGGAAGTGCCAAAACCATCCCTGAGAATCAAAGAGTGCTACAACCCTCCAGTGAACCAGGAAGTGCCACAACCTTCCAATGACCCAGGAAATTCAATTTCCATCTCTATGAATCAGGAAGTGCTACCACCTTCCAGTGACCCAGGAAGTTCGATTGCCATCTCTGTGAACCAGGAAGTACCACAACCTTCCAATGACCGAGGAAGTTCAATGGCCATCTCTACGAACCAGGAAGTGCTACCACCTTTCTATGAACCAGGAAGTGCTACAACCTTCCAATGACCCAGGAAGTTCAATATCCATCTCTACGAACCAAGACGTTCTATAGCCTTCCAATTGATGGGGTTCAAGACATGCCACCCTGAAATACGACTGTAGGAGATCAGAATGTGTCACCTCGAAATATGCCACTTTCGCACATTGATTACTTTGAGCTGAAAGAAATTGAGAACCAGCCAGTGTAGGAAGGACTCTTCACTTTATCACTGTCAGAGTGGCTTTGTCCAATGTTGGCATTCTGTGCCATTTTTTATGTCTAACATAAAACCCCAAGGCCTAGCTGTGTGAGTTGGGCCAATTTGTGGTTGTCAGGGGCTACTTGTTTCTTTTTCTTGCATTGATTAGTGCAAACTTGCCGACCTAACATATAGGGAGAAAAATAAACTATTTTTCCATGTATACTCACACCACTCTCAATACTTCACTTCTGACACCAGAGGTATAGGGTAAACTGGTTTTTTCTATATGCACCTTCAACACTTCTGTGACCAGAGGGGTGGATTTTTTTTTTTTTCCACACTGACCAATTCTCCCAAACTAGCTGGTGTCCTACAATTCAGTTCAATTCAGACACTACCTAGAGTGAGCACAAATCCTGCAGGTGAAGGGCTCGGTCCAACAGGACTGCCCACACCTCAGACCCAAACTGCAAGTCATAGGTCCTTAGCTTCCCAACTTCTGTTCAACTTGGCTATAAATCAGAGGACCCCATGGCTTCCTCCTTGGGTTCAATATTTTCTGGGGTGGCTCACAGGACTCAGGAAAAGTTTGTTTACTATTACTGATTTGTTATATTACAAAGAATATTTTAAAGGGTCCAAATAAACAGCCAGATGAAGAGATACATATGGTGATGTCGGGAAGGGTCTAGAGTGCAGAAGCTTCTGTCCCCATGGAGTTGGGATGCACAACCCTCCCAGCATGTGCATGTGTGCACCTACCGAGCAGTGCTCTGAACCCTGTATTTTACTGATTTTTTATGGATGCTTCATCACACACTCATGATCAATTATTGACTCAATTTCCAGTCCCCCTCTCCCTCCTGGAGGATGGGGGAGTGGGATTGAAAGTTTCAAGCTTCTAATCATAGCTTAGTCTTTCTCATAACCATCCCCATCTGGGAGGCTGCCAAGAGTTGGCTAATCAGAACAAAAGTTTCTCATATCACCCAGGAAATTCTAAAGGATTTAAGAACTCAGTGTCAGATGTTCCTATCACTCAGAAAATTACAGTCTTAGGAGCTCTGCGTCTGTGGTTCATACAGATGGAAATTGAACTTCCTGGGTCATTGGAAGGTGGTAGCACTTCCTGATTCATAGAGATAGAAATTGAACTTCCTGGAAGTTTGTTGCACTTCCTGGGTCATGGGGCATTGCAACACTTCCTGATTTATAGGGATGATTTTGGCATATCCTGATTCATAGGGACATTGTAGGCACAGGGTCAGAAACCAGATATTAGAACAAAAGACTCTCCTAGCAACCCCATTTACAAGGATTTTGGGAAGGGTATTGCAGGAACTGGGGGCAGAGAACAATATATTTAATATGTAGTGGTCTTTTACTGGTTTACACCTAAAACAATGGAAATCCCTAATGTAGATACTGTCCAGTTTATGGTACATTTTTGCAGCCACCCATCTGGGTAGGCTAGGTGGGTATCATTCACTCACCCATTTGACAGATGCAGAAACTCAAGCTACCGTGTTTGAGAATCTTTGCCACTAGTGACGTGTTGGGTCTGAGACTAGCATTCAGGTTTAGAGATTATATGTTCACATTATTAGTGGAAGACAGTTGGGGATGATGAACAGAAGTAGGACAAGAGAGGACAAAAGAGAACAAAGCAGTTAAAAAATAAAATTTGCTGCTGGGGTTCCAGCGTTGCCATGTTTGCAAGCTAAAAAAACTGTCAGAGAGGAAAAAGAGAAAGACACAGACTACCAGATTTGTTTAGACACATTTTCTTTATGCAAGGTTTCTGGGGGGAAGGCTCAAAATGCTATGGAGAGATGACAATGACGTCCTAAGAGTTCTTTCCAGAAACAGTAAAATTCCACAGATTCTGCCTCTGAGTCAGAGTCCATAGATTCAGGAGAAACATCTTCCACGTGGATCTTCAGAGAGTCGGGGGCCAGCCTTTCTGCAAAGCTCCCCCGTAAAGAGAAAAGATAGAATTTCATATTGGCTTGGACCAGATCAAATGAAACAACCCTGATTTAACTTCATTTAAACACCCTATCATATGAGACACTGTTATCCTTCCCTTTCAGCAGCTGAGCCTTTCAAATATCATTCTGTCTAAACCTATTCACACGATGAAGCTGCGGTATGCCTCGAAGATGAGCTCTGTTGTGGGTCATTCTGAAGATGAAGAACTCGAAAAAAATTAGCAACCCACAGTGCTCCCTATAGCCTGTCCTAATGGCAGTGTATGGGAGAAAAAGAAATATGTTCTCTCACTCATTGCTAGGTTCATGGCGGAGGTCCCTATAACAAAAAAACAGATTAATAAGAGTAAAGCATACACGTGTATTAATATTTAAGTTTCATGTGACAGAGGCACCTTCACAAAGAAATAAAGACCCAAAGAAACGTGGAAACTGAGTATTTTTTATGCTTAGGTTTGCTGAAGAGTGGACAGTTGTGGAGAAGTGTGATTAGTCAAAGGCAGTATCATCTAATGGGAATGAACTGGGGCAAATTAGCACAGTCTGTGTGTTCAGATTCTTCTCTATGTCCTGTGTCTTCAGAGACTAGGACATTCCTTCCCCCTGGGAACAAGGAGGGCACCTCTCGAGTGAGGGTCTTATGACCCGCTTCATGAAAAAGTCAGAGAGTCCTTCCTAGGTTTTATGACCTGCCTCAGCAGAGAAGGATAACAGCAAGGTGAGAGATACCTTCCTGCTTTTGTTATTTTTCTCACATGCTATGGTGCCATATTTTGGGGATAATGTTTCCTGAACCCCATCAGCAGCTAGGAAAAGCAAGGAAGCAAGGATTTGGGGACAAGGAAGATGGGATTTAACGCATGGGAAGGTGGTGTGGTCAACTGCATCACTCTTGGAGGCTTTCCATGAAAAAATGTTTTAAAATTTCTAGGAATACCAACCAGAAAAACGCTAATCTGCTCTCTAAAGGAAATTCAGTTCAGTATTTAGTTTGTGGCTTCTCCTGCATTACCCTGTTTCCAACCATGCCCATATTTAACAAAGAAGAGACCCCTCCCTCCCTTGGGGCTGTGTAGGGCAGCAGAACAGGCCCCTGTGGCAGGGCAGAGTCTTGGTCAGCATCAGGAGAGGGTGTGTCTTAGTCTGTTTTCCATTGCTGTAACAGAATATGACAGATTCTGTTTATTAAATTTATAATTTATAAAAAATAGAGTTGTTTTAAAACTCATGGTTCTAGGGGCTGGGAAGTCCAAGGTTGGGTGGCTGCATCTGGTGAGGGTCTCCTGCTGCTTCATAAAATGGCCCGAAAGCGGAAGGGGACGGAGGGCACGCATGCAAGAGAGAAAAGGGACAGACTCCTGAGATAGGTCACCTATTCCTGCCAGAAAGGCATTAATCCCTCTTATTATAAAAGCCTCACCTCCCAAGACCAACACAATGGCAATCAAACTTTATCATGAGTTTTGGAGAAGACAAACCATAGTAGGGTGGCTAAATGGGGTCTCCTTTCCTCACCAGAAGACATAGTTGTCTTGAGCTAGGCCTGGGAACATTTCAGTGTCTTCCACAGAGAAAAACCCTGTGGGAGAAGAGTAGAGAAGGGCTTGTAATATTTAGTGTAAACCAAATTGTCCTTCACACATGTGGCCTGGGATATCTGAGACAGTCCCATTTTCAAATACTTTGTTCATTTATCTGAGTAAACATTATTGATAGATCATTATACTGATTTTCTGTGGCTACCATGACAAATTATCAGGCCATGGTCACATATATTCAGCTCAGAATAAACCCTTTAAATTATTTTACAGAGTTTGGATTCTTTTCCATTGACACCTTCCTGGCAATTTCTGAGATCAATCCCCACCACCCGCCCCAGACACACACACATAAACGCTTTGCACTTGAATGCTCCAGGATTCTGGGACTAGCACAAGTAAGACATCTGTCTTCTGGAAAGGTCTGATGGGTAGCCACTTTTCATAGGTGTAGGATGACTAAAAAGTCACACTGGCTGTGTCTCCTCTGTGAGGCACCATGACTGCCTGACTAAGAAGGAAGTTTGCAAATGCACTGTGTTTCTCCATTGAGTGCACCCTCTCTGCATGTGAGAAGGTCACCCACATCCCTTGAGCTCCAGTTCTAGGCTATTCTCCACAAACTCTGGCTAACGGGTGGTCTGCTAGTTAACTCTGCCCTCAAATCAACCTCTTGCAATGTAGACTTTCTGTGTTTGCAGAAAAAAAAATTGTAAAGGTTAGTTGTAAATTAAGTTCTAGGAAGCCTGGTACATCACACTTTAAGTCATATGGACAGATGCAACAACAGAGTGTCTGAAGTGTGGTGAACTTTGTTCAGCCCGCATCATCACTGTCCTTGTCGAACCCAATCTTCACATTTCCATGAGTCAGCCTCCATGCCCTAAGTACATTTGTGGGAAAATAATAGAGGAAGAGATTAAAGCACCATTTTGCATTTTTGTCTGAGAGGCTCTGAATGGGAGCCCAGATAATGTACTTAGCATACATAAATTATGGAAGAGGGTATTTCTCATCTCCTTCATGCACTCAACACTACTAAGGAGCCTTAAAAAAAAACAAACCCAAGCAGCATTTAAACGTTCGCACAGCCTAGCACACATAAATATTTACATGTCTCTCAACAGGAAACAAATATGTGCACACATTATTCTTTTGAAGATATACTGAAGGCAGTTCTTTCAGCTCAGATGCTCAAAACGGTTTGCTAAACAGAGAGGGATTGTCATTTCTCTTAATTTTTGTAAGAAACAGGCAAATACGTCTGGTGACCAATATTCACAATAAAATCAGAGTATTTCAGGACTATCGAAAGTGTGGACCAAAACGTGGTTTTTCTTCAATGTCCTGCTCAGGATGCTTATTTAAAACTGGAAAGAACAGAATATTTGCTTTATGTCCTTGCTTCATAATGGAGTACGTAGGAATTTGCCACTTCAAGAGAACGGGCACTCTCTGAAAGAATGTAGCAGAACAAGCTATGCCACCCCAAAATAAGCTTCTGGCATAAGGATTCCTTGGAGCTCATTATTTCCAGAAACAGCAGACATAGGAGGAGCTTCACAAATAGATTAGAAGTTACCTTGTTTAAGACATTTACATCTATAAAGGAAATTTCCATTTGTAAGGATGTCTCCAGGTCTATACCAGCAAGAGAAAGAAGATTCTTAAATTACAGACACTCTTATCAACGGAGAAGGTGGTCACTAAACTATGCACCACAAATCTTACCCTTGTCACCCTGATTTTTCTGGTCAGCTCCCTACAACTGGTCTCCTTCATACTCTTATTTCTCTGTCTCAACTGGAAATGGCATTTAAGCTTGAATTCTAAGTCCCCTTTCTGAGATTTACCCATTTTTTTCCTGGCATCTCCCAAGGGTACATGAGGTATGCATGTTCATAGCCTCCTGTGTTTGTTGTTTTCCTATCTTGTCTTTGTTATGCAGCATACAAGCTAAGAACTCCGAAAGGGTGGAGAGAAAATTATTCTCCTGCCTCTACAGCACAAAGAAAGACTCTAAACACTTCCATCATCTAGAAACATGAAAGTAAGGGCTTCTCTTTTGACAGAGAAGGTCAGGATGCCCAAGAGAGGTTACGGTGCTGGAAGATGCTACCAGAAGCTGTCAGGGGTGGTGGCCCCTCTTGGTAGAGGAGGAAGCACAGAGGAAGAAGAGAGTTACAAGAGCACAACTGCAGCTCTTCCTAAACAGAAGAAGAGCCAGCACAAAAGACACAAAGGTGTGCAGTCCAAAACCTACAAAGAGCGGAGTCAGGAACCAAGCAAAGTCACCAAGCAATGTAGGTGACCCAACAGCAGGGCACATGAGGAACCCTATCATTTTAGGAATGTGCTAAGATATCCCTGAATTCCAGTGGATTTTTGGGAGCCTAAGGGATGCGGAAACCAAGCGTAGACTCTAAATTCCAGGCATGGTGGGAAAGAGAGTAGTAGCCAGGAGTACCAGATGGACAAGTGGACAAGACATTGCAATTAGAGAGAAAACCGTCTATGTTATCTGAGGAAAGAAACACCATGTATATTTGGCAGAGATAGTCTTTCTTGTGTTGGTAGATACTTGGCTGATGGCATCGGAGGCTTGGAGTAAACTGGATCATAGGATGTTTTCCATGCTTGGAAATGTCCTACAGGCTCACTGCAGTTCCTTTAAGGCCACTAACAAATTACTTCTCCTGACCCAGGACTGATATTCTAAGCAGAGGGTGGAAAAGCGACCTTCTCACTTTCTATGCTGGCCAGGATATTGGTCAAGACAGGGCTCAGCAAGGATGCAGACAGCTGAAACTGCCCTTTCTAAAATGAATAAAGGGCCACAACATGGGAACTGTGGTAGGGGTGTGAATTCTGCAAAGGTGTAGGCATAGTTATAAAAATAACCAGCTATTGTCCACTAGCTGGCTTTCCTGTAAATGCTTATGACTTAAGAGTCACTTAGCTGACAGCCATAAAGATTCTTAGCTTTCTTCATTGCTCCCATACATAACCTCACCCTGTGACATATAAGTCTGGCCTTTGAGATGTCTTCCAGGTCCCGCATTCCAGTGGCACAGCTGACCCGCCCAGACCAGCAGCCCATACCATGGAACTGACTGACCTGGTCTTGCGACTCCCACCCAGTAACTGACTCAGCAAAGAAAAGACACTTCCTACACCCTACGATTTCACCCCCAACCCACCCAATCAGCAGTACCGATTCCCTAACTCCCACCAAACCATCCCTAAAAGCCCTAGACTCCAAATTCTCAGGGAGATGGACTTGAGAAATTTCTCCTATCACCTCACTGGGTGCCCCGTGATATTAAACTCCTTCTCCCCTGAAACCCCTGCTGTCTCAGTATGGGCTTTTCTCTGTGACATGGGCAACATGACCCACTTGGGCCAACCAAATGATGAAGATCACTGGGCTTACTTTCTCCAGGAATAAGTGGAAACACTGCAAGAGTTTGGCCCTGAAATGGCCCAAATTTCCATGGAACCAAATTTCAGAAGGATGAGATTCATAACCACTGCGGGGGTTTCCTTAGCTTCTGGAACAAAGCAGCGCCATCAATTGAGCGGCTTACAAAAACGGAGATTTATTCTCACAGTTTTGTGTTTCTCTCAACATCCCCTCTGCTCCTCTTTTATAAAGATACATGTGATTGCATTTAAGTCTATTTGGAAAACCCAAAGATAATCCCCTCTCAAGATCCTCCAATTACTGCACCTGAATGTTTACAGCAGCAAAATTCACGGTTGCAAAGATGTGGAAACAACCCAAGTATCCATCAATCCATGAGTGGATTAATAAAATGTGGTCTATGTATACCATGGAATTCTACTCAACCACAAAAAACAATGGTGATCTAGCACCTCTTGTATTATCCTGGATGGAGCTGGAGCCCATTCTGCTAAGTGAAGTATCACAAGAATGGAAGAACAAGCACCACATGGACTCACCATTAAATTGGTTTCACTGATCAACACTTAAGTGCACATATAGTAATAACATTCATTGGGTGTCACGTAGGTGGGAGGGGGAGGCGGGGATGGGTAAATTCACACCTAGTGTGTGTGGTGTGCGCTGTCTGGGGGCTGGGCAGGCTGGTTGGGTGGTACAAAAGCAATTTATATAACCAAAGTGTTTGTACCCCCGTAATACTCTGAAATAAAAAAAAACAGAAGAAGAAGAAAAAACATCCTTCAATTAATCATGTCTTTTGCCTTATAAAATGATGGTCACTCTTCTTCCATCTAAGATAATATTCACAGGTTCTAAGCATTAAGACATAGACATGTTAATTTAGGGAGCCACCATCGAATCTATTATGATTGCTTTTGACAGGGAGGAGGAATCAAACCTATTATTCCATCATTTTTTATTATTTCTTATCGGAACAATTGTATCTCAACGGTAACAACAGCTAACACTTATGGAGTTCTTATTAAGCACCAGGTACTCGGCTTTTTATATGATCTTATTTTATTTGCTCTTCAACCCTACAAAGTAGGTCCCTCCTGTCCATTTTATGGCCAGGAATGTGAGGGACCTTCCCAGGGTCACACAGCCTGAAAATTGAATTTGAGTTCTGATTGCAAAGCACGTCAGCTTCATGGTTCTCTGATCCCTCTACCCACCCCGCCAGGATTCAGACGTGTATTTATAGTGTTCTTGGAATGCGCACCTCTTGGAGTTATCTTAATGACCATAAAGATACTGAATTTATGGTCATGATAGCCTTTGTTAATTAACTTCAGCTGTCACTGTGACTACACTCTAAATGCCACTTTCTAATCATAATTGTAAATACTTCCCCATTTATGATCTTTCCAATATCACCAATGAATTTATTTCTCCCCCATGAAAACACATCTCAAAAAATACATCAGCAGTTCTGTTCAATGCATCAGAGCAGTGACACTCTGGAAAAATGTGTTTTTCCTCCGCAGGGTAAACCAAATTTTAAGATTTTTAAGTTGTTAGTGAATTCTCCCATTTTGCTGTAATTAGCACCAAGCCGCCTCGTTCTACATGCTGAATGTCATGCACAGCGTGGATGGTGCTGGGGTCAGGGGTAGGTTATTCTGGGTGACCGCTGGCTGGTGTAGTGGTCTCTCACTTCTCAGCAGTTTTGGGGGAGCACTGAGAGCCAAGCAGCAGTGAGATCGGAAACACATTTGGCATTTCGACACGGGCACCAGTTCACTCACTGCGACACCACCGGAAAAGGTGACACTCTTTGCCAACAGTTGTCCAAGAGCAGGCTGTGACAATAATCCGGCCCTCTGTCCAATGCCAGCATGAACAGTCAAAGAATTCAGGCGCGAGCCCATCGCGTAACAGACCAAGATCTTGGACAAGGCGCTTTGTTTTCCTGGAGCTCAGATTTCTCGTCTGCACAGTAAGAGTGAACATGAATGTCTCTGAGCTCCCTCCAGGTCTGAAAGACGGATCTGCGCTGAATTCCATTCCCTCCCGCTCACTCCTTACCACCCGGCTGTGGACACAGGGTGCACACTCTGGGCTACCTTGTCGGCTACCCGAATCTCACTTACGGGGTGAAGGAGACACACTGAGCAGAAGCAAAGCCCGATGTCTGCTACTGGGGACATGGTTCTTATGCAAGTATGAAGAGGGTGGTAGTTGGTTAATGGACGCGTCAACCATTGAGGCACATCATCTTGGAGGTATGACTTTGTCTACATAAAATGCAATCACGCTGAGTAAAAACTAAGATTGACTGTAGCATCTCAGAAAAGGTCCTTCAAACTTAAAGCATGAGCTTTTAAGCTCCCTCTCCTTGGAAAGATGAGAAACTAAGCCCGTTACGTAAGAAACGTCATCTGGACCCCAAACGCTGCAGCTGACCCCCTGCTATGCCTCCCACAGGTGGTGGGCATGTCGGTTCTCACCCACGTCGGTTACGCAAAAGCGATCACAGATCTGCAACTTTTCATCAACAACTTTATTGAGATATAATTTGCATGCCATGAACCTAACCCATTTTCAGTGTACAAGTCAATGCTTTTTAGGATATGTACAGAGTTGTGCAACACTCACGACAATCTAAAAAGAAACTTTGTACCCATCGAGCATTTCTTACCGTTTCTCCTTCTCCCCGCACCGAGCCCCTGACGACCTGTGTTCTACCGTCTGTCCCTATGGATTTACCTACGGTGGACATTTCATCAGAATGGAATCACATAATATCTGGTCTTTTGTGACTCCATGCTCTCACTTAGGGTCTGTTTTCAAAGTTCACCCACGTTGTAGCACATGTTACGGCTTCCTTCCTTCCTGTGCCTGAATAATATTCCATTGCACAGATACCCCGCATTTCTTTGAAACCCATTCATCTGTGGATGGTCATTTTGGTTATCTCCACTTCGGGGCTGTTGCAAACAGTGCCGCTATGCACATCACGCGTACGGACGTGCAACTTTTCGTGTGCTCACGTGTTTTCTCTCGGATGTATACCCAGAGGCAGAATGTCTGGGTCGTGTGCTTTGCCTGTGGTCAACCTTTTGAGGAGCCACCAAACTGTTACGTGTCTGTATCTTTTCAATTTCCATTTCAGCCGACTCAAATCTGACTGTCACACCCCACCGCTCTGGGAAGTATAATCGTGGCTATTATTGCGGTTCCCTCATCTCCCTAGAGTCCCGCAAGAATCTGGGTCGTGCTCCATTTTCAGGTGATTTTAAAAATCGGTCCATGAGGGTCAGCGCCAAGAGCTGGATTCACACCCCACCCCCCGCTGCTCCGCCTGCTCCTGCTGCCAGCAGCCCTTGATATTGTTGGGAGGCAGGAATCTGAGCCACGTCTGGGAACCCACGGATCTAAAGTCCAGCCTCCAGGGCCAGGTGTGGCAGAGCCAGCCAGGTGTGTATCCAAAATGTACACCGTAAGTGCATCCTGTCTCCCTTCCCCGGGACTAGGGGCTGTCCACACTGCGCTCCAGCCACCTCGTTGGGGGGCCTCAGTTCCTGGTCTGAATTCTTGGTAACTGAGAGGTAATCATTTAACAGGTTACACTACTGAAATTCCGGGTCATACGTGTTACTCTAGGTCACTGCACATTGGCTAATAGGGCAGGCAGCGTGGACCGGTCACCTCTCATGCAGTGATTCTGTTCTCAGTTTTGGGGACAAGTAATCTCTCTATCCTCTCTCTCTCTCTCTCTCTTTTTCGCCTTTTCATCTTCCTTTCCCTCCTTCTGACGCCTTCCTTCCCTCCCTATCCCTGCAAGATACATCACCAAAAAGCGTACCTGATTATAAAAGCTTCAACACCGAAAACGCCCCCAGAACGAACCACCTCTGAAACTCTAAAACCTCCAGGGAGCATGTCCTCTTTTGCACTCTTCTCAGACTTCTAGAGGACGACAGGTGGCCAGGGTGCACGGCATCCACGTGTCGGGACACAGGTGTGCACACACACCTCCATTGGGTCTTCCCCGCCAGCCACAGCAGCCACAGCTGTTGAGGAAGACGTAAGGGGCAGGCAGCGTGTGCCCGTCGGAGCCGGTAGGTGGCGCGATGAGACAGGTGTGAACTGAATCAGGCTCGAGCTGCCTGCAGACAGGAGCTCTCCCGTGGGGACCCTGACCCTCATCTGGAAGACAGCCCCAACCTGAGAGCATGTGCCCATTCAAACACAGGTGCGATGATTCTATACAAGCGGCGTATGGGATCTCCCCCACCCGTACAGGGAAACAAGCTCACAAACCACCGAACAGACACCCTGTGATGCAAGCGTCACCCAAACATTAAAGGATAATTAATAATCAGCATGCTCATCGTGGACGATATGAAATACTTTGCAATAACGAGGAATCGGATGCTCCCACGGAGCGCCCAAATCGGGCTCTTTATGCTTGAAAATTCAAGATGTGTGTCAGAGAAAGAGGACATTTCAAACACCACATTTATGTTTGACCCACATTTTGAAGCCTTTTGCAAACAGAACATATTCCTTCCTCTATTAACACTGAATTCTGTCTGCAGTTCTCCCCCAAGCGGTGGATGGTGGTGGGGGGCGGTCACACCCTACAGGTGATTTTAATACCTGCTGTCCTCACTAGCTCCTGTGGAAAAGGGGCCTGGTTCGTACCCAGCTGCAAGGCTTTACGTAAAATGTTTCCACACACAGGAAACACCAGGAGAGCATTGGGGACTAACTGAGTTTGCCTGTTTTCACCCAAACATCCCACATGGCTCCCTATTTTTCCCACACCGGGACAGTCTCACCGTACCTGACATTCCTTTAGTAGTCGCGGAGGTTGACTGCTTGGTGATTCCAACATCAAGGCACGTGATCCTTACAAACAATAGAAAATTGCTTGCTGAATATCCAACTGACAAACCACAGGGTCCTCTTGGCGCACCTGGTATCCTTGGAAGGGTGTGGGGTTGGACCGTTGGCCACGCATGTGGACACCTTTAACTTCTCTACATTAGCATTTTTATACAAGTTGCAGAGCCATCCTGAATAATCATTATATTAAAAAATAATGAACCCTCCTGGAATTAGAGATTTCCTCTTCTTTCCGCAATTCAGACACAGAGCATCAATTTTTATCAGGAGCCCACTCTGGGGGAGGACAGGACGTCCACTTGTCAGAGGACAAAGCTGTTACGTAAAATACGGATTGAAGCTGGTTCTCCACATCTCATAACTGAAATTGTTCACGTCAGATGTTCATGGCAAGCTACAGATTTGCAGGCAAATTATAACAAATTCCATATTCTCCACACGGTAGCCTGACAAATAAAATATCATTATTACACACACGTTATAGAATCATTCATTGAGAATATAAATGCAGCCGCAGGACACCCGGTATTAGGATGCGGGACGTCTCAGCGTCGGGCTGTATCGGGCACTCCAATGCGTCTTACACGGTTTTAGTCAAATCACCGAAGCGTTTTCTAGATTTCAAACGCTGCACAAAGAAATCACTCAGCCTTTTCCAGGTGAAAAGGCCTTCCACGTCCAAGACGTGGAGGCAGGAAGAAATGTTAACTTATTTGACGTGTGAATTTAAAGAACCTACCACATCAAAAAACAACCCACAGCCCTTAATGAAACTTCCCGAAGCCACCAGTTAACAAAGACACTTCCTCGCAAAATTTTAAAACCTTAATTAGAATTCGCAGCCAACTTTATTTTCCCCGGATTTGTTGATTTCCATGTTTTCCTCATGAACCAAATAAGAAAGAAAACAAAGTTTAAAATAAAAAAACCACCTTAGACAACCTGGAAATATATAATCGTTCAAATCACAGCAAGAGAGTTTGTGCGCATTGGTTTAGGTGTTTTCATGACCCTGAAGCTACGACTGACAGGCTCACTCTCTGCTATTTTAAAAAATAAAATATTCCTTTTCCTATAGTTTCTCTAGCTTTTTCGCCAACCTACATTTGCTGGAATAAAGTAGGGGGAAAAAAAACATGCACTGAAGTCTGAACTTGCCATTAGCTCTACCCATTTATTAATATTACCACCTTTCAAATACTCTGAGTTGAATGAATCGGTCTCTCGGTGCAAAGCGGTTATCTAAGAATTTGAGGAATGCTTCCCCGTAAAACAGCCCCATTCTAAAAGGCAGATGGGTTCCCTCCGCTTCCCTTCAAATAGAAGCCTTTCTAGCATTCCTCTGTTCTTAGATGAAAGCACTCTACATCTAAAATATTAGTTTAGGTTTAATAGCATCTAGAAGAAATATCAGCTATTTGACACAGAGCTGTCCCATATCATCTTGGAAACCATTTGCCCAAATAGTAAAAAGACATATCCCAGAGATAACAGAGGTGGCGGAGGACAGAGAACCAGGAACCGTGAAGATGAAACGCTATTTGAACCCCCAGGCGGCGTTCGGCTACTATGGAAACATCACCTTTAGCTCCCTGCCTTCTGTTGGCTTTTAGCATTAGTTTTATTTTTCTCCCGAACAAACAAAGTAGCCAGTTTGTATTCGCCCAAGTTAACCTATAGTGTCAACCTCGCTAAAAACAATAATAAATTTGGAAAAACTACGGTGCTCAGAAACAACGAGGATTTCACCACGACCGTCCCACCTTCACCGGCGCCGCACGCGAGCACCCCTAGACCCATCCCACCTGACCCGGGATTCGCACAGCAGATTTAATTCGGTTTACAAGTCGAATTTCAGGAAAGTGTGCCGTGGACGCTGGTAACCGGAGCGTCTACCTGAGTCCGAGTGACTTTGGACGTTGGATCCAAGAGGCAGATCCGGGTGCCAAGCTCTGCGGTCTTCCCAAGGAGCCCAAACATTGTGAAGGATTTGGGCACGTTTCCTCTGATTAAAAAATACAGGTTTTGGCCTTCCAAGTGAAGCGGGGAGAGGCAATCACGATTTAATTACGTCAGGCAATCAAGGCAAGCCAGAGAAAGACACCGTCCAAAAACTGTCAGCAAAGCTGTTCCATCTTCTCTACGGAAGGCTGGACCTATCCCAATGCTCTCCAAGAACACCCTGAAAATGTGCAGCATATTCAAGAAAATGCACAAAATTCTTCAACAAGCCGACCCAGAGATGGCTTTCGGCCCGGGTCCACACCAAATTCCCTAAGGGGCTGACCACGACTGACTCTCGTTCATACACATACTGCGCCGCACATTCAGAAACGATGGAATCTTTTCCCACTTCTCCTAATCACCCCAGAGCAGTTTGCCCATTGGGGGACCTTGCCCGGCCTCACCTGCCTGCCCCAGGGGCCATGGGGCTGCCTTGTCCGTGAGTTTCTACGTGCTGCTATGAGCTAAAATGAAAACCAACCCACTGGGCTTACCCAGTTTCTACTCTCACTTAGAAAATTCTTTGATTGTTTTGCTTAATTAAAAAAAAAAAAAAAATGTGTTCTTACCCTTCCATCCAAACTCCAGCGAATGGGTTTTTGTGTCTGTCCCCTCACCTGCACGACGTCACGTTTTTCAAATGCTGCAACACGCATTTACGTCACAAATGAGCTCATGTATTCGTGCGCGCACGCACTCACCTGTAAATGATACGAATGCTTCCTAAGCCCACGCTTACGCTTAGTATGTGCACTGCCTTCTGGTATTTTAAAATCCCGTTTGTTTTTTTTTTTTAAAGAAAACACTCATTGCTTCCACTTAATCAACTTTACAATCCTCTAATGGGTTGTAAACCTGTAGTTTCAAAACAGCAGCAAAGCAGAAATGGCTCATCAACGTGTCTACGCCGACTTTCAGAAGTTCAAATGACCCTGTGTGATCTGAGCTGCATGTTCGTGTCCACGGCATACTCAGGAATAGTAACAGGCTTTGGTCAAAGCCACGTGGGTTACAAAAGGAGAAGCCCTCATCACTAATAGTAGATCAATAGATGGCCACCGCACTCTGCAGCCCTCCATCTCCGGGGCCAAACCACGTCCAGACATGCATAGAAAGAGTATTTCGTAGCTTGTGAGTTTGGATGTAGGAAGCAACCATTTATCTGATTCTAAAATAATTCACTCAAGGGAAAGTGTATCCACTGAAACGTTCCCTGCCCACACAGTATTTAGTTCACGAAGTAACTCAGGGATGAGGAAAATAAACTGCGTGTACCTGACCGGAGGATTAAACAGCAGCAGCAACGATTCTACGAAAGCAGAATGAGGAGTGATTGTTGAGTAAAAGACTCCAAGAGAGAGAGAGAGAGAGAGAGAGAGAGAGAGAGAGAGAGAGAGAGAGAGTTTCAGATGAGCTAGGGGTGTGAGAAAGCAGGCTCTATGTACTAAGGGAGTCGGGACAGGTTAGGCAACCCAGAAAAAGAAGGTATCAAAAACCAAACTGGATTTGTGGCCAGAGCAAGGTTCAGGTTATGAGTTTTAAGAGGGGGGAAGGTTAATACTCACTAGGTTCCTTTCGATCCATTACTTTATCTTTCAGCGTAAGGCTACCCCAGGAATTAGATTAAACACATGCAGGCCAGGCGCGGTGGCTCGCACCTGTAATCCCAGCACTCTGGGAGGCCAAGGCAGGAGGATGGCTTGACCTCAGGAGTTTGAAAGCAGCCTGAGCAAGAGCGAGACCCCATCTCTACTAAAAATAGAAAAATTAGCTGGGCGTGGTGGTGGCGCCTGTAGTCCCAGCTACTCGGGAGGCTGAGGCAGGACGATCACCTGAGCCCAGGAGTTGGAGGCTGCAGTGAGCTGTCACGAAGCCACTGCACTCTACCAGGGCAACAGAGTGAGAGTCTGTTTCAAAAAAAAAAAAAAAAAGATTAAATACATGCATCACATGTGACCAACCAGAACCTAACATCTTATGATGGTCAGTCATCTCAAAAATAACTCATGGGCTGGGCGTGGTGGCTCACGCCTGTAATCCTAGCACTCTGGGAGACAGAGGCGGTCGGATTGTTTGAGCTCAGGAGTTTGAGACCAGCCTGAGCAAGAGCGCCCCGTCTCTACTAAAAATAGAAAGAAATGATCTGGATAACTAAAATATATATATAGAGAGAAAAAACTAGCCGGGCATGGTGGCACATGCCTGTAGTCCCAGCTACTCGGGAGGCTGAGGCAGAAGGATCGCTTCAGCCCAGGAGTTTGAGGTTGCTGCGAGCTAGGCTGATGCCACGGCACTCACTCTAGCCCGGGCAACAAAGCAAGACTCTGTCTCAAAATAAATAAATAAATAAATAATTCATGAATCAAGTTCATCTTCTTATATTTCACATTTTTTACATTTTATTTTAGCTGACTATACATATTGAACTATGCATGTGTTGGGGATGCAGAACGAAATTTTGGTACACGTGTACAATGTGTAACAAGCAAATCAGGGTCATGATCACATGCAACACCTCCAGCGTTTATCATTTCTTTCTGCTGGAAGCATTCAAAGTCCTCTGTTCTACTACGCAAAAATATACGATAAATTATTATTAACTAAATTCCCCCTGCAGAGCTATAGAGCACAGGGACTCATTTCTCCTATCTGGCTATCATTTTGCATTGATTGACCACCCTGTCCCCATCCTCCTCTCCCCTAATACCCAGAATATACAAAAATAATCACAATTCCACTCTCTTCTTCTAGGGGCTCAAATTTTAGCTTCCATTTATGAGTGAGGACGTGGGGCATTTATCTTTCTGTGCTTCAGTTATGCCTCTTAACATAATGTCCTCTAGGTTCATCCATGTTGCTGCAAATGATGAGATGTCAGCCTTTTTTATAGCTGCATAATATTCCATTGTGTGCATAGACCACAATTTCTTTATCCATTCACCTGTTGATGGACACGTGGGTTGAGGATATATCTCGGCTATGCTGAATAGAGCTGCAATAAACATGGAAGGGTAGATATCTCTTCAATATCCAGATTTCCTTTCCTTTGGATACATGCCCAGTTAAGTGGTGTTGCTGAATCATATGGTGGTTCTATTTTTAGTTCTTTGAGAAGCTGCCATACTATTTTCTATAATGGCTGCACTAATTTACATTCCCACCAACAGTGCATAAAAGTTTTCCTGTTCTCCAAATTCCCACCAGGATTTGTGATTTTCTGCCTCTCTGAATATAGCCACGCTTACAGCACTGAAATGATATTTAATATCTCATAGTGGTTTTGATTTGCGTTTACCCTGACGATTAGTGATGTTGAGCTTTTTTTTCATATACTTATTGACCATTTGTATGTCTTTTTTTTTGGAAATATCTATTCAGACTCTGACCATTTTTAATTGGATTACTTGGTTTTGTGAAGTTTTTTTAATTTTTTTTTTTTTTTACTGCTGAGTTGTTTGAGTTTCTTGTATATTCTAGACATTAGTCCCCTGTTGAAGGAATAGTTTGCAGATATTTTCTCTCATTCTACAGGTCGTCTAGTCTCTCTGTTGTTTTCCTGCTGTGTAGAGGACTTTTCATTTGATATATTCCCATTGGTCTATTTTTTGTTTTTCTTGCCTGTCTTTGAAGTTTTACCCATAAAGTTCTTATCTAGACCAATGTCCTGAAGTGTTTCCCCTATAGTTCTTTTTTTTTTTTTAGTAGTTTTACAGTTGCTTGGGGTCTTACATTTAAGCTTTTAATCCATTTGGGGTTGAGTTTTTGTGTATGGTGAGAGGTGGGGGTCTAGTTTTATTTTTTTGCAGCTAGCATCCAAGCTTCTCAGCACCACTTACTGACAAGGGTGTCTTTTCCCCAGAGTAAGTTCTCAGTGCCTTTGATGAAAATCAAGTGGCTGTAAATGTCTGGGTTTTATTTCCGAGGCCTCTATTCTGTTCCATATCTTCTTACATCAAAAATCAAACTCTATTTGGTGAGAAAGGAACCGGGGTGTGTTTCCTCTGACACCTGCCTTTACCTTCCCACCTGAATATTCTTTCTCTCTTGGCTGGATTGTGGGTGTCTGATAGATTATTTTTTTAGACAAAATCAAGTTTAATAAAAAGTAACAGAAATTTTGGCATTCCTCCCCAGTGTACCCCTGAGGAATAGAAACCCTTCATGCGTGGAGAGGTAGAAGTGTATAAATTCAATTATACTTCTTCTTTCAGCCGATGAACAGCTAGAGGCTGGAAATGCAGGTTTGTTTCAGAGTTAGAAGCTACAGCCCTGGAAAATAATACGGTACCACTGCCAATCAGATACTTCTCCATGGATGACACCAACACTTCACTGCAAGCGTGCACTCTCTCTCTCTCACACACACATACACACGCATGCATGCAAACACACACTTGACTCTCTCCTTCAAGTGGCAAGGAGAAGCCCCCTGACTGCTTGCCCCCTGGGCTGGGTCAGGTCACCTGCAAGGACTGTCTTTGGTCTGCATTCTTGCATACCACACTTTTCACTGACTGCAGAGTCCAGAAAAGCCAGCCACCCCGATGGGTGACCCCGATGTAGGGCTTCCTCCTGGCCCCAGAAGGAAGAGGGTATCCTCTCTCCTGCCTGGGTCATCGTACGGGAAGAGCAGTCCTAGGATGGAAGCACTGGGCAGGAGGATGGGGAGCTGGGATTTCAGCACCGCGTTAGCACCTGGTTCACCGCGCCTCGCTAGACCAGCACGATCCCCTGACATCACAAGGCACATTGTCCCTGCATCCACACTCAGCATGGGATCCACCCTGGACCATCTGAGGCAGTGCTCTTTCCACCTGGGGCTGGTCATATCTTCTTCTTTTTTCCTGACTTCGAAGGTCAGAGACACCGGGCCCCTAAAGATCATCGTGTCTCCAACCTTGGGGCTCTTCTCCTCCCAGAATACTGGGGCATCAGGACTGCAGTTGCTCACGCTACATGCAGTTATACAGCTTTCCCCGGCAGTTCCTCACTACGTGCGCACGAGGACATCCGTCTGGCAGGGTGGACCAGCCCCAGCCAGTGGTGTGGGGGCCACAGCAGTCCGCGCATGCTGGGCCTGTATTCTGCATGTGGTGGGAGCTGGGTTGTCCTGGTTCTCTTATATCCTGGATTCCTCGTCCAAGACCCACACCTCATCCTACACCCCCAAACTCACTCCATTCCTTCAAGGGAGTATTCAAGATGCCCAGCTACATGGAGACCCCCTGCTTTCCTTAGAATTCTGCACATGGATCTTGGACTCCTTTGACCTTCTGTGTTTTGTACCAGCGTCCCCACCAGGCGTCAGCCCTAAACACAGCTCAGCCTGCAGGAAAAGCGGGGTGTGTGTGTCTCCATGGGCAGCAACAGCTATACCCCCGTCCCCGTGGCCGAGCCCCCAAGGCTGGGAGACACGCGTAGGGAGAGACTTTCTCCTGTGCAGGGCAGACACCTGCGTCCTTACCCGAGCGTCTGAACCCCCTCTTCTTCCTCACGGCACAGGGAGTCTCCCCTCCCCCTTACGTAAGCCCTGACCCTAAGCTCGGCTTTGAGTCTTTCTGCTGCCTGCGCCCAGCCCCCTCCCAGCCCCTTCCTGCCTCGCAGCAGCAATGAGTTCGCTGCAACCTGAAACCCCCTCCCCTGTTCCATTCCGTACGCAGAAGGACAGAGAAAAGGGGCGGCCTCTCTACACCAGGACCCCCCATTCTCCTGCTGTACGCAGCTCAGCAAGAGCAGAAGAGGGGCGCTGGGAGGAGGAAAGAAAGGGGCCCCAAAAGAGTGGGTGGCATGGCACGCGAGACAGGAATGGGGAAACGCCAACGGCTGCGGTG
>NW_012151063.1:885882-890707 GCF_000956105.1 Propithecus coquereli | reverse complement strand
AAATACCTTGTTAGCAAGAGAAACGCCTCCTCCCTTTAAATATTTCTCTGACAAATGAACCTGTGAGGAAAAAAAAAAACAACAGCACCCAGTTTAAATAGGTTGCCAATTTATGCATCTGTGGGTTGCTGGGATGCCTGCCTCTGATAACCCGGGCAGACAAGGGCTGTTCAGGGCTGTCGTGGGGGAGCTAGCCTCTGGTCTTGTTTTGTGTAATTCGTGTTCGTTGGTGTTCACTGTGAATAACAATGTCTAGTCACTCGAGGGTTAAGAAAACTCGAAATCCAGAGGCTCCTCGGTCCCAGGAATGTCCAGAGAGCCAGTGTCTGATCTGGGATGATCAGGCTTTGCATGTGTCTATGTCCTTTTTGTTTATTTATTTTCTGTAGTTAAAAATTAGGGTTGAGTGATTCTGCAGTAGCTATTGTATATCCCCAGATGCCAATATGTGATGGGGGGAGGGGGAGCACAGCCCCATCTTAAGGACAGCAAATGCGATTTGTGAAAACAAGGAAACAGTTGTGGAGCCCCCCTCCCCCGCCCCCTGGTCTGGATAGAAATACGTTCTAAGGGAATTCTGTAGCTAGGTCGGGACATGACACCTCCTAAGACGTCATGGTCATTTCTTGGATGTCTTGCTCCCACCGGCCAGTTTCCCCATTCTGCCCTCCACCGCGACCCTCCCCGGGGGTCAAGTACCAAAAGCCTACGGTTCACACAGCCCGGTCCTAAAAGCCTCTCTGACAATGACATACACATATTTCTGACATATTCCTGAAGCACTGCAGGAGCTCCCAGCGCCAAGTAGAATTCACTGAACAGAAACAGGAGAGAGGCGTCACTGTGCCAATCCGAAAGGTGGTGCCTCACCAACTATTCCCCTGCACGGAAGGAAAATGCCACCGGGGGTTTACCCAGCCTCATCCCACACACGAAACTAACCATGAGCGACTGGTGATGCTCACCCCCAAGCAGGCAGCCGAGGCCCTCTGCAAATCCGGGGATGTCTTAGAGCTTGTGTAATAGTGTCAGCTACCCTTTGATGATTCTCCTCATGTGGCCTTCCCATTCCAACATAGCAGTGTTTACCCCCTTTCCCAGAGAAATGCCCTCCCGTAAACGAGAAACTAGCCGTCTCCAGATTGGCGCTACAGACAATTAAATTAAATTTCTTGCTTAATAGTCATTAGCACGTCTGCCGAAAGGACCATCACCACATCGGAACAAAATGCAGGAGCTCGGAATTCAAATTGCAAGGCGTTCTCGGAGGCCCGAAGCGGACAGCTAATGAACGCCGTAGCTGCGGAACGGTGACTTCCCCCACCCCGCGATAGATGCAGCTCCGCTCCCCCAGGTAGACAAGGGTAGAACCAGGACCACTTAGACAAAATGAAATGACAATAAGTCATGGCCACACCGTCCCCTGTGATCTACAAAAGACCTTCCCGGACAGTGTCTACCCAGAGTCTACGCCACTGTCGGAGCAGAGGCCAGGGCAGTGCTCACATCCCCATTTCAGGGACAGAAACCAAAGCAGGTGGCAGCGCCCAAGGTCACAGGGCAGTCTTGTCAGTGGAAGTGGCTACTCGGCATTCGGAGCTCCGGGCCGGGGATCCGGTACATTCCTCTCTGCATACGTGACCCTTCTCTGTGGCTTCCCTTTAGACCCAGCGGGGCTCATTTAGGGTTAACCCTTCTCCAAGTGAGTCATTAGGGCATGATGACCATCTGGGTATTTCATCCCTAAAGGAAAGTTTATCAGCTATCAAAACAGTGTAGCATCCTCTAAGAGTCCTTCTTTGCAATCTAGTAAAATAAACCCTGAACACGTAAAAAGGATAATCTCTAAAAAGCCGGTAAGAATGTGAGGGGACAGAAATGTCTCAGCAAGCAACAAATACGAGCACATTGGATTACTGCCGAAAGACCCAAGCTTTCCCCTAAGTAACAATCATACCTGATATTTACGAACTGTTTTACTAAGCACAAGACACGGAGTTAAATGATATTATTTACATTGTGTTTTATGCTCCTGACAGCAACACGAATATAATTATTATCCCAATTATACGGGATAGAAGAACGAGGCTGCAAGAAAAAGATTATGTAACTTTTCCCTGTAATCACAAGAAAAGGATTCAATCGCCAGTTGTTACCAAGCTCTTACCCGTGGCCGAGTGGGCACATGTGTTTGTGGGGTGTGTGTGTGCGTATAAGTTTCACACCCATTCCATTTGCATCCGACAAAAGCTTCAAATCACATTTCTACTTTCAGCTCTCATTAGGGTTTAAAAATGGTCTTTACAGTTTTAAAGTTCTTTGAAGTAGATTACAGAGTAACTGCTAACTATATCTTTCCAGACACTGCCCACACGGGTTTCAGTTTTTAAAACTTTGGACATATTTCTTTATGCATATTGACAATCCGTCATACAACGTGGGAGAGAAAAGTGAATTCAACAGTAAACGTTTCTATATTTTGCAAGTTATCGATTACTTCCCTAGTATAAGGAAGACCCTTATTTAATAACAGCATGTGAGTACAGTCTATGGCTTCCAAACTGTGAATATTTTCATGAGTCTAACCGAACATTTGCCTTAAAGACCAGCTTGTGAAAAAGTTGCCCTGAACGGATTGGGCTTTGAATCCTGTGTGGCAGCGGTCCTCCACCTTTTTGGCACCGGGGACCGTTTGCAGGAAGACAATTTTTCCATGGATTGGGGCCGGGGTGGTGGGGGAGATGGTTTCAGTGTGATTCGAGCGCATTACATTTATTGTGCACTTTGTTCCTATTATTATTACATTGTAACTAATATATAATGAAATAATTATACAACTCGCCATAGGGTGGCGTCCCCCCAAAAGCTTCCTGCATGGTGGCTTCTATATCCTTCCCAAATTTAGCAGAGAGTCCCCCAGGGTATAAGGAGGGGGGCCTTCTAGCAACCTCAGCTTGTTTGGAATGGTCGATGGGGTGAGCAGATTTGATCCCTACTGAAGCTCCAGTCCAAGGTGGCAGAACATCCCCACACGGTACCTCGGAGCAGCCGGAGACCATTACAAGGAAGCAGGTGGTCAGTTCGGTGACAGGGAACTTCTAAAACTCCCCGTTAAGCAGGCGAGGAACAGGCTGCCTCCGAAGCGGTCAGAGGTGCCTGTCTGCAAGGCAGCGTGTTCTTTCTTCCCCAAGGCAGGTGCGCGAGCTGCGGGGAGGGTCCAGCAAGAAGAAGGTGTCGTGGTCACAGGGCTCCACACCCCATGAGGTCATTTGCATAACCCCTCCAACTCTCCATCACTGAAAAACAACGTTCCTTGGCAGAAGTAAATGTTTTCAAAATTCAAGTCAAGTGACGTCTGCGGTGGGAAATCTCACTCTTGCTTCCAAAGCTATTTTTCGCTTAATAAGAACGGAGGGGGGAGAGATGCTTCTTGAGCCATCCCGATGCCTCTATCTCCCGCACCCTGAAATTAAGATCCTTTTATTGCTACTTTTCTCAGGCCCCACTCCACAGATGTTCGTATCTAAACTTGCCTGCATTGCAGATACCTCCGGAAAAAAAAAAAATGTAGGCATGTAGGAAGATAACAGAAAGCTGCGAGGTGTTCACAGAAGAGGAAAGGCCAGCCTGGCTCTTAGCATGCGTCCTGTGGTACCCGAGCCCCGCCGTGTCCGCTAAATCACATTTACGAAGGGAAGTGGGAGGGAGGTGAGCATGTGGGGAAAGGGCCGGGTGGAGGCCCGAGCTGCAGCTGAGTCTGTTCAGGGTGCAAGAAAGAGGAAGGGGAAGCTGGGTGCACCTGCGTGCACACCCCAAACCGCACACCAGCCTGGGGAGTTAGGCTGTAAGAAAAAGAATAGGACAGTGCTTCCTAGGGGACAAGCAGTGCCGTGGAACCATCTGAACACTTTCTGTGCCTTCTGAGTAATTCCTCTTCTAAAAAGATCATGTTTCCATCAGCTCTTCCCTCCCCCCTACGAGCACACACACAGATTTGATCTAGCAATGTGCAAACTGCTAATTAAAAGCAAACATGAATGGAAAATGAACGGTGACCTTTCAGTGTGGCGCCATCAATGTCACGCTCCGCAGGGGACACACACAGAAGGGCGTTTGTCCCCTTCACGCAGAGGGTCTCAAGGCATTGCCGGTGTCCGCCAAACACGTGCGCTTCTTTTGCGGAACTACCTTCGGCGGAGGCGCGTGGCGCAGTCTTCCAAGTTCCGCGGATCCTGCCGCTGCGGCCGCGTCTGTGCGCGTGGAGCCTTCCCGGCCGAGGCCAGGGTTTTTGGAAATACCTCAGCCTCCTTCCGAGCCAAGTCTGGAGAGATGACTGTAGAAGCCAATAAATATGGCTTTTAGCTCAAAATAGTGAGAGAGTAAGGTAAGGTCTAGACAGGCGCGCTTGGAGGATGCGATGCTGAGAGCGTTCCAAAAATAGTTGGAAGCGCACAGCGCCTTTGAATGAGCGGGCAACCCTGCGGAGTGGAAAGGTCACACGCACCTGCGTGGAAGAGGCCAGGTGCCATCTGTTTTTGTAAAGTCCCCTCTATCACCTCCTGAGCAGGATGTTGTTTTTTTTTTTGCTTTTTTTTTTTGAGACAGAGTCTCACTCTGTTGCCCTGGCTAGAGTGCCATGGCGTCAGCCTCGCTCACAGCAACCTCAAACTCCTGGGCTCAAGTGATCCTCCTGCCTCAGCCTCCAGACTAGCTGGGACTATAGGCACATGCCACCATGCCCGGTTAATTTTTTCTATATATTTTTAGTTGTCCAGCCAATTTCTTTCTATTTTTAGTAGAGACGGGGTCTCGCTCTTGCTCAGAC
>NW_012151063.1:881429-883797 GCF_000956105.1 Propithecus coquereli | reverse complement strand
TAACCAAACACTTTTCCTTTTTTGTTGTTGTTTTTTACTTTTTTTGTGTTTTTCTGCAGGCAGATTGGTGAGGGCCTGGGGAAGTAAGGCTACCTGTAAACTAAACTCTCATGGCTTAGGAAGGAATTAGGTGCCTGATGTTTCACCCGTCTAAGAGTTCTTTTTCTTCATTGCCTTTGACTTTTTTTTTTCAGATATTTCTAGGGTGCAGAGCCACGAGTCAAGGCTGTCTTTTACCAAAGGAATTATATTTAGGAAATAATTATTCTTCTGCTGAAACAATAAAAAAAAAGTCCCCTAGGCCTTATCCTCAGGTCTCAGGGTTTTATTTAGTCTCCTGTGCTACGAAAGAGGCCGCTTCCCATCAGAGCTCACTGACCTGCTTCGGGGCCTAGATTTCCCTGGAACTCCGCAGCTACCCCCCGCCGAGGGAACTTCACTCGGCTATTTTCCGCCCAAACCGTGTCTCTGTTTTGGGACACGGAGAAAAAAAAGGGAGAACCCAACGTCAACCTTAAAATCACCTGGGATGTCACCTTCCCTCTTTACGCAGATACCAGAACAATGGCTTTTATTTCTCCCACTTCACACGGCCTCGGTTGTGCGTTTCGATTCACGATTCAGCGGGCTCCAAGAACAGCACGTGGGGATGTCACTGCCCACCTGCCACAAAAGCTTCTTTATCCAGGAACCTACCGACCAGTCTCACCCAGTAAAAACTGTCTGTGTCTCCCGCCCACGCTTGCAAGCTGGGGACACCACGCAAAAGGTGAAACACAAACCAAACACGATGTGTAGAGTCAACGGTCCGGGTATCGTGTTAAACCTTCTCAAACGGTTTTGCTATTTTAATCACAGCAGTGGGTGCACGAGCAACGACTCTGGTCCCTTTGCGAAAATGCAACGGGATGTTTTATCAAAAGAGAAAATGCCCCGGTTTGAAAGACGTAGCAGGATTGGGCGACCAGGAAGGCTGGTGGCTGCCTGCTGCCGTGATCCCTGCCCAGGCGGGAGGAATTCGGAAGCCACATTCCCCGCCAGAGCCCCACAGCGGCCGGATGCACGGGGTCCTCTCATCCCCGTAGTCTGGGCCTTTGCAGATGTCGCCGCTGCCTGAGGCGTCACGGGTTTCCTCAGTTGGATTTGCAAGGTGGCTCCAACTCTAAGAAGGTTCGTTTGAAACATCATTCGATGCTCTTACAAAACACACGACTAAATTGTAAAAATCGTAGGTGGCATGAGCCAACCCCTGGTCACTCCCTTTGTGCACGTTGATGCCACTCTGCTGTTTCAGAGGGTGCCGGCTGCACCAGGTGTGTGTGACATCCGCCATCTGCGCCATCTGCGTTCCCCTCCTGTGCCCGCTGCAACAAAGTAGCGCATGCGTCTGGTTTAGAGCGATACAATGTATCCTCGTCCCACTCTGGAGCCAGAGGTCTGAAACCAGCCTTAAAGGAGAAAAGTGATGATGTTGCTTCTTGTGGGTGCTCTGAGGGAGACCCCGCCATGGCCTCTTCTGTCTTCCGGAAGCCACCTCTGTTCCTGGGCTGGCGGCCACATCCCCAGGCGACGTGCTCCTCTTGTCAGATCACCTCCTCTTCCTCCGATCTCCCCGTCTCCCTCTCATAACCACCCTGTGATTACATTTCCCCACATTTCAGACCCTGAACGGAATCACGTCTTACAAATCCCTTCTGCTATAAAAGGTAACATTCGTGGGTTCCAGGAAGGAGGACCTGATATCTTTGGGCAGAGGGGACATTATTCAGCCAAGCTCATCATCGAATCTGAAAAGTGTCCCTTTTACACAAGGAAAGTGACACTCAGAGACATTGTACAAACAGCCCCTGGGGACAGAGCTAAGCCATGGCCGGGTGGGATTCCAGCCCGGCTCAGCCTCACCCTAGGCCTGAGAATGAATCTCTCTCTCTCTCTCTCTCTCTCTCTCTCTCTCTCTCTCTCTCTCTCTCTCCTGCCACTGTCTTCCATTAGGGTGACGGTAATTATGACTAATGTAGCATTTTGAGGACTTCAGTCAGGTTAATCCCACAATGATGACACTTTGGGCAAAGTGGCAGGTTCCAAATAGCAGCTTGTTAATGTGTTGGCAGAGTCAGCCCTTGACCCGAAAATGTTCGGGAAAATCAGACAGTCACAGCAAAGTCATATCAAAGTGGAAAATGAGGAAAACAGCAAAAACGGCATTTGAGAAAACGTAGTTTGCATGAAAGGCGTGTCGGGCTGCCACCGCAGAGTTGCGCAGACCGGGCGGCTGAAACCACAGGCGTTTGTTCTCTCGCGTCCTGGAGGCTGGAAGCCCCAGATCCAGGTGTCTCAGGGCTGGTTCCTCCTGAGGCCTCTCTCCTGG
>NW_012151063.1:875260-878319 GCF_000956105.1 Propithecus coquereli | reverse complement strand
AATTGCACATATAGTTATTAGTGAGATAGCATATGAATATATAAATGTATTTAGAATTGCACATATAGTTATTAGTGAGATAGCATATGAATATACAAATATATTTAGAATTGCATGTGTAGTTATTAGCGAGATAGCTTATGAATATACAAATACATTTAGAGTTGCATATATAGTTATTAGATAGCTTATGAATATGCAAATATATTTAAAATTGTACCTGTAGTTATTGTATAGCTTATGAATATGCAAATATATTTAGAATTGCATATATAGTTATTGAGATAGCATATGAATATACAAATATATCTAGAATTGCATAGGTAGTTATTAGTGAAATAGCATACGTCCCTTTTTCTCCCACCAAGTTTTCAAATCCAGCATGTGCTGTCCGCCTGCAACACATATCAATTCAGAGGAACCCCCTCCAGTCGCCTCTGGGGTATGGGGGGTCTGGAGTTGCATTCCTGCTGTTTTTGGTGGGATTCCTGCCCGCTGACCCTATAGGAACCCCCTACACACACACACCTGTCTCTTCAGCTGTTCTCCCATCTTCACTCCCAACCACCTACTTGCTTTCTAAATGTGGAATTATTTGGCCAGAGCCCACCTGGCTGGGGGACTTGCCCACACCCCCCGGACAGACATGCACACGACCGGAGAATCTGTTTCTCGGTTGGACCACTCTGGTGGCCCAAGAGACCAGAATTCCCACCGTGCTACCAGAATTCCCACTGTGCTGCGCTGAGGATCTTCTTGGGCTTCTGATGGATCTTGAGTTCCTCTTGGTTCCAAAATACACAGAATGAAAACGACCCATGAATACAAAACCTTAGTCGTGGACACAGTTTGTGCAGGCGTCCTCCCTCCCCTCCAAGCACCTTTTAAAAAGCAAACTGTGCACCTTATTTTGATTTCACTCCTTTTCCCCGATGTCCTCTTTCTGCCCCGGAATCCCACGTGACAGTTTCGAGGAGGACTGCTCCTGTGTTTCGTAGGATGCCCCTCCACTGGGAGGCGCCTGACACTTTTCTCACGGTTAGACTAGAGCGGATCTGCATAGACGATTTGGAATTCCTCTGCGTGGCCCATTTGTCTCTCTCCCTCCTGCGCGTATGTGTTTATCCAACCATTTGTGGGTGTGGATGGTTTTAGTTCATGCTTTGGGTTACAGATGCAATATTAAGTTATTTTCTTGCTAACGTTTTTCCGGCTTTGGCTGCTGGGAACTCTTTGAGGTCGGCTGCTGCCTGTCTTTGGCACGCTCCGCTCTCTGATTGGCATCTGTACTCTCTGGTCCTACGAGATGGCCCAGGCACACTGCGCATCTTCCACGCTTCATCCTGGCATCAGCTGCTTTTATTTGAGCGCGATATTAGGGACCAAGGCACTACGTGAAATGACATCCCAGTGGCGTTAACCAGATGTGCCTTTCCTCCGCTCACCCGTTGAGTTTTTTTGTGTCTAACTCTTTAATCTTTTTTCCTTCTCTTTTTATCTCATTAGGGCCTCTGACTGGACAAAGAACTTCGGCGGCCGTCGAGTCTTCTGTTCACCTGCACGCCAGGTACAAGCCGCGGAGTCCCGAGGGCATCTCCGTCTTGGGCCACCGGCGGGGCCAGGACTTCCAACGTGGAGGGTGCCATTCTTGGAGGTCACCTCGCAGCTCTTCTCCGGACCAGCATGACGTCCAAGCTGGACCTCTGGGGCGAAGGGTGGGGTGGCCATGCGGCACGGGATTAAGGCCATCTTCTCCCGGTTACTCATTTGCTAAGCCATCACGGGGCCATCAGGACTCACGGGCACTGTCACCTCCGGGGCCATGCTGGCATCTGTCACCTCCATGCATCCTGTGGTCCCATCCAGCCATCTGTGCCCACCTGCCTGGCCCACCCTGTTGCGAAGCCCCCCTCAGCGCTCCCCTCGTGCATAGCTGTAACCCGCAGGGGTGCGAACGCCTGCGGGGCAGCCCAGTGGAAGTGTTTACTCTCATCACCGGCTAGACGAGTCCACAGGACAACTCAGCTTCAGGTCACACCATGGTTAAGGCAGGTGCTGACCGGGGCCTGACCCACTCGATTCTCAGACGCAATCCACGCCGTACACCGACACACAACACAGCCAGTGCTTTAAGGCTCCCTCCCGTGCGCAGAGAAAAAACACTCCAGGGAGGACACGTGAGCGATTCCCCGTCATCCTCGTTGCCGAGTTACCCCCTAAATATTTTCATCCGGTCTGCGGCAGAGAGACGAGGTCGTGTCTTGGAAGAAAACGATCGCGCCGTAAAATACAGACTGGAGACGTTGCACGTGAAACAGGAGCGTTCTGGAAAAATTCTAGAAACAAAAATCTAGCGTTAGTCACATTCGAACTGCAAACAATGCATAATGCGCTTTGTCAACCGCGTGGCGCGGGAGAGTGGCGTCGCCCAGCGCCGTGGCCATGAAGGACTCTGAGCTGGTTTTTCCCTCTGCTCTGCTGGATATCGGAGGGTGGAGAAATGGGATTAAGGTGGGTGCGGCACGTGCATCTCCGTGAATGTCCTTGGCAGGGTGCAGCCCACCGCCCCCGTCCTGTCCGTGCGCACCCGGTGAGCATTTTATACGCCCTCCCCACGCTGCCGTCCCTCTGTTGCGCGGGTGTGATGTACGACACCTCTGTGTTGTTCTCGTCCTAGCTTCCGCCTCCTCGCCCGGGGAGAGGCAGTCAACTCAAAGCTGTTACATTATGCCTATTCCAGAAAATAAAATATTTTTGAAACCGCATGGCGTGGGTACAGCTCTTTGTCTCATTGTGGAAGCAGAACCCCAGAAAATACGCTATCTCAATAACTGTATATGTAATTCTAAATGTATTTGCATATTCATAAGCTATCTAATAACCATATATGCAATCCCAAATATATTTGCATATTCATAAGCTATCTAATATCTACACATGCAATCCTAAATATATTTGCATATTCATGAGCTATGTAATAACTACACATGTAATCCTAAATATATCTGCATATTCATAAGCTATCTAATAACTACACATGCGATTCTAAATATATCTGC
>NW_012151063.1:874128-875210 GCF_000956105.1 Propithecus coquereli | reverse complement strand
GTTATCTCTAGATACAGCTTTAAATAAAACAACATATTTTATCTAAAGCCAGGGACAACTTTTGGATTGTGGCACCCCTAAGTTTTAAGGCCAGCCAGAAAGAACACTCTTGGTGCCTCTCAAATTACCCCACCTCTGTCGGATGTCAGCCTCCCGGAAAGACACAGTAGTGTGTGGACACGAACCCGTTCTTAAGGATAAGATTTATGGAGTTACTGGTGGGAAAAATTGCTGCTGCTATTGTGGAACACATGGTTCGAACTGAGAGGGCTTAGACTCCTTGCAAAAGCAAAATTAAACAGTAGCTGGTCCCTGGGGCTAGAGAGTGTGACCATCCTTGTATTGCGCGGGGCTCATACCCAACGATGGCCTCTTACCAACTGCAGTAATTTAGGAAGTGGTAGATGCAAACCTGAGTTACTCAAGCGAAGCAAAGCCTTTTTCAGTAGATACACACTGCAGAAGTATCGAGAGATTCCCCACACCCGCAAGCTTCATGCCAAGAGTTCTGAACACCCATCTACTCACTTCCAAGTTGCTCCAACAAAGAAAGGCACTGCATCTGCCTTGGTCCCGGCTGTTCAGAACATCCTGGTTGGGAAGAGCCTTTGTGCACTTTCTGTCAAAGGTGGGGGTCTGGTGCTCGGTGGGGGGTGGGGTGGGAGTAGCATCCCGCCCGGCCCAGAGTCCTCAGATCACGCAGGGCTACTGGGAGCTTCTGAAGGACACAGCCATGTGGATACAGCCACAGCTTGAGCTCCGCTAAGGTGTCTGAGCCTTGTTTTGTATTTTCCCTGAAAGCTCCACTTTTTCAAGGTCAGATTGTCCAATAAAAATACAGTATGAGGCCAGATGTGGTGGCTCATGCCTGTAATCCCAGCACTTTGGCAGGTGTGGCGGGAGGATTGCTTGAGCCAGGAGTTCGAGACCAGCCTGAGCAAGAGCGAAATCCTGTCTCTACTAAAAATAGAAAAATTAGCCAGGCGCGGTGGTGCGCACCTGTAGTCCTACTCAAGAGGCTGAGGCAGGAGGCTCGCTTGAGCCCAGGAGTTGGAGGCTGCAGTGAGCTACGATGACACCAC
>NW_012151063.1:873399-873643 GCF_000956105.1 Propithecus coquereli | reverse complement strand
GTGGTAGACAGAATAGTGTCCCCAGAGATGTCCACATCCTAATCCCATGTGGTAGACAGAATAATGTCCCCAAAGGTGTCCACAGACTTATCCCATGTAGTAGACAGAATAATGATCCCAAAGGTGTCCACGTCCTAATCCCATGTGGTAGACAGAATAATGTTCCCAGAGATGTCCACATCCTAATCCCATGTGGGAGACAGAATAATGTCCCCAAAGGTGTCCACGTCCTAATCCCATGTGG
>NW_012151063.1:871920-873349 GCF_000956105.1 Propithecus coquereli | reverse complement strand
TAACTACACATGCAATCCTAAATATATCTGCATATTCATAAGCTATCTAATAACTACACATGCAATCCTAAATATATCTGCATATTCATAAGCTATCTAATAACTACACATGCAATTCTAAATATATCTGCATATTCATAAGCTATCTAATAACTATATATGCGATTCTAAATCAGCGTGAGGTTGGCGTAGTCTGCTCTCTGTGCAAAATGAGAGAGAGAGAGACCTTTCTCAAATGGTCTAGATAGGTGTGCAAGGGGACACTTTCTGTTAAAACAACCATGACAAAAAAGCTCTGACAAAATTCAGTGATGATTTTAACACCAGAGCTACTCCGAGGTCATTTTCCTACAGGAGGTCTGGTTTTGCCGTGTGTCAGAAGATCTCAGGAAGGTTCCTGCCCACCACCCACGCCCTGCACTGGGGGACGCTCCACTCCAAAGACACTGGTCTCAGTTTTCACTGGGCATGAGTCCGATTTGTGAGCCATCTCACCAGGCAGACATCCCTGCCGTAAGGTTCAGAGAAGCCTCTTGGCTGGGCGCAGTGGCTCATGCCTGTAATCCAAGCACTCTGGGAGGCCGAGGCGGGAGGATCATTTGCTTGAGGCCAGGAGTTGGAGACCAGGCTGAGCAAGAGCAATACCCCATCTCTACTAAAAATAGAAAAATTAGCCAGGCGTGGTGGTGCACACCTGTAGTCCCAGCTACTTGGGAGGCTGAGGTGGGAGGATCCCTTGAGCCCAGGAGTTTGAGGCTGCTGTGAGCTATAATCACACCACTGCACTCTAGCTGTCCAACAGAGCAAGACCCTGTTTAAGAAAAAAAAAGAGCGAGAGAGAGAAGCATCTCATCCCAGCCCAGAACACGATGAAAGCTCTAAGGAACAAAGTTGGAAAAGTCATATTTAATAAGTACAATTTTAATTACATTTTTCAAAATCACTCTTAAGCTTGGCCGAGGGATAGTTTCCACGTCCGCACTGCTAACAAGAGGACTCAGGGTTGGAAGGGTCTGTGTGTAGGGTGCGTTCCCTCGGGAAAGAGGCAATCAGATTGCTTTGACTTAACTCCAGGTTTGGGCTCTGATGGCTAAGACATCCCGGGCAAGTTACTTTAGCCTCTGTTGCCCTGAGATGCCCAGGTTGGAAAACAAAGATAGTAATAATACGTGGCCTCCCCTATGAGACCATTGGGATCAATACATCAACCCGCAGAGAATGTGTTCAGCAGTTACTGCACCATATAAGCCCTCGACACATACTACCGATACTGTGACCATTGCCCTGAATGTTTTAAATTCACCGAAGAACAAAATTAGAAGAAGTAGATGCGTGCGACCTTAAGTGTGAACCTTGAATGAAGCAGGCAGGGTTGTCTGATTAAGTCACAGCTGCAAGTTTACCCTTGACGGCTAGCTAACAAGATAAG
>NW_012151063.1:862904-870260 GCF_000956105.1 Propithecus coquereli | reverse complement strand
AACTGTCTATCCATCCATCCCTCCATCCATCTATGCAACTGTCTGTCCATCCATCCCTCCATCCAACCATCTGTCCAACTGTCTATCCATCCATCAATCCATCTAACCAACTACCCAACTATGTATGCACCCATCCATCCATCCACTCATGCCTCATCCATCCATCTGTCCATCATCCATTAATCCATCCATCAACCCAACTACCTATTCAACTATCCGTTCATCCACCCATTTATCCATCCATCCATCTATTACTTTCTGAGATCAAATGTTTGCACCTGTGTCTATGCAGGACTACTTCAATATCTGGCACAGCCTAGGTAATCAGTATTCATTAGGTAAAACGAATGCACCCAGGAATGAATGAATGAATGAATTGATTTAGTCTGGATCATTCCACAGAATTTTGACAGGGCTATTCTTTCTTACTAAGGAATAAATCCAAGGGAAGAGAACAAGTTGGTTGGAAGAGGTCCGTGCGCTCCATTTCATTGGGGGAATCATCTTCCCCTGGACAGAAAACCAAGCTCACCATGCAGACAGATCGCAAAAACATATTCTGTGAAATGTGCACGGATCTCTTTCTCTGCTAAGCTATTTGCTCCAGAACGGAGGAAAAAAACCAATTAGATTCCAAAGAGTTTTCATGACTTTATATATCAAATGCCAGCCACGTGTAATTGTAATATTGATGCAGAAGTTACAGTTCATAAATAATGCTAAACAGAGGCGCTGTGTTCTCCTGATGGTTCAGGAAATTGCAAACAGCAGGTTGCAATGCTAACTATTACTCACTGCTTAATCTCAGTCCGGTTTCCAACCATTGTTAACACATTCCTGCGCTAGAAATTTGGAAAATAAAGGAATAAGCTTTATACTCCAGTGTTCACAAATGTTCCAATGGGGCTGGAGTGCTTTAGAGTCTAAATAGTGCTCATTTCACAGTGCCTGGAAGATTTGGTGTCTTTTCTAAAAATAAAATATATATTATGTTAGTATCTTTGGAGTTAGAATGTCCGCCTTCGTGCATTTGTGACCGGTACTAGCTATATACGTTTAAATAGCTCATTGTCCTGATGGAGATTATTTATTGCATACCACTGAGGCAGGCAGAACTGCAAAGACATCACAGGTGATGTTTTAGCACCTAGAAGCTAGATAATCCCAGGCTGCCTACTAGCAGGGGCAAGCACTGACCTTCGGGGGGGTTGCTTTTGAAAGCTGAGCCCCCAGACCCTCTGGGCAAATGCCCCTTGTAGGAGGCAGAATGGATTTGCTGTTTACACAACAAAACACTTAGAGCTGATTTGTTTGTGGACTTCACAAGAGCTCCTCCCCCTCCCCCCTGTCATTTACTAAACCACATTTATAACTTTTTCCCCTGGTTTGATTGGTCTAATCTGCCCGTGGTCAGGTAAGCCACCTCTGCTTCTGCTCTGGGGACAAATCCACACAGGAAGGGTCCACAGCAGGCCACGTGTACAGAGGGGAAGCCTGTCTTTCTGTCGTCTGCACTAGTCGCCATGCATTTGAGCTGACCCATCTGGGGTACTCACCTCGTCTTCCTTGTGATAAATGTGGCGCGCCTGCTGAAATAACAGGAAAATACCTAATCCCGCAATTTCCTAATAACACTTAAAGATCAATCACGAGCTCTCCCTACCCTCTGCTCTGCCCAGCTGGCAGGCACCCTGCAGGAACGCTCTTTTCACAGACCTCTGAGAAGAGCCCAACACACAAAAAGGAAATGTAAATCTTTCTCTTTCATTCTCCAGAAACTGCTTTTAGAATTTGTTCTGTAGCCTCAAGGCTTTCCCCAAGAAGCCCTAGGAAGGACAGCAGGAGGGTAAACTCCAGGCCTCAGTTTCCCCTGCCCCAAATCGTATCTCGGGGGCAAAATCACAGCCCCCAGGATAAGCCTGACTACATTTGAGAGATAAGCAGGTCTCTGGGAGCAGAGAAAACAAGAAAGAGGGACAGCCTGAACTCTGGCAGCTGCCTGCTAGTTTCTCCACAACAGTCACTATTTTTTGTCTTTTTCTCTTTGTCCCCATAAAATCAGCGAGCCACTTGGCCTCCCTGGCGGCACCCCCTTCTCTTTCTTTGGGATGTCATGCTGTCTCCCTGCTCTCTTTCCCCACCGCTTTCCCCTCTCTCTTTCACTCTCTCTCTCTCTCTCTCTCTCCTCTAAGAAGATAAAATAAATTTTTGCTTTTATATATCCTAATTTCTGCACCAGAAATCTTTCTCTACCCGTGCCGTGAGCACCTACTAAGCGCTCCACCCTGACAACATGGTCGCACCTGCGCAATTGCAGGCAGGCGTCTGGGAAGCGGCTCTCCCAGGCTCCAGCCCTAAATACTGAGTTAACCCGACAGAGAGACCCCAGGTGTTTTCTGCAGTGCGCTTACAGAGACGCCCACCTGTGTTGTTGAGATGCGAGGTGTGGTCCACAGGTCAGCAGCAGCATTGCCCCAAAGCTGCACAGGAAGAATCTCTTGCCCTACTCGAACCAAGCCCCAGAGATGTCCACGTCCTAATCCCATGTGGGAGACAGAATAATGTCCCCAAAGATGTCCATGTCCTAATCCCATGTGGGAGACAGAATAACGTCCCCAAAGATGTCCACGCCTAATTCCTGGAGTCTGTGACTATGCGGACTTCCATGGCAATGGGAATTTTGCAATTAAGTTAAGGATCTCGAGAGCCGTGCGTGGCCCTGGACTACCCAGGCATCCCAACATTGTCACCATCATCCTCGTAGCGGAAAGAGAAGCAGAAAGTTCAGAGTCAGGGAACCAGAAGTGATGATGGGTCAGAGACCGCAGAGCAAGGACGACATTGTGCTGCTGGCTTTGAGGAGGAGGAAGGTGTGGCCACCAGAACCCGGAAAAAGCGGGGAGATAGATTGTCCCCCAGAGCCCGTAGAACAAACCAGCCTTGACAACACCTGGATTTCAGCCCAGCAATACTGATTCAACCTTCCTAAATCCATAGCCATGAGAGAACTGATGTGTGTTGTTTGAGGCCACTACACGCTGGTAACCCGCCACAGCCAGAGGAGAACCCAAATGGATGTCTTTTAAACTCAGTGACCGATCAGAACAAATATCCTTCCAGAGCCTCCCTTTTCAGATACTTCTGTGCGTGGGAATCGCCCGGGGACCCTATTAACTAGAGAATCTGCTTCGGCAGGTGCGGTGGGGGCTGACACACTATGCGTCCCCCAGGTGGTGTTTCCAGGGGCCACGCTTCCAGCCGCCAGATGGAAGGTGCTTTTCAGCACTGCGGTTTTCATCTTTTAAAAAATATGTCTAGTTCCCCAGGATGCCTTAGGGCTGGCGTGTCTGGGAACCTCGCTGCCACACTCCGAGCTCATTCGTGCACTTTGTCACGTTCCTGGGGAACACGGATCACCTCCTCAATCACCTGGCCGATGCCTACGTCACTGGGTGCGCTGCCGATCCCCGCTAATTGCCGTTGTAGCTAGGTCCCGACGGGGAAAATGGTTAGGAAACTAATTATCGGAGTTTTGCCTTGGCTGAAGTCTAAAAGCTTCAGAGCGTGTGATAAGTCCCCAAATTTAATTACTCACCGAGGGAGGAGGTGCTCAACGTCGTTTGTGCATTGCTTTCGGGAGTATCGTGGTGTGGAGGGGAAAATACAGGAGTATGCTTGCTGACTACATCGTTCTGGGAACTGAGTGTGGATGTAGAAGCCTCCGGAGCCTCCTGTATTTAACCTCCTGTTAATTCAATGATGAAAATTATGCAAACGACGGGCTGTGCTATTTCCTGTATGTAATTCAAGTAGTAAATGTTTTGATGCCCACACCCTTCAGGGGCACCCACCCTCCTTTCCCCAGAACTCCTGTGAACTCCTGTGAGCATGTGCTTTGGGGTAGCCTAATGGGGTCTCATGCATATCACTCAAGACGGGGAGAGAAAGGACTTAGGGTTTGAGGGGTGATCCTTGCAGAGTTATGACTCTTTCTGAATCAGGTAGACTTTTATTTGCAAACAGAAACGTTCCAGTCTTCCAACTACCCAGTGTGTCTATAAAATCATGTAGATGGGAAAAGAAAAAGAAAAACAGAAAATCCCACCTGCGTACACACAGAGAAGGCTCTAACCCAGGGAGAGAGGTCAAGATCCCTGCAAACTTTGTGATAGAATGATCTTTTTGGGAGTCTAAATGGCTTTAGTATCATCAAAGGACTTTGTGGGAGTCACCGTGAAGAAACAGGATGAACTCCACCCCACCCCCCCAAAAAAATTCGGTTGGCATGTCGAGACTCATGACCGGCAGGGCGCAGTGTGGCTCACGCCTATAATCCCAGCACTTTGGGAGGCCAAGGAAGGAGGATCGCTTGAAGTCAGGAGTTTGAGACCAGCCTGAGCAAGAGTGAGACCCTGTCTCTACTAAAATAGAAAAAATCAGCTGGGCACCGTGGCACATGCCTGGGGTCCCTCCTACTCAGGAGGCTGAGGCAGGAGGTTTGCTTGAGCCCAGGAGTTTGAGGTTACTGTGAGCTACAGTGACACCACTGCACTCTAGCATGGGCAACAGAGCGGCACTCTGTCTCAAAAACAAACAAAAAAGACTCCTGACACCACACGCACACACACACACACACCAAGAGGGTATGAAAACATTGATTTCTTACACAACAGGACAGAGCAGGGTGGGCTTCCCAAGTTGATCCTAAAAACAGATTGAGAGAACCAAGAAGAGATTTTGGGTTGAGTGCTTTTATCACAGTTAAGGGCTGAGCCAGGCTGACATTCCCAGATGCTAGGGCCGGAGCTTGCCTGGGTGGAATGTCCCACCAGCACCAAAGGAGGGGACCCCGGGGGTTTTGAGTGAACTGGGTGAGGGGTGAGGTCCCAGCAGAAGAAAGGAGGTGAGGCTCGAAAGTTCTCAGCAGCCGAACATCAAAAGATGGCATCAGACTCTTCATTACAGACATCCACCCTTGTAGATTCTCACTGGGTTCCTCCAACAAGCCTAGGCAGAAGTCAAAGGGGGTGTTTTGTTATTTGATGTGTGTAGAGTGAGTCTTGGAAGACGGAGGAAGATGGCCAAGGTGTCTTGGTCACGATGGTGAATTGTTTGTGTCTACTTGACTGGACTAGAAGTCGCCCAGATGGCTGCTGAAATGTCACTTCTGGGTGGGACCGTGAGGGCATTTCTGGAAGACATAAGCATTTGGACCAGTCGATTGTGTAAAGGAAACCCACCCGCGTCATGGTGGTGGACACCATGCAGTTCCCCGAGGGCTGGGGGAGAAGAACATGGTGCAGGACGCGAGAATCCACTGTCGGTTCTGGAGATGGGACACCGTCTTCTCCTGCCCTTGGACATCAGAGCTCCCGGTTCTCAGGATTCCAGACTCAGACTGGACCGCACCACCAGCTCTCAGGGTTCTCCGGCTTAGAGGCGCCACATGGTGGAACTTCTCAGCCCCTGTCGTCATGTGAGCCAACTCCCGGGGTAAATCCCCTCTGTGTATTTATCTTCTAGGTATTCTGTTGTTCAGGAGAACCCTGGAAGATGTGGTCGTGGTGTGTGAAGCTGGGCACTCACCAGGCTTTGTCCAGAGCTCCTGCCCACCAGCTCACTCCACAGCTTTATTCGTGGGTTAAGTGGAGGGTGATGGGAGGATGCCATGTGGCTTCCCAGAAATTCCTCCCTGAAGGCACATGTCTGGGAAACAGAGGGCATTTTCCCCAGAACTCTTTTGACTGAAACTTCGGCACTTGTCCACAAGGCCAAATCAAAAGGGTGAGGACAAGTGGTTTGGGGACGAGGAAAGAGAAGTTTTACTACTTTGCCAGCAAAGGAGGAAAAGTGGAAGACCTTCCCATCTCAAAATTCGAAATTTTTCATGCAAGTTAGCAGAAATACAGAGCTTTTAAAGGGTAGGTTCTCAGCTGCAGGCAATGACAGCTGATGATTCTGGTCATCCCGTCTCCCTGAAGACAATCTCATGACCTCCACCCGGGACCTCCCTTTATCCGGTCACACTGGGCCATCTCCTGTAGCACAAATAACAAAAGACTGACCCTGCCCCTCCCAACCACTGGCCTGAGACAGGGATGGAGCTTTTAGTTCTCAAAGAGGAGTGGAGGATGTTTTAAAGAAACAGAAAATATTTTTGCTGTTTTCTCAGGCCATTCCCTGTGTTACACTCTGGCCAGAAGTTTTTCCGCAGGAGGAGAGAAAGGTCTGTATACATCTTCCTGGGGGCATCAAACGCGGACGAATCATGTTCCTCATCTGTATCATGTGGCCCATCCTCCCCTGTGAGCAAATGCCCTGTGGGGATTCAGTTTCCCCTGCTTACAGATCACTTAGGACTGTCGTCGGTCTCTACCCTGCACACCTTGATGTACAGGTGTGCTAGAACCAGCTCACGTCCCCTGTTGAGAGCCAACGGCACGTGTGTCTTCCCAAACCCACATTCCGTGGTCTCACCTTAGTAGATTGAAGTCAACCATGATGGGAGTGTTTACACCCCAGAAATCAACATACGTGAGCGTTTTTTTTTTTTTGTAGAGTTCATTCTTAAAACTTTTGCCAGCATGCTGCCGTCCTGATAGGGCACATCCCCTAAGGGGGAAAGGAAAAATTGGGTTGATTGCCATGCATTTGAGAAAATAAACAAAAGAAAATGTATTAAAATGATGCACCACTATTCCAAGGGGGAACATAAAATCCTAAGGGATAAGCAAGGTGTGTAACCACACAGGATAGACTACATGGCTTTCTTGGGAGTTCCCGGCATCTTGGCAGGACTCCCGGCGGATGGAGTTTCCAAAGACCAGCGCAGCACTGCAAGGAGATGCGTAGGAATCGCAAGCCAGAGCCATCTTCCCAGACGGCTTTTCACTGAGAAAACTTCTGTGTGCAAAAACGTAGCTCTAGCTCAGGCGCCAACCTTTCCGTCACTGGAAAAAAAAAAAAAAAAGAGACAGAGAAAATGGAAATGTTTTGCAAACACCTGATTACCTTATCGAGCTGAAGCAGAGCTTTGGCCGTGTGTGGAAAGACTGGTTTATTTTCAAGTCTTATTTTTTTTTTTCCTTTTTGGCCACCAAAAAATCTTTCAACTGAAAAACGAATGCATTGGGATAAACATTTGGAGTACCAGTAAGATTTTGATTCCAAATTTTGGGGGGTTAGGGGATGGACACTTGGGTAACGTACTTATATTGCATAAAATTTCTTATCCTTGTTATAAATTCATTTAAAAACTTAGGTTGGAAACAAAGTAACACCTATCACGACAAACATGGCTTAGAGGTTATTTTGTAAATGTTTAAAGTGGGGAAGGATGCTGAATATAGATGTTCA
>NW_012151063.1:851556-853984 GCF_000956105.1 Propithecus coquereli | reverse complement strand
CTATATGTGCACATAAGTGTTGGTCAGTTAATACCAATTTGATGGTGAGCACATGTGATACTTGTTTTTCCATTCTTGGGATACTTCACTTAGTAGAATGGGCTCCAGCTCTCTCCAGGATAATGCAAGAGGTGCTAGATCACCATTGTTTTTTGTGGCTGAGCAGAACTCCATGGTGTACATAGACCACATTGTATTCATCCACTCATGCATTGATGGGCACTTGGGTTGTTTCCACATCTTTGCAACTGTGAATTGTGCTGCCATAAACATTTGAGTGCAGATGTCTTTATTATAGAATGTCTTTTTGTCCTTTGGGTAGATGCCCAGTAGTGGGATTGCTGGATCAAATGGTAGTTCTACCTGTAGCTCTTTAGTGCACATAGAGTAATAACGTTCATCGGGTGTCGGGCAGATGGGAGGGGAAGGAGGGGATGCGTAAATTCACGCCTAATGGGTCTGGGGGATGGGCACACTTAAAGCTCTGACTCAGGTGGGGCAAAGGCAATATGGAATTTCCTGCCTGTCCCCTCTGGGACAGATGTCTTTGGGTCTCCAAAGACATTTTCCTGACAGAGGAGATTCTTATCTGATTTCACACCTCTTGTGCTGAGATAACACAAAGCCTCCTGCATCGCTCACCGTATGGTTCTAGAACCCCCCGCGTGTGCCGGGCATGGTACCAGGCATTGGGGATACAAAGGCACAAAAAAGAGACCAGGTCTTTGGCTCCCGGAATTCTTCAGTTTACCTGGCATGGTGAGCATGAGTCAAGCAACTGCGCAAATAGATACGTTAGGATGTGCTAGCCTCTTTGGTTTTATTCTTAACTTTAGGACTAGATCGATGACTTCATTCACTCACTCCTTCATTCATTTGGCGCTCAGGTGTTGAACGCCCACCCAGAACCGTGTGTGGTCCTGCTGACACAAAGACAGACAACAGCAGCTTCTCTCTGACAACACGTGGGAGGCCTCCTCCTCTCCAGCAGCCACGGGGCTAGCGTGGAACCCCCGAGAGTGAGGGTCACTGACGTGGCCCGACTTCAGACCGAGGAATGAACACGGAGACGTAAAGACGCAGACACACGACTGCAGCCCGTACAAAAAGACACAGACACCACAAGACAGTATGAGGCTGCAGCAAAAAAACTTTTGCTGGAGCTGCTTTATTTATAACACAGTCTGTTTGGCAACTGTCCCACTGCAATTTCTTTGTTCCCACACCGTCCCGACTCAACACGTCTCTGTTCCTTGTTGTTTCGTCTCGGGCGAGCAGATGTTTGCATCTCAACTCTCTAGCCCCTCCTGTTTGCAGGGTGAGGGCGCTCTGGACTTGCATGCAAGGCCACAGACATGTTCTTGCGAAGAACAACAAGGAATCGTGCCCAGGTACAGGTGTCCCCTACAGGCACCCTCTAGGAGGTATCCTGACACCTCTCTCATTCCTACTCAGCTCCCAGCAAACTCACAGAGCAGATACCCTCGTCCCTCACTCCTGCTCCTTGTCACCGTGAGTCCCAACTTCTGACGTTCTCGCGACCCTCTCTTCCTACCCCATCATACCCCGAGAAGCCTTTGGTTTACACGCAACCGGTATGCCCTTCTCTTTGTGCCCGCCCAGGGGCAGGACACTGGGGCCAGGGAAGTTACCTCTCGAAGATGCCATCTCAACTGTGGCCTTTAAGAAAAATAAGAAAAATGATCCAATGTGATGCATCAGCAGCAGCATCTCATAGTCACAAAATGCGTACTACTCTGCAAAGATGTTCTGTTTCTAAGTCAAGGGTGGGTTTTAAGGCAGATTTGCTTCTTTTTCCCTCTCTTTTCCTTTTATGGAAGGAGGTGTACCACCAGGAAGCAGCTTTCAGGTTGTCAAAATATTTTTGCAGCCTCACTGGGAGCAACAGACCTTTTGAAAAAAACTGTATTTATTATGTTGTTCCACATCATTTTCCAGAGAAGTTCTACGGTTGACTCACACGACCAGAAACCTGGTTGTCTCTTTAGCAGAAGTCTCAATACAACCCTTCGGGAGTTTGCAGGGATGGGGCCAACATTGGCCATGAATAAAAGTATCAAATGAGAGAGAAAGAGAGAGTTGCATTGGTAGTTATTTTTATTTATGAAAAAAAAATCATACATCCTTTTAAAATAGAAAGATTTAAATGCACAAAAACAGTAAGCAAAAATTGAGTTTAAACTTGCAGTTTTAGCTGGAAGTCAAGGACATGTAGAGACTACCAATTTGGCAATCAGATCTGTTATATAAATTCACTTTCCTCTGTCTGCCCTAAAAAAAAAAAAAAAAAGCTGTTCAGAACAGGAAATAACCTAAGATGAATAATGTATTTGTTCAATTAAAAAAAAATTGGGGGCTCTTCACAGACATGCCCTAGAGATCAAACTGAAATAATTAACCTGATGAT
>NW_012151063.1:849292-851506 GCF_000956105.1 Propithecus coquereli | reverse complement strand
CGAGTGTTAATGAGGTGGGAGACTCAACCTCCGTGTTCCAGAGGGATCTGTGTCTGCCAGGGCAGGAAGGTGAGAGAGGCCGGCGGGGCGGGCAGGGTCACTGCCATGAGCATCACGGAACATGACAGCAGGCCAGGAACGTTCGCTGACGCCGGCATCTCCCATGATGTCTGCTGGAGACCAGGTAGCTGCACTCCAGAGGGAGGCGAGATTTCGGGAGACTGGGTTTAAAAGGTGGACACAGAGGGGACAAGACTGGGATTGCTTTAAAGGCCTGGGTTAGACACTGGAGCTTAGGACCCTCTCCTGACAAGCTTGTGATAAAGTGTGGCGGCCGCAAAGTGGGCCTATGGTAGCATACAAGGGTCGCTTGGAGAAAGCTTTGCTCTTCTGGGAGGATTTAATCTAGCAGAGAGTACAGCATTGAACTTTTTAGGGCCACATAACTTAATATAAGACAGCAGGCACTCCAACATACTATAGTTACCTCAACCAATACACAATAAGCCAGGCCCAGTGGCTCACACCTGTAATCCCAGCACTTTGGGAGGCCGAGGAGGGAGGGTCACCTGAGGCCAGATGTTCAAGACCAGCCTGGGGAGCATAGCAAGACCCTATCTCTACAAAATTAAAAAATTAGGCATAGTGGTGCATGCCTGTAGTCCCAGCTACTCAGGAGGCTGAGGCAGGAGGATCGCTTGAGCCCAGGAGTTGGAGGCTGCTGTGAGCTATGATGATGCCACTGCACTCCAGCCTGGGTGACACAGAGAGCCTCTATTTCTTCAAAAGCAAACAGAAAAATATACAATAAGAGAACCAGAGACTCCTTTCAAAACCCATCTCTACTCCAAGTTCCTCTACTTTTGCGTTGGTTATCTACAGCTGTGTAACAAATTACCCCAGAACTCGTTGGCATAAATAACTCCTTCATTATCTCACAGTTCCTATGAGTCAGGACTGTGGGTGTGGCTGGGCTGGTTCTTCTGTTGGGGTCTTTCATGGGCCACTGACCTGTTGGCCAGGTCTGAGGTCTCCTCTGAGAATACGTAAAGTTTTGATTCCAACCTCCCAGGGCTGTTGGCAGAAACTGATTTCTCGCGGCTTTTCGGACCGAAGGCCTCAGGTCCTTCCTGGCTGTTGGCTGCGGCTTGCAACGTCAGAGCCAGCAGAGGGGTGGGTTGACCAACAAGCTTGTCTGTGATTAACAGACCTCCTTATCTTATCTTAAAACATTCCAAGCCTTTAGACAAAGCTTCATGTCTTTAACCAATTACAAGTCAAAGAGTATTTAAACCCACCTGTAACCTGTAAGCCCCCACTTCGAGATGTCCCACCTTTTCGGGCCAAACCAATGTCCACCTCCCACGTATTGATTTTTGACTTTACCTGTAACCCCTGTCTCCCTGAAATGTATAAAACCAAACTGTGACCCAGCCACAGCGAGCCCACTTGCTCAAGGCTTCCTGGGCGTGGCTCCGGGCTGTGGTCCTCAAATTTGGCTCAGAATAAACCTCTTTAAACTATTTTACAGTGTGCGGCTTCTTTTCTGTTGACATCAGACCCTAGCGGGGGGACACGGCCAAGAAGAAGAAATCGTGATGCGGACACATGGGCCGAGCTGCATTCGGTGTCACTGCTGGCTTTGACATCTCACAAGGACGTGAGCAGAAAAAACAAATAAACAAATTCCCCGAGTGTGAAAGTAAATCGTAAAAAGCCACACACCTGCAACTTGTCTAGACCCAGGTGCAGTATTTATACAGAGGGAAGCCACGATCTCAACTCTGTGCACGGCAGTCTCTGCTATTTGGGGAGGGAAAAAAAAGGCTGATTGGAAATAGAAAGTGTTAATGCTCCAAACGGGAAACAAAGAGGCATTGTGGAAAGTTGGAACTGGAAGGCAAGCGTAGATCTGAAACGCAGCCACAGAGGCAGGCTGGCATGCAGCAAAGACGGGGCTCTGCCCGAACCCCGCTCCAGACAATCCCACTCGCGTGCCTGCAGACACTCTCCGCCGGGTCCTGGCTGAAAGAACTGGGCTTCCTGTGAGAAGAGTGGAGCTTTTTGGGGATAAATCCCAGGAAAACAAAATTTCCCAAATGCTTAGGCAAACTCAACATGAAGAAAACACAGGCACCAGGGGAAACGGACAAGAGCAACAAACCGTGTCAAAGAATCTCACTTCGGTTGAGTTTATTCCATCCCAAGCGTTAC
>NW_012151063.1:847467-849242 GCF_000956105.1 Propithecus coquereli | reverse complement strand
AAAATTAAAAAGATGCTTAAAAATTGCTTAAAACTGGCTCAAGGGTGTAAGAAAAAGAGAAAATCCATTGCTCATTCTTGTAGCGAGAAAGGTATAGATTTCTTTCAGCTTCCTGTTTTAAATTACGTGGAGGTGCTGATGTCTGAATCAATCTAAAATGTCATTTTTCAATTCTAATCAAAGGAAATATTAAATAATTCAAAACTGTGATGTCAACGGAAAAGAAGCCAAACTCTGTAAAATAATGTAAAGAGGTTTCTTCTGAGCCAAATGTGGGGACCACGGCCCAGAGCCACGCCCAGGAAGCCTTGAGCAAGTGGACTCCCCGTGGCTGGGTCACGGTTTGGTTTTATACATTTCAGGGAGGCAGGGGTTACAGGTAAAGTCATACATCAATACGTGGGAGGCGGACATTGGTTTGGCCTGAAAAGGTGGGACATCTCGAACCTGGGGGGGAGGGATTACAGGTTATAGGTGGGTTTAAAGATTCTTTGACTTGTAATTGGTTAAAGAAATGAAGCTTTGTCTAAAGGCTTGGACTGTTTCTTAAAACAGGAAGTCTGTTAATCAGAGACGAGCCACCGGACATATATTTGTAGTGTAAACTGAGGACCTGCAGGTGTGACCAGCACAGCCTCAGCCTGTCAGTGAGTCACAAAGGACGTCCCCAAGAAGGGAGGGGCAGGATGGGGCAGGTCTGACCTCCCTCCTCGTGGCCAGTAACTCAGCTTTCGGGCGTCCGCTTGGCCAGGAGGTGGTCCGTTCAGTCACCTGGTCTAGGGGAGAGGCTTAAGATTTTATTTTAGTTCACAGTGACTAACAAAAAAGGCCTGTCTTTGAGAATGAATGCAGATGGGCAGACATCCTACGTCTCCAATCCAAATTACATTTTAGAAGCTATTACCAGTGTTCAAAGTCCACAACTCCTTGAACAAGGACGACCACAGAGCTTCGTAACAGGTGACCAAGGAAAGGGCACAGGAGTTAAATGAGCACCAGAGAACCTCTGAACTTGGGAAGTGTACAGCGGGCTCCAAAGCTTGCTATTCTTACCTTTTTCTTGGGCCGTTTTGGAGTTTATATCTATAAAATGCATGCTACGCAGAAAACCAAACTTTCACTTTAGTCCCTGCTCCAGAGGATGAAGAACAGCCTCAGGCAGGTAGTTACGGCCAGCGCAGGTATCACCAGCCGCCTGGGACAAAATCACTCACAATAAAAAAATAATAATAATCAGTGTGGCACAAGCTATATCCTAAGTGCTGAGAAATTAAGGGTAAAGTAGGTAAGTGTTCATACTGCAGGGGTCCCTGTGGGATCAGGCTGCTTGGGAACACTTGTACGCTGCTGGTGGGACTGCAAACTAGCACAGCCTCAGAGAACTACAAGTAGAACTACCATTTGATCCAGCAATCCCACTACTGGGCATCTACCCAGAAGGCATTCTATAAAAAAGACATCTGTACTGGAGTGTTTATAGCAGCACAATTCACAATTGCAAAGATGTGGAAACAACCCAAGTGCCCATCAATCCATGAGTGGATTAATAAAATGTTGTATATGTATACCATGGAGTTCTACTCAGCCACAAAAACAATGGAGATCTAGCAACTCTTGTATTATCCTGGATGGAGCTGGAGCCCATTCTACTAAGTGAAGTATCCCAAGAATGGAAAAACAAGCACCACACGTGCTCACCGTCAAATTGGTATTAACTGATCAACACATATGGAAGTAACATTCATCGGGTGTCAGGCAGGTGGAGGGGGAGGAGG
>NW_012151063.1:828697-832401 GCF_000956105.1 Propithecus coquereli | reverse complement strand
AAGAAGGCACCATCTTGGAAACAGAGAGCAAATCCCCGCCAGACACAGACTCCACCATGCCTTGATCTTGGACTTCCAGCCTCCAGAACCGTGAGTGATAAATGTCTGTTGACTACAAGCCGCCCAGTCTGTGGTGTTTTGTTATAGCAGCACGAATGGACTAAGACGCCACCCATGTTGGCGTACGTGGCTGAAGAGTAGGATGCATGCAGAGCCGTGCACCAGGGACCCCGGGGTGACCTGTCCTAACAGTGAAGGTCAAGCTCCACCTACATCCTAAATAATGTTCTCCTTGTTCACTAGATTTGTTTCTTGGATGGGCGATGCCATGAAGATCGTACACCCACTAGTGAGGCCACCTTCCCATCAGGAGAAACTCACAGTCTTCATCATTCATGGACTTGGAGAGTCTCTCGGCTGTTATGCAACCCCATCAGATTCATGATTATCTAGAGGATTCTATTTATCTGTGTTGGATTTCTCCTCAGCTCTAACTGGGCTCAGATTTGAGTGGCCAAAGCCATACTTCTCAACAGGAGGGTGGTTTTGTCCCTCAGGGGACACTTGGGAGTGGATGGAGATATTTTGGGTCGTGACCCCTAGGAGTAGGGTTACCAAGCTTAGTTTGGGGGCTAGGAATATTGTAGAGAAAAACTTACAGTAATCAAAGCCCTCATAGAATTTGCAGCCCTGTTTGTGTGTATGTGTGTGTGTATGTGGTGTGTGTATGTGGTGCGTGTGTGTGTGTGTGTGTGTGTGTGTATACACGTGTCTATGGCGGCACATGCAGGACATCAAATAAAGTAACTTAAATATTTAGAATTTATATTTGCAGCCATGCGGGGCTTTGCAGGGATCATGGACATGAAAACATAGAGGCCACATAGAATTTGGATGTTGGGGGAGATCTCAGAGGTCATGTGTCCATCTGGTTCGTTTTGCAGATAAGAAAGCCAAAGCCAGATGGGGACAGTGATCTGTGAAACATCAGGCGAGTAGTTGGTCCAAGAGAACCACTGAGCTTTTGGTATCAAGTCCAGCACCTTCCTTCTAAACCATAAATAAGAGACCCAAAGATAAGAACATATTGGAGACTCCTTGGAAGTTTAGTATTATTTCACATTGATCTTTCTGAGCCAACAATCCGAGCCTTGAATGCAGATATTGGGCACTTTCATAAAAGAAATTTCTCATTTCTAACAAAAGCCTCATGATTGCTTCTCAGGAAGTGTTCTTTACTTATTTATTGCAGAAAGTTTGCGTGTAATTATCAATTCATTTGCAATTCATTTGTACTGGCCCTGGCTGGACCCAGCCCCGTCCCGAGAGCAGTAATCACCACTTTATTTGAATACTGAAGGCTGCATTCCCTCGGGTCAGCCAGTGGGCAGTGAGGAACCTGGACCTTGTAGATGGAATATCCTGAGGCCATTGTCTAAAAAGCAGATGCAGTAAAGGCCAGAGCAGGAGAACAGAATTATTTCACATTAGAAGAAAATGGAACAGATCAGCTAGAAATAGGGTGTGGGGGCCGCCTCCTGCGGTACAGAAAGGAGCTTGAGAAAGCCATCCCTGGGGCCACCAGCAGACCCCAAACAGGGCTGTTCTGGGTCCCTTCAGCCAAGGTGACAGCCCCATCCCCCCACGCACACGGACACATAAGTCAGACACTGGCTGTCCACGTATCTTTTCATGCATAGTGTGAGCAGATTCTTTCACAGCTTAGGGGAATCTCTGGGCAGGTATATTGGACCTAAACCCAGGTCTGCAGACCCCTGTGAACCTCAGCCCTATATTCTTCCGTGAAGAACTCTCTTGTCTGTAAGAGAATAGAGAAGAGAGCAAGTATCTGGGATTCTGCCTTCCAAAGATTTGCTTTGGTGGAAGACTTGATGACACCCCCTTGCTGGAGGGTCAAGTGGTCCCACAATCACCCAGACTTCTAGCCTTACCTTCCCAGCCCCCCAGCCAGCCCCAGAGTGACCCTGTTGTCTCTTCAACAGTAAACTGCAAAAAGTCCTCATGAAGCTTTTAGTTTTGGGTGAGTGAGCTGAATTTTGTTCTTTTTCTTCTTCGTTTTTCTAAACTTTTCATGGAAAAAGCGTTTGAGGAGTAAAAGCCATGCACCTTTCAGTTCCAAAGCCGGCCATTTGAAGAATGGCATCGCATGCTTTCTCAAACACCTCTGAATTTTCACAAACGGGGGAGTCTTTGTTCACCTTTAACAGGTCCAGTTTCTGGGTGCTATAGTCTGAATGTTTGTGTCCCCCCCCAAGTTCCTATATGGAAGCCTTTGTCATACAAAGGACCACCAGGATTGCTAAGAAGTAGAAAGGTAAGTTTTGTTCGTGATATCAATTTGCAAAGTAGGAAGAGAAGGTCTCTGGCGTGATCCAAAGATGCTCTCTCTCCAAAGAGGGAAAGGAGAGGTTGGCTATTATGCCTCACAGGGTCTGTGTCACTCAACAGAGACATACATATTCAGCAAGGTTGGGGGAAATCTATGCATATTCATGAGGGGAGTCAAGCGCATGCGCAGTAAGTAAACATATGTAACATACATCCCATACTCACTTTGGGGGGTAGTTTTAGCATTAACATGAGGTGGGATTTGGCTCTTTATGTCAAAAGGTGAACTACAGAACACAAACACACCTTGGGCACAGTCTTTATAAGCTCACTGAAACGAGCTGAGGTCCGCAGTTGCTTATCAGGAAAGAATGCTTGCAAGCTGGTCTTCTGTCCAGAGCTGTGGTGGTCTGGGTCACAAATCAGATTTAGGAAGTGTCTGACCCTTTGCCTTATAGCTCCTATTATTAGGGAGTTCAGCAAGTGTATGGTTTTTCTCGTAGCCATGTGAATTTAGGGAGTTGCCGTGCCAGCTGTGCCCTGAGCCCTGAGCCCACAGGTAATTTTTTTGTTCCTTTAACGTTATGATCCATCTTAGTTGAAAAAGGGGGCATCTATTTTCATCTCTCAGGTCACACCTTAACCCACAACAGGACAGTATTTGAACGTGGGGCTTTTAGGAGGTGACGAGGGTTAGATGAGGTCATGAGGATGGAGCCCCCATGATGAGATTAGTGCCTTAACAAGAAGAGACAGAGAGAGATGACCTCTCTTTCCACCAGGTGAGGATACGATGAGGAGGCGGCCGTGTGCAAAGGCAAGTCCAGACAGTGCGAAGGTGTGCGAGGAAGCTATAATAGCTGTAGGATTTAAACGTGAGCAGCGGGGGTGGAGGTCCCACAGAGAGCGCAAGCTGGGGCCTGAGCTTTACAGTGACAAACAGCTTATTTTTCTCTTGACCGTTCTCCAAAGGCACCTGCGGGTAGAGGCTGATCGTGTTGGTCCTTAGGAGGCCCTTGGCATGGGTGATACCCCTGAGCTCATTCACGTGGTCTGCACAGACTCATTGCTGCTTGGATGAAGAAGAGCATATCTTTCAATAATTTACAGCGGCTCACATCAAATTTTGACAGCAGGATCCCTGGGCTTAGCAATGTCAAAACCATTTAGAATACAGGCTTGGAAAAGGATCACACGTCTCTATACAGGGGCTGCTGGCTACAGAGGCGCTGGGCGGGGAGGTCTTACGCTAGGGGCAGGGTTACAGGCTATGCAACTTTTGCCCTGAAGAACCCCTTCCTCCATTAAAAAAGAGATGACAGGCCGGGCGCGGTGGCTCATGCCTGTAATCCTAG
>NW_012151063.1:816563-817777 GCF_000956105.1 Propithecus coquereli | reverse complement strand
AAAAAAAAAAAAAAGTGCTGAGCTTCAAATTCCGAAAGCAAAGCCCTCCTCTTAGCACCCTGGCTTCTTCGGTCAAGGTCCTCTTAGCTGTTGAATTTCAGCTCCACTCATTGCAGGGTCGTTTGTGTCGGAATGAACATCCCAGAGATAACTGTGATAAATTCTGAATGAAATATTTTTAAAAAAAACCTACCTGAAGCCACATGAATGACCCCAAACAGGCAGAAACTTGAGAAGAACGCTTTGAAAAATGGTGACCTGCCCTATGAAACTTTGCATTTGTGCAGCGTTTCTCGAAAGAGCCAGCCCCAGTTTGCTAATTTGGGGGAAGCTGGAACTCGTACAGGGCTATTAGCCTGAACAGTCTGAAGACAGAGTTGGCATCAGCCAGATTACCCACAAAATGAGAAGGAAATTCCTAAAAGGAGACTCCGCAAGGCGTGACCCCAAATCTGGGTAAGAACACTGCCCAAATCTTTGGGTAATCTGGGTTGTGCGTGTGTGGGGAGACTAGGGAACTCGCAGAATGCCCCAGCGTGTAGCTGAATGAAGTGACAAGAGGTTTTGGCCATAGCAGAGTTTATGATTCGAATCTGGGCAAGTTAACTGTCTGCTGGACTCTTCAGAGGAACATATCTGAATGCAGTGTCTCCACAACACGTCATGCACAATGCCTATAATAAAATTTAAAAAAAGGAGAAGAATTGATAAACATGTATAGGCAGGAAAAGAAAAGGTCCAATGTTAATATTCATGCTCAAAGCCCTTAGCATAATTTCAACAAATTCAGGCAAGAAAATGTTAACCACAATTCCTGTCACTCCCTTACAAAGAATGATCAGAACCCTTATAATAATGTGAACTTGTGGGCCAGGCACAATGGCTCATGCCTATAACCCAAGCTCTTTGGGAGGCCGAGATGGGAGCATTGCTTGAGGTCAGGAGTTTGAGACCAGCCTGAGCAACATAGCAAGACCCCAACTCTACAAAAAATAGAAAAATTAGCCAGGTGTGGTGGTGTATGCCTGTCGTCCCAGCTACTAAGGAGGCCGAGGTGGGAGGATCGCTTGAGCCCAGGAGTCTGAGGTTGCTATGAGCTACGATGACAACCCTGCACTCTAGTGTGGCTGACAGAGGGAGACTCTGTCTCGAAATAATAATAATAATAATAATGTATACTTTTATGGCACACACAGTAAAAACAGAGGTAAAAT
>NW_012151063.1:813227-816257 GCF_000956105.1 Propithecus coquereli | reverse complement strand
GCTTTGGTGGCATTAATTACATTCACACTATCATGCAACCTTCACCAAGATTTCCAAGTATTTTTCATGCCGTGATCCAAGGGGAAAAAAAATGCTCAGTCTCTAAAGATGTATTTGGGCAAATGTTTTTAGAGATGATGCCAAATAATCTTTCTAAAAGCAATGGACTCGTGAGTCGGCTGAAGCTGAGTGTATCGGGTAACAGGTTCTCTGCTTCGCTTGCTGTGGTCCGCGGGATTCGTTCACATCCAGGGTGGACCTGGCACTTGGACATCTGTGCTGAAAGAGTGAATGCCCTCCTCCCTCCCTCCCTCCCTCCCTCCCTTCTCTTTCTTACATACTCATTCGTGTTCTTTCATCCGCACAGCAAGAGGCTGCAATGATACGCAAGCACGACACGTCTCTCCTCCTAGACTGTCATCCCCTTTCTCTCATGTTTATGCTGGGTTTCTTCCCTTTGCCCCTCTGTACCCACTTTCCACACTTCTCCCACCTGCGTGGAGAAGCAGGGAGGCAGAGGGGGACCCACACAGGTGGCATCTATGGGGCTCCCTTGCCCTCCGGTTGCCCTTGTGGGTTCTGGCACTGGGGAACCCCACTGAGGTGGGAGAGAAGGGAAAAGTGAGGTTAGGGGGTTTCTAGCCCTGATCTTTTCCTCTCGGCTAAGGCCTGGCACCTGCCACGTGGGCTTGTTTATTGGGTTCTCTCTGGTGTGTCTGGCCTCTGTCTGGCCCCTCTGCCACCACTGCCTGAGGAGGTGTGGGCTCCCCTGTTTTCCAGCCTGAAGATTCCGCATTTCTTTTAAGAGACAGGGTCTCGCTGTGTCACCCAGGCTGGAGTGCAGTGGCGTCATCACAGCTCTCTGCAGCCTCCAACTCCTGGGCTCAAGCCATCCTCCTGCCTCAGCCTCCTGAGTAGCTGGGACTACAGGTGCACATCACCACGCCTGCCTACTTTTTAAAAATTTTTTGTGGAGATGGGGTCTAGCTATGTTGCCCAGGCTGGTCTTAAACTCCCAGCCTCAAGTGATCCTCCCACCTCGGCCTCCCAGAGTGCTGAGACTACAGACGTGAGCCTCCACATCCTGACAATACTCCTTTTATTAAAACTTCTTCCATTTCTCACCTGGCCTGTGTTATCTTCTTCCTGCTACACCTCCTATGTGTGTACAGCCTCTCTCTCCTGCCCTAGAACCGAACCTATCCGCTACCTGGGCTTTTGAATACCACTGAAAATTATCAGGAAACTGAGATCCTTTCATACCCCTAAATTGTGGAATTCCATCCCAATCGCATGTAAAGATACAATACTGCTTCCGATGCAAAGATTCACCTAACTAAACTTACCCAAATGGCTTCAGTTTGCTGATGTGTGTCTATGCATTTCTAGAAGAAAGTTTTAAAAGGAAAACTACTGTTTTGTGTATAACACTATGGAACGTGACCCCTGCATGGATGTTCGATACGATACAGGAAAAGACTAGCCCACGCTGTCTAGGCGAATCATTCAGACACCGTGTGGAAGATGCCAGTGGAATGGGTAGATACCACATTTTATTTTAAAGGGGAAAATAATTGCGGGAGTGATTCTACTAATTTTAAAGGGACGTGTTGATATGCACTGCACATGACAAACGTCACACTTACTATTTATTGAGAACTTCCCATATGCAGTCATTATGAGTGATATTTTACATGTATGCATTTATGGAATCCTTTCAACCGCACACTTAGGCTTGGTTTCATTATTGTCCCATTTCAGGGAAGACTGCACGGATCCCCAAAGGATGAACGATTCGCAGATTTCCCATAAACACATGAATGAAATATTGCATTTTCATTACTACTATTGCATCAGTTTTTTTTAGATTCAAATGGAGTTGAAGTGATATGGTAAACACTGGGCGACCTGAGGTGTTTCTAACATGAACGTGTTTTGCAGGAAACCGTCTTGCCCGTATATGGGGCTGGTTATTAGGCCGTTGCAGGCCGTCGGGTTTCTGAAGGCAGACATGATCTGGGACGCTCTCTCACTGAATAAAAGATGAAGAACTGATATGTGGCCTCCGTATCAGAATCTCCTAAGGAAAAGCGGTGCATTGGGCGTGTAGGATGAATAGCGGACCTTTCCGGGCTCTAGAACGCTGCCTGTTGCTACGATATTGCAGATTCCCGTGAACAGACTTAGGAGGAGAGAGTTTTACGGGGGTTTATTCCGTAAACAGGAGAGAGGAACTTGACCCGTCATGCCGTTCTTTAACAGACGTGCAATTTGATATTTAATATAGATTTACGTTACCTTTTTGTGTCAGGATATTTTATTTTTTAAATTTTTTTATTTCAGCATATTACGGGGGTACAGATGTTTAGGTTCCGTATATTGCCTCTGCCCCACGCGAGTCAGAGCTTCCAGCGTGTCCATCCCCCAGACGGTGCACACCACACCCATGAGGTGTGTTTACGGAAAACTTGCAAAAACAGTACAAGGCGTTCTTTTGTACCCCAATCATAAACACTTTATCTGTTTATGATACATTGGTTACAATGTATGAACCAATATTGGTACATCATTATCAAGTAGCCCATATTTATGCAGATTTTCTTAGTTTTTTTTCTCTAACGTCCAGGATCCCACGTGATGTGTGGCTGTCATGTCTCCCTGGGCTCCTCTGGGCTGGGACAGTTTCTCAGACTTCTCTCGATGTTGATGAGCTTGACGGCTTTGAGAAGTGCCGGGCAGGTGTTTCGAAGGATGCTCTTCTGTTGGGGCTTGTCTGATGTCCTGTCTGATTATAGAGATGGGGTCTAGCTATGGTTAGCTATCTAACCATAGGGGTGGGGGTTCTTGGGAGGGAGAGCACGCACTGAAGGGCCTCTCGAGTCACATCCTAACCAGGGCACACACCATCACAGCCACCTGACGTGTCACCGTGGAAGCTGACCTCACTCACCTGGCTGAGACCGTGTTTATTGGGTTCCTCCACTGTAAAATTCCTCTCCCCTTCCGCCCCCATATGTTTTGGGAGGAAAT
>NW_012151063.1:812392-813177 GCF_000956105.1 Propithecus coquereli | reverse complement strand
TTCTGTAGGTGTATCCTGAAGGCATTGGCCCATTCTCCATCCAATCCCTGTCTATTGTTCCCAAATGACACATAACGATACCACCTCTGATGCAAAGATTCATTCCACCAGGCTGAACTAAATGGCTTAACTTCAGTGACTCATGTCTCTATGGACTTCCAGGAGAAAATTTTAAGAGAAAAACTATTTTTACACTGTGGAAGTCACCCTGAGCATGAATGTTGCAAGAAGATAAAAGACCAGACCGACCCACAACATCTGAGAGAATGCTCCTCCAAACCTGCCCGAAGGATCTTCCAATCCCTGGGCTATAAATGCTTTGAAAACTTGGAAAGAAAAACATTTTTTTAAAAATATTGTTCAGACAGTATTTTCGGCTATCAATGCCGTGGTCATACTTCAGAAGAAAGTAGGGCACAAGCTATATATAAACACGTCAACAAATGAAAATCCTTTTTGACTGAACAGCCTCAGGGAAGACACCTTAGCTTGCAGTTGGGTGTCTGTATCAAGTTGGGAATTGTGGTGTGGATGTTTTTTTTTCCTTCCCCATCCCTCACCTTGAGAATTCAACTCTTTGATGGTGCGACTCTTCCGGAAAAGGTGAGATCAAATTTAATTTGCATAAAGATTAATAACGCCCTCTGAAGAAAAGCAAACACATATTCAAAAAATATAGAGAATCATTCATTCCTTGAGTGAGTGAGTGAGTGTGTGCAAGTGTGTGTGTGTGTGTGTGTGTGTGTGTGTGTGTGTGTGTGTGTGTTGATTTGCTTTTTTGCAGT
>NW_012151063.1:795119-799297 GCF_000956105.1 Propithecus coquereli | reverse complement strand
ATAGATTTCCAAGGAAACGGAGTCAAGCATTTCCTCATCAGGAAAGGATTTACTGTCTATATTATAGAAATAAAGAAGAAATGGAAGACAGACAGGATCTTTAAAATGAGGACCAAAATGCTCTCCGAGAAATCAGGGTGGCGATTAAAGAATGGTTTCACGACAGTGTAAGATACCAGCATGATGTGATTTAGGAGTGGACGCTGTCTCAGAATTTAGGCTCTTCTGGACTTCATACATCGAACACACGGGAATGTAAAGCAACAACAACAAAAAACGTTTTCCCACCGTTTTTCTTTTCTGGGACGTGAAGACCCTGTGTGGTGGACAAGCAAACAACTTGGTAGAGTGAAAATAAAACCCAGATCTCAGAAAGGTAAAGCAGAGCCGCCACTTAAAAGTGAAGTCATCGCCAGCTATTAAAAGTGAGCTTTAAATAAAGGCACACAAGCGACGTTTGTGTGGGGTTCGGTGACTGCGACAGCCCTGATTCTTACAAAACATCCCACTTTGCAGAAAGAACGACGCAGGCAATGTTACCGCAAGCTGCCTCACTGCACCTGTTTCCTTTGTCTTTCTGCTCATTACAATGAAAGAGGATAAAATTGGAAAACAGATTTAGAAGCAGATTTCAAAGGCGCCCTCTCTTTTTTCCACCCGGATACTTCAGATATAAACATCATTCCCAGAGAGCCCACATAGTCACCAAAAAGACCACAGCTGCTTCCAAAACTAAAGACCACAAGAGGCAAAAAGAAAAGAAAAAAAAGACAATCAAAACAGAAAAAACAAAACAAAACACTACAATGTTCATTGGAATTTGCTAAATAAAATTGTGCAGAGTTTTTAATACACACAACTTCAGAGAATGGACTAGCCCTTCTTTAAGGTTGAGGGTGGGGAAAACCACGAGCCCAAAGTGAAGAAAGAAAACGTATAATCACTTTTATCGTTCACAAGCAAATTAGCGACTGAGCCGACTCTCTTTCCCATGCACAAATCATGAAGCCACAAAAAAACCCAATGACTTTTCACATGTATCTTTTATTATTTCGTGATCATTCCACGATAAAATTAGATTGCTTTTCAGAATTAAGGGCAGAAGGGGAAAAAGTCAAAAGAGAACTGAGAGAGCCATTAGCAGCACTTTAACACATTGTCACGTGAGTTGTATTTAACTCACGCTCATTTTGCGCCCGGGGCCGCGTGAAGCATATGTAACTCATACGTCTCTTCCCCTTGGGAGCCTCGAGAATTATTTTTCAAGTTGCCTATAACTCACACACAGAAAACAATAAAAAATAAATGTTTAACTAAATGAGAAAGAATCGTTTTGTTTTAGAAATTTTTGTTCTATTTTTGTAATAAAAACACCGTGGCCCCAAGGAAAAAAGTTTTTTTTTCTAGTGTGGGCATCGACGTGTTAAACCTGTTTGCGAGATTCTGAGGTCCCGTTTGGAATGGATTCTGGCACTGAAGGCCTCTACCCAGGATGGGCCCTTGGACCATTGTATCGGAGCCATCCACCGGGATCTGCTGCTTCTCCCTGTTTGGAATTCTGCGGTTTTTACTCCTGGAGGCGCCAATCTCCAAAACTCTTTGTGAACAGAAACAAAATGAAACAAAGTCTCTGCGCCATAAACAGCGATTCGTTTACGTCCTCAGGTCCTTGTGGGTGAAAATCATACCCAAGTACCCATCAAAGCTTTGCGGGGAGGAGAGACGCACTTGTGATACTGATTGTTAACATTAACAATAAATACACCAGTGATGGTGGCAGCACTCATTAACAACCAGCTGCCTGGTCCGGCCCCCAAGGCAAGAAGAATTGATCTCTCTGAACCTGTGTTTTTCAACTGGGGCAATTTGACATCGTGGTAAGAGGGTGCCTGGTTTCCCTGGTAGGATCAGCTCATTTGTGCATCAACTGTTTCTTGGTTGACTCCTTCCTTCGGCCTTTATTGAGTACCTACTCATTGCAGCCTCTGCCCTTTGCAAAGCTGCCCCCTCGCAAAGGTTAACTAAATGCTTCTAGAATTTCTAGAAACCGCTTTTGAGCATGGGGCGTCAGGTGCCCGAGGACGGACAGAGAAAATCAAAAACTGTCATAATAGGCAGGCATGATTTCCGCCCCGGAGTGCGGACACTACACTATTCCACTTCTTTGAGAGTCTTGGATGCCCCGCATTTCAAACCGTTGCCGGAAACTCGGACTCCTGCATTGAGGAAATCGGCTCATCACGTTTCTCAGCCCCGGTGTTATTTTCAAATTTCAGTTGATGGCTGTGACTTTTGCACAGTGCAAAGTGAGTTTTTGTCACTGAATCCTCGGTAGGTATAGGATGCCCTGGGAATGCGACATCCTGAGACAGGGACAAACCCACCTAGGCTGTGTTGCACGATGCATGATGAACCCCCCTGCCCCAGAACAGGAAGCTCTCCGACACTTTAGCCCAGTGAGTCCTATCCCCTGGGGGTATAAAACCCACATCGGCCACTGTCTGGTGTCCTCAGCTGTGGCGAAACCAGGGCACATGCAGTTGAAGACTCCAACCACCCCGGGCAGATTTTCTGAGCTTTGGGGGACCTGCTGCATTGAATCCCAGGATTCCATAGCCCCTTGCTGCCTGTCCGTCATAAACCTGCTTGGTGTAATGTGTGTGTGTTTGTGCGTGTGGGTGTGTGTGTGTGTCAGGCTGTGCTCCGTCTCATGTCCTATCTCACGGCCCCGTGCAATGATTGGTGAACCTGCTTCACACAGAAAAGTAGGGACAGCCCCAACACTCCAGAACCGGCTGCGCTGTTCAAACTAGCCCACCTTAAACCCGCTTAACCTACGTCACCCGTTTCTCCCTGCACAACCCCCAGTAAAGGCTCTAACCCACGCTGTATCCACTCATCCATGCCCCTTCCTCTTGGCAACTGTGAGTGACTCTTCCTTCAGGGGCAGTGCTCTCCTGGTCAGCTGGCATCACCATGCCTCGAGAATAATAAAACCTGCATTAAAACACAAACACGTGTTGGGGAAAGTGGGGTCTCCGATTTCTGTGTCTGATCGTCCTGGATGGGAGCTCACTCATTTTTCGCACCTTAAAATGGTCCTCGTTGAGAAGCGTGGGCTGCCCCATGCAATTCTGAGTAGAGGAGGTTGAAATACACAGGATTTGCAGAATAGGGCTGGAGCGTAGCATAGTATCTATGTGCGCATGTATCTAATGGAGAACTGTGTCACAGAAACGTGTGATCAACACACCCGAAGAGTCTCAGAAGTGCAAACTTTCCCCTGGTCACTGCAAACCTGCCAAGAGGCGAGATGCCCAGGTGTGTGCCACTGACCCTTCACCCCTAGACAGAGTCCTGTGGAAGAACAGGGGATCTCTCACCCAGACTGTATCTTCACATGCCACTCTCTTTCCTTGTTCTGACTCTCTGCAAACAAAGCGACCTCATGGCAATTACGTGGAACTCTAGGGTTCTTCATATGTGATTGCACATCCTTGGTGGAAGTTCTTCCAGACTGCTCTCACCAAATGCACTTTCTGGAGTTTCCAAGATCACCTGAAAGTTCAACAATTTATTACATGGACTCAGAAAATATTGCAAATCTGTTGATGATGATTTATCACAATGAAAGGACAGAGATTAAAATTAGCCAAGGGAAGAGGAGCGTAGGGCAGGGAGAGACCAGGCATGAGTGTCTAATTATCCTCTTTCGACAGACTTGTGGACAGCACTCAGCTCTCCCAGGAATGATGTGTGACAACACGCACAGTGTGTTGCCATCCACAGAAGCCCACCTGAGCCTCGGTGTCCGGGGTTTTTGTAGTGGGTTGGTCATGTAGACACAGCCGACCACCCCAAGGCTGACGTGAGCCTCCGTTCTCCCCAGAGGTCAAGTTCATACCACGTGGCCCAAGGCGTAAGTCACAATGTTAGCACAGGCTGTCTGGAATGGTCCAAGAATCTGGGTAAATGGAGACACTCCTATCAAACAGGACACGCCGAGGGTTCCAAAGTCCTTTCCCAGGAGCCAAGGAGAATTCCAGACCTCTCTTGGGTCAAGGTTACTTCTTTACTGCACACCTGGGCATGCAAAGTGTACTCTCTGTCTGGACCAGAAAGGCTGAGGTCTTAGAAAAACCCAAGAACCATAAGGCCCATCCATCCATCCATCCATC
>NW_012151063.1:782479-783759 GCF_000956105.1 Propithecus coquereli | reverse complement strand
CCTGCTTATTTCTTTCTTTTTGGTGGTGAGAACATTTAAAATTGACTGTTTTAAGAATAATAAGGTTTGATCTCTTAAGAGTTTCCTATTTTCTTATGCTCTTGTGTTGCTGTTCAACTGGAAGAACTTAAAATATGGTAACTATGTCAGGAGACGGATATCTTGAGTAGTGATCATTTCACTATGTGCATGTCGAAACATCGTGTTGCACACCTTAAATACATAATTTTATTTAAAACTAAGTACCAAAAAAACTACTTTAGCAATTTTGCAGAGACAGCATTTTCATTAAATGAATTTGCAGCATTACAATTAAATAGAATGATGAAAAATAAAAGCTAAAGCAGCAATTTCTAAGTGCCCAGAGAAATGATGTTTCTTGATAAACCATTCAAGAAGCTAGATAAATAAAATCATTTTGTTTATATTATCACCATTAAAGATTAATGATTTCTTTTAGAAAGATTGGTAAGTCTGTAAATTGTTTTATTTTGATAAATTGCTCTAGTAATATTTTGCCTTCAACATGTATCTATCATGAATCATTTTAATTTTAAAGTTAAGACTATAAATAGGTTTAGATATGGCAAAACTGCAATAATTTATGGTTTCACAAAAAATAAAATTTTAAAACAAAACAAAAAAGCAATCTTGAAATATACAATATATTGTTATTATTGGTTTCTCTCGTGGTCATGCAATTGGAAAAGGCAGGAGCTGGCCGGACCCCTGGCACCGTCTTGGGGACAGCACCCTCGCGAGGCTCCTTGAGAATGAGTCCATCGGAGGCTGCTTGGAAGAAAAATTTATTTGGGGTGTCTCTCGGAAACCACCTGTGGGCTGCATGGTACAGACAGGAGATTGTGCAGACAATAGGTTTTGCAGACTGATGGTGGATTGTGCAGACGGTGGGTTGTGCCGTCAATAGATTGTGCAGATGGTGGATTGTGCAGACAGTAGATGGTGCAGACTGACGGTGGATTGTGCAGACAGACGGTGGGCTGTGCAGACAATAGACTGTGCAGACTGATGGTGGATTGTGCAGATGGTGGGTTGTGCAGACAATAGATTGTGCAGATTGATGGTGGATTGTGCAGACAATAGATTGTGCAGACTGACGGTGGATTGTGCCGATGGTGGGTTGTGTAGACTATAGATTGTGCAGATTGGCAGTGGACTGTGCACACAGGAGATTGTGCAGACAGTGGATTGTGCAGACGGTGGGCTGTGCAGACAATAGATTGTGCAGACTGATGGTGGATTGTGCAGACCGACAGTGG
>NW_012151063.1:781044-782429 GCF_000956105.1 Propithecus coquereli | reverse complement strand
GGTGGGGTCCACTGTATCCCATACGAACCCTTTGAAGAAGAGAACTTTCTCTGGCTGGGGAGAGGAGAGAGAGATACAGCGTGAGAAGTCAGAGATTCCAAGGGCAATGATTCCAGCGGGCCCTCTCTGGCTTTGACATGGAAAGTACACCTGCAAGGCCAAGAGAGGGGACCCTAGGAGCTCAGGGTTGCACCCCCAAACCCCCTCCAAAACAACCAGCAGGGACACGAGGACGTCAGCCACACCACGGGCAAGAAGCTAGATCGTGCCAGCAACTCGAATGAGCTTGGAGACCGGACTCTTCGCAGAGCCTCCAGAAAAGAGCCCAGAGGTGCACATCTTGATTTTGACCTTCTGTGACCCTCAAGGAAGAGACCCAGACACTCACAGTCTCTTTGCTCTTCGCTGGGTGCACCTGAGGATACCTGGGCACACCTGGCCACACCTGGCCAAGCGGGGAAGGCCCATTCCTTGGTGTTGTCGGGGATCCTGTGCAGGCCTCCTGGCCTCAGCTTCCTCCTCTGTAGGACCGTGGTTTGCAAAGGACATTTCGTAACCCAGCCTGGGGGTCTCCCATCCACCCAGCAGGTCTGTGTCTGCCTCATCTTAGATCTACACCAGAGCCCTCCCCAAAGGTCTGAGTGGAGGGGTGCAGCCTGCATGCGGGGTTGCCCTGTACTGCTGGGCTGGGGTCTGGGACGCAGTTGGGCCCCGAAAGGTCACTTCCTATGGGGGTGGGGGCCAGGGCTCCAGAGGGGTAGGGCTCCTGCCTGGGGTCAGGTGAGGACCAGGTGGAGGCCCTTGGTCCTGGACCTCTGCAGCGTTTGGGGTCCTGCCGAGTGTGTGTGGGGCGTGGGGGTGCTGGGCTGGAGTCCCAGTGTCTGTCTGGGTCCCGGGGAGGATCTGGGTGGAGGTCTGAGGTTCCAACAGGTGTTAAGGTCCCGGTGAGATCTGGGGGTGCCAGGCTTGGGGTCTTGGTGGGGGACTGGGTGTGGGTCTGTGAGGGTTCTAGTGGGGTGCAGGTCTGGCTGGGTGTGCTCAGGGGTCTTGGAAGGAGTCCATATGGGGTTTCAGCCTCTGTCCTGGCAGTGGTCTGGGTGGGGGTCCTGCGGGGGCTCCCTGTGGGGCTCTGGGTAACAGTCTGCGGTCCCTGCAGGGGGCCGAGCGAGGGTCTGTAATCCCCACAGGAGTCTGCGGTTCTCTTCCAGGGTTGCAGTAGAGGCCTGTGGTCCCTGCCGGGGCTGGGGAGGCGGTCTGTGGTCCTGACAGTGGTCTGCCTTTCCCTGTGGGGTCCCAGTGGGGCTCCATGGTCCTCCAAGGAGTCTGGGGTTCCCTGTGGGAGGTCTATGGTTTTCAACTTGGCCTGTGGTCCCGGTGGGGGTCCG
>NW_012151063.1:777329-779581 GCF_000956105.1 Propithecus coquereli | reverse complement strand
TATATATAGTTTTCTGGCCGTGAGTTCTGTGCAGCTTGGAAAATAGTTCTTGGGGCTTCCAAGGTGACCGTGAGTTCAACGCGACTCACGTGGCAGGGAATGTGTTAAAACGGAGACACCTGCCAGCATTTGTTTACCAACTGCTAGAAATCGCAGGATGATACATCTATGCTATGTTAGAGTGAATGATTGAGGACACTTTATTTTTAAGTGGAAAAATAACGATTTTCCAAAACATAAGGATTCGGAGGGCAGGGTGGTGGTGTTTTACCTGGTAGTCAGTCTCTTAAAATGTCTGGTCTGGGCGGTCAGTTGTGTCTCTGCTTTCAGAATGACAGCGGGTCAGAGGGGCCTCAGAGACACTGTGTGTGTTTTCTTGCTTGCTAACAGTATTCGTGTACTTTTGTGAACATACTTCTGACTGCCTCTGTTTACCCACTTGCGAAGGCCTGGGGACCAGCAGGGGTCCTCCATTAGGAGCCGGTATTTTTAAGGGAGTCTCACCCTCTTCAAACCTATACTCCCCCCACCCCTCGGGAAAAACAATTTTTTAAGTTTTCTGTGGGGTGAGCTTTTAGTTTTCTGATACCCCACATTATTCAGTTTAACCCACTTAGAGTAATCAGAGAGTGAAGATCAATTTGTACCCTGGGCTTAGAGGCTGGGGTTGGGGCTGGGGGGGACCAAAGTGTTTCTCTTAAATCAGTACTCACTTGCAAAAGGAAGAGCTGTTTAAAGCCACAGAAGAATTGTGCTGTCTTGTAGGTCATGTTTATCTGTGCAGTTTTTGCTGCTTAGCCTGCTTAAGTCTGTTAATGCTCTCAGGGTAGAGGCAGAATTAAACTGAGAATTACGTTTAAGCCCGGCAGGGTAGTGAACCCAAACGCTCGCCTTGCAAGCCTGTCTGTTGTGTGTCAGAAATGTGTGCGTATTGTTCTCTCCTATTGATTCATTTTTTTTTTTTAAAAAAAAAAAGGTTGTTAAAGGACAGGCTGCTGATGAAGTCACGTGTCAGCCAAGTGACCACAGCTGCGTGGAGACACAGTCACTTTCTATAAAGATTAACTTTAGTAGCCGAACTTCCTGGAACCACTTCCTGTCTGTGGATTAGAAATAATTTTAGACTTGGGTGCTGGTGTCCGGCTTCCTAATTAGCATTTTGTTTTTGCTTCTCGCTGGCAGGACTTAACCTTTGCCGGGGAAACGTCGGACTTTGCCCGATGTTTGAGCTAACCAAGAGTGCCAGGTCCGCAGTGCAGATTGGAAACACCTGTATTTTATTTTTTTTCCTTAGAACTTCCCAATTGAATATTGCTCTTAGACGTTTTATAAAGGGGATACACACGTGGGGAGTGATTGGCCTGGGATTGCATGACAACAAGGGATAAATTGCTAACATGCAAGCTACTGCTGAATGCTGTTTCCTTAAAACTCATGATGTCAAAACAAGATAGTTACAAAGTAACGGTAGGTGTTGGTCATGCCTTTGCAGAGATGATTGATAAGGAAATTGAGAATTCCTGTAAGAGAGTCTTTCTCTATTTTCTTAACACTGTATCTGGATGGCCCATACAGTAAGGTATGTCTCTTGCTCAGATTTTGAACTGCATGATTTAATTAGTGTCTTTAATATCCTAATATGACGTCAAAACTCAAACACTGATATGGCCTCAAACCTGTTGAAAATGATCCTTTTCTGGAAAGTCTCTACCTTCCATTATTAATAACAGGATGATCTGTCTGATTCTAAATGTTCTCTGAGGCTTCAAATGAGTTTTGAAAAGGAGGGAGAATTGAGGAGGCCTGTTTTCAAGCCCGGTTCAGATATTGCACAGAATTTTCCTTAAAAATCCTGTAGGAAATAGGAGGCCACAGAATAATCCTTAACTTTCTGGGATAGAAAATGGATTTGCAAGTGCTGTATATCAGGGGAGTGAGTATCTACCAAAAAAATATGTCAACGGGACCACTTAGAGAGCTGTTTTAGGAATAGTCCAAGTTTTCAAACTATAGGGTTAAAAAACACTAAGAAAAGCTATAAAGGGAAAGGGAATTCCTATTGGTTTTGTGAACAGTGGCTACAGGCATCGTGTAGAAATGAACACAGAAGTTTTCAAACTTCTCCATCACAGGGTCCCTTTATTTTCTAACAAAATGAGGACCCCACAAAAAAATCTATTTATCTGTTCATGTGGGTGACACCAATCAGTAATTTACCCTATGAGAAAGTAAAACAGAAATTCAAAACATGT
>NW_012151063.1:768422-775558 GCF_000956105.1 Propithecus coquereli | reverse complement strand
TAATCATAATAGACCATAAAGCTTTTTTTCAGGCGTCAGGACGTTTTTCGGCCAAATAATAGTGATGATGGGGATGATGTCATAGGAAGATCTGGTAGAGCCTTCTTGGGGCACTCGAGTAGGACTGAGAAGCTAACGTGTCAGCACAAAGAATGAGGCATGTTCAGATTCTTTCGGTTTTCCTTTGCTGCATTTTGCACCTGCAGGTACCCTGGCCTCACTCTAGTGCAGAAGGCGCAGTTTTGGGATTTTCCTGCTTTCAGAAGTCCTGAGAGAGGACGTTGTGTTGGGTTCTCCCTGCACGTCCCGCGGAAGCTCTTTCCCTCAGCTCCTGCCTTAGTGCTGACTGGGGCGCTGGGGGTGTTGGAGGAACCATCCTCCCCCGCACCCCCTTGGGAAGCGTGGCCACCCAGCTGCGGGGACGCCCAGCGAACCCGGCACATTGCGGTTCCTTCCTGGTAAGCCTCAAGCAGACACCGCTGGCGGATAGCCGGCATGGCAGGATGTGGCTGTCCGTGAGGATGTGGGGGTGTTCTGAGACCCCATCTGTCATGGAAGGCGACATTAACACTCATAATACCTTTTGTGGTTTCATCCTGCTGGTTTGCGTGTCCTGGGGTTGCCTAGCAAAGTGCCACACACCGGGTGGCTTAAGACGACAGGAATGTGTCCTCTCCCAGTCCTGGAGCCCAGGAGTCTGGGACGCAGGTGTCTTGGGGCCGCGCTCCCTCCGCAGGCTCCAGGGGAGGCTCCTTCCTGCCTCTTCCGGCTCCTGGGGGCTCCAGGCGTCCCTGGGCTTGTGGCCGCGTCACTCCAGTCTCTGCCTCCGTCTCCACGTGGCTTCTCCTCTGTGTCTGTGTCTCTTCTGCTGTCTCTCATGAGGACTCCTGTCATTGGGTTTAGGGACCACCTAATGCACAGTGATCTCATCTTGAGATCCTTCACTTAATTATATCTACAAAGACCCCTTTTCTAAACCAGGTTCCACTCACACATACCTGGTGGACGCAGTTTTTTTAAAGGGGGGTACACTATTCAACTCTCTATAGCAGGGGTTCCCAACCTATGGTGTGTTGTATACTTATCTCATTATATATTACAATGTAATAATAGAAATAAATTCTACAACAAATGTAATGCACTTGAATCATCCCCAAACGATCCCCTGCTCTCGCTGTCCCCCACCGCCTCCCAGCCCGCCTCGGTCCATGGAAAAATTGTGTTCTATGAAACCGGGTCCCTGGTGCCAGAAAGGTTGGGGACTGCTGCTCTGTCAACATTATTGAAATTTGCCTGATTTAGCTCTGAACATATTCCCAACACTGAGAAAAATGCGTGGGTGGTGCAGTTTGTTATTTAAACTCCTGAGTGCTATACTGGAAGCTTGTAGATTTCACTGGCACCTTTTAGCAATGCCCTGTTGTCCTTTTGGGCCTCCCAGTCACAGAGTTGGCCTTTGAATGGTGGCTGTAGGCACGTGTGGGTGTTCCATGACAACAGGAACTCCCAGGGGCTGGCGTCTGGGTCATGCAAACCTCCACACCGAGGGCCCAGGGATGTTCACACAGGTGCAGCTGTGCATAACAAAGGTGTGTTCTGCCCACAGGGGGGCTGCATGCAGTGGACCCTTTGAGGGGCCTCAGGGATTGAGGCATGCGTGGTGGCTGAAACGTGGTCACAGAACAGGGATGCCCCTCTGCTGAAAACAGAGCCTGCGGTGTTCGAAATGGCTTCGTTTGAAAGCATTAGGGTTGAACGGGCGCAGTGGCTCACTGTAATCCCAGCACTCTGGGAGGCCAAGGTGGGAGGGTTACTAGAGGCCAGGAGTTCGAGACGAGCCTGAGCAAGAGCAAGACCCCGTCTCTACTAAAAATAGAAAAACTAGCTGGGTGTCGTGGCACCTGTGGTCCCAGCCACTTGGGAGGCTGAGGCAGGAGGACAGCTTGAGGCCAGGAGTTGGGGGCTGCAGTGAGCTATGATGACGCTACCGCATTCTGGCCGGGGCGACAGAGCGAGACTGTCCCCCCAAAAAAAGAAAGAAAGGAAAAGAAAGCATAAAGTTTGAGAAAGGTGTCACTGCCTCTTAGCCAGATGAAAGACCACCTTAGCCAAATGGAGATTCCGTTTTTGCCTCTTCAGTGCACGTGACCTATCTCCCGCGGTGGTTGACACAGATTCTTGCTCCCAGGGATGAGGGGTTCAGTGGTGATGGTGGTGGGTCTGCCACACCGCTTGTGAGCTCCCCTACGCAAAGACTTTCCCCAAAAGTGTCACACCCGGCTCCCCCACCTGGTGGGTGCCTGGCGGACGTCCCAGAGCCAGGAAACAGTGAACAGGTGCGTGGTCCAAGGAATGCGCTCCGGCAGGCTCCCCTTCGAAAATGCCACACTCGAAAGCAAAAATGTGCCTTTTCTTACGTACGGAGTCGCTGCCGTGTAGGATTAACCTGGAAGAAAGAGCTTGATCGCGTGTCATACTCCTCCCCTCCGCTTTGCAAAAGCCACCTGCAAAGAAGCCAGGCCTGTCGGGTCACCGCGAACGCCCTTTGCTTCAAAGCAGAGCAGCTTGGGTGCCCGCCCGCCCGCTCCCCGGCAGGGCTCCCGCACGTGCCCGGGTCCCTTCTCACGCTGTGTTTGTCTTGCTGCTTCTTAGCAGGTCCCCACGCATGAGCGGCGGCGCGGCAGGCGGGCTCCGGCGGGGAAGCGATGGAGGGTAAAGGCGTGGACGGCTCCCAGGCGGACCTGAAGCTGGTGGCCCACCCCCGCGCCAAGAGCAAGGTGTGGAAGTATTTCGGCTTCGACACCAACGCCGAAGGATGCATCCTGCAGTGGAAGAAGATCTACTGCCGCATCTGCATGGCTCAGATCGCGTATTCCGGGAACACCTCCAACCTGTCCTACCACCTGGAGAAGAACCACCCCGAGGAGTTCTGCGAGTTTGTCAAGAGCAACACGGAGCAGATGCGCGAGGCCTTCGCTACCGCCTTCTCCAAGCTGAAGCCCGAGTCCTCCCAGCAGCCAGTGCCGGACGCGCTGGCCGTCAAGTCTGGCCATGGTCACGAGAGCAAGAAGCAGCAGGAGCTGACGGCCGCCGTGGTGGGGCTCATCTGCGAGGGGCTGTACCCGGCGTCCATCGTGGACGAGCCCACCTTCAAGGCGCTGTTGAAGACGGCCGACCCCCGCTACGAGGTCCCCAGCAGGAAGTACATCTGCAGCAAGGCCATCCCTGAGAAGTACGGCGCCGTCCGGGACGCGATCCTCAAGGAGCTGACCGACACCTCCTGGTGCGGCATCTCCACGGACATGTGGCGCAGCGAGAACCAGAACCGCGCCTACGTGACGCTGGCCGTCCACTTCCTGGGCGTCAGCTCCCCCAACTGCCTGTCCCTGGGCTCCAGGTGCCTGAAGACGTTCGAGGTACCCGAGGAGAACACGGCGGAGACCATCACGCGGGTGCTCTACGAGGTCTTCATCGAGTGGGGCGTCAGTGCCAAGGTCTTCGGGGCCACCACGGACTACGGCAAGGACATTGTGAAGGCATGCTCCTTGCTGGACGTAGCGGTCCAGATGCCCTGCCTTGGACAGACCTTCAACACCGGCATCCAGCAGGCTTTCCAGCTGCCCAAGCTGGGCGGCCTGCTGTCGCGCTGCCGCAAGCTGGTGGAGTACTTCCAGCAGTCCGCGGTCGCCATGTACATGCTGTACGAGAAGCAGAAGCAGCAGAGCATGGCGCACTGCATGCTGGTGAGCGACCGCGTCTTCTGGTGGGGCAGCACCTTGGCCATGCTGCAGAGGCTCAGGGAGCAGCAGTTCGTCATCGCCGGCGTCCTGGTGGAGGACAGCAACAACCATCACCTGATGCTGGAAGCCACCGAGTGGGCCACCATTGAGGGACTGGTGGAGCTCCTGCAGCCCTTCAAGCAAGTGGCTGAGATGCTGTCCGCCTCCAAATACCCCACCATCAGCATGGTGAAGCCGCTCTTGCACATGCTGCTGAATACCACACTAAACGTGAAGGAGACAGATTGCAAGGAGATCAGCATGGCCAAAGAGGTCATCGCCAAGGAGCTCTCCAAGACCTACCAGGAGACGCCCGAGATCGACATGTTCTTGAATGTCGCCACCTTCCTGGATCCCCGCTACAAGAGGCTCCCCTTCCTCTCCGCCTTCGAGAGGCAGCAGGTGGAGAACCGCGTGGTGGAAGAAGCCAAAGGCCTCCTGGACAAGGTCAAAGATGGCGGCTACCGGCCGGCCGAGGACAAGATGTTCCCTCTGCCCGAGGAGCCTCCCGTGAAGAAGCTGGCTCTCGCGCCCACGCCTCCGCCCACCAGCGTCATCAACAACATGCTGGCCGAGATCTTCTGCCAGACAGGCGGCGTGGAGGACCAGGAGGAGTGGCACGCCCAGGTGGTGGAGGAGCTCAGCAACTTCAAGTCGCAGAAGGTGCTCGGCCTCAGCGAGGACCCTCTCAAGTGGTGGTCTGACCGCCTGGCCCTGTTCCCGCTGCTGCCCAAGGTGCTGCAGAAGTACTGGTGCGTGACGGCCACCCGCATCCCGCCTGAGCGCCTCTTCGGCTCTGCGGCCAACGTGGTCAGCGCCAAGAGGAACCGGCTGGCGCCGGCGCACGTGGACGAGCAGGTCTTCCTGTACGAGAACGCCCGCGGCGGCGGGGCGGAGGCCGAGCTCGAGGACCAGGACGAGGGCGAGTGGGGCTTGGACCAGGAGCAGGTGTTCTCTTTGGGGGACGGCGTCAGCGGTGGCTTTTTCGGCATCCGGGATGGCGGCTTCCTGTAGGGAGGGCGCCTCTCGTCTCCTCTTAGATGTCCTTGCCGCGGGGTGGCCCGTTGGATGCTTTGCTGTAAATGTCGGCCCCCCCAGCTTGGTGTTGAACCTCAGAGCCCATCTGAGGTCTTTGAAACCAAGAGGAAAAGGCGTAGAAAAAACAAAGAGACGCAAGAAGGCAGAGAAGCTGCTTTGCGTTCCCGTGCCCTGCTCTCCACGGATTCCCACGTGGCATCGCAAACGTTTTTCCCTTCCCAGCCGCTTAGGACATCTGCATAATTCACGGAGCCAGTCCTCCCTTGGAGGGTTCAGAAATAAACCCAAGAAGATTCCGGGTGCGGGGTAGAACCAGCCGTTCCCCGGCGCCTTCCGACGCGGGATGGGAGCGGTGTGTCGTCGGCCGCCTCCATGTTTACATTTTCACGGGAGCGGGAGCTTTGCTTGTGGGAAATGTGGAAGAGCTTCTGTGGCCAGAATGCCCCTCCTGGAAAGAGAGACATGTTTTATGTTTGCAAAAAAGCGTGAACCATGAGCATACAATGCAGACACTTATAAAAATGAAAAAAACCCAGAAAACAAAAAAGGTGTCAAATGTGTTATGTTTGCTGCATGATACCGGCAATGAGTCTTTCCCCCGTGGGGGAATTATTCCCTTTGTAGACGCGGTCCATGACAGCCCGCTAGCTCAGGGTCCTGAGGTTGCTGCTTTCGTGTGTGATGCCTGAGTGCTCCGGTTTCCCGAGAATCAGTTTTTTTTTTGGAGGGGGACATGGTGGGTGAGAGCAAGACCACTCCTTTGAAGTGTTGTTTTAAAATCTGTGCACACCAGCTTTTTGGCGTAGACAGGGGTGTTCTAGATTTGACTACGGGAAAAGATTTGTCAGTTCTGTCTTTTTTAAACTCAATACCATGGGTGCAATTACTTAAAAATATTGCCCACGGATAGGTTTACCTTGGGAAGGGGGAGTCACTGTGAGTTGTCTGACGGTCCAGGGAAACAGGTGACATTTTCCAACATTGAGAACTACTTTTTTTTTTTTTTTTTTTATTGAGACAGAGTCTTGCTCTGTCACCCGGGCTAGAGTACAGTGATGTCATCGTAGCTCACTGCAACTTTAAACTCCTAGGCTCAAGCAATCCTCCTGTATCAGCCTTTTGAGTAGCTGGGACTACAGGTGTGCACCCCATGCCTGACTAATTTTTCTTACTTTTTTTGTAGAGATGGGGTCTTACTGTATTGCCCAGGCCGGTCCGGAACTCCTAGTCTCAATGCATCCTCCCACCTCAGCCTTCTAAACTTCTGGGACTACAGGTGTACACCACCATGCCGGGCTAATTTTTTCTATGTTTAGTAGAGACGGGGTCTCGCTCTTGCTCAGGCTGGTCTCGAACTCCCGGCCTCAAGTGATCCTCCCACCTCAGCCTCCCAGAGTGCTGGGATTACAGGCGTGAGCTACCACACCCGGCCAAGAACTACTTTTTGAGCTGGAGGAAATACCCTTCCCGCAAGCCACTGCCTTGACCCAAGAGGCTGGGCAGATCTGATTCCCATGGGTGACAGCTCTGTGTGTGCATCGAGACTGCCCGGCTGGCGCAGTCGGCGTGTGGGGAGGGATGTAGTCAGGGATGCCGCTCAGGAACCACCCGCTTCAGCCGCCGGTCATAGTGACTCTGGACCCCTCAGATCCGATGGGATCGCAGAGGTTTAAAGGAAACACACTTGCATTGCCACATCTGGGTGACTTCCTGTGGCTGCAGGCGGCGCAGAATTCTGTCCTTATGTCTGTCCCTGGTGGGTGTGCGTCTTTAGAAAATTAAGGTGGAAGAAATTTACACAACCTGCACTTTCTTTTTTAAGGAAACGTTCTGGGGTCTGTATCCCTCTGCTCCGGTACGGGAAACTCAGGCAGCAGATGTCCCCTCGGTGGCCTTTGTTTTGTGGCATCTCCGACGTTACCTTCCCGGTTCTCAGAATCCTTTGCTGTCTGTGTCTCAGCGTGAACACGTGTGTGGCTCCGGTGAGCTGCCACTGCGTGTCCGGTTTTTATTTCTAAGCCATCGTTCCTCTCTTTTCCGGGTGTCCTTTCCTTATGCTTTCGAACCCGACTGTCGTTCAATAAACCAGGGACATCAGTTAGCTCCTAACTTCATTGTCGCGTGTCAGTCTCGATTTTGCTTTGGTTGTGCAACCCTCTGACCACGGGAGAGGAGACAGAGCTGTGTGCTTTTTAAAGCATTTTTTTGATTGTTGTTGAAAGCAGACTTTTCCAGGCCACAACGGTAAGGTCTGTCCTCTGTGCTCTGGTCCTGAGAGTCTCACGCTGCTATGATGTATTTTTGGATTTTTTCTTTTTT
>NW_012151063.1:756314-767812 GCF_000956105.1 Propithecus coquereli | reverse complement strand
CAGGTGCATGTTTTGGGTTTAAACGAGCCCGTTCTCAGTCGTGAGCACCCACCGATTCCACGGCACTTTTTCACCGAAGAGGGAAATGTCCACACGTTGTTTTTGGATAACAGATCACCAGAGTCTTGGAGAATTTCTTACAAAGAGACGTGTCCTTCACCCCCACGTACTTCTCTTATCCGAGCCTGCCTGGCTCGCCGCGCCCTCAAAACCGTGCATTTTTTTCTGTTTGTTCGCACTTAGATCTCACTGCAGAGTCCTAATTCTGAGCTGTGGTTTTTCTTTCTTCCTTCTCTGCAGAAGCGCCTCGTTTTAACTGTTTTCTTAGCAAGCCTAAGAAGGGCGAGGGAAGTAGCTTGGGAGGGAATGATATAAAGTCGTGCGCTGTTTTTAGCGAAGGGGCAGATGGCCCATGGGAGGCATCGGCACGAGCCAGTGGTGCCCAGTTGTCACCTGTGACATCCGTGTGCTGACGGTGCCCTGCAGAGGACCTGGAAAAGCTTCCCGGAACCGAGGCTGACTTTCGACGTCCGCGAGCGGCCGCTCCTGGGGTTCCTGGTGCTCTTGTGTCCCCTCTTACATAGACTCCCCTTCCTTCCTGTCCCCCTTCCCTTTGTGCGTAGACAGCAGACCTGCCGCGTTGGCGACTGTCATCTCAGCCGCGCGGCGTCTTGTCCGAGTGATTCGGGCTCCGTTTAACCGCTTGGCTCTTCTGCTGTGTAGAAACTCACTGTGCCTGTGCCTCGTTAATGGACAATGTGACTTCTAGGCTTCCACAAGCAACCACAGTGTTTTGCTTAATTTTTCCAGATTTTCTGGTATTCCATAGTTTCCTTCCCCGGGGACCCCTGATCAGCCTTATGGTGTCAGTCCTGGCTGCTGTCATTCTGGGCAGGGAGGGGACACCACAGTCCAGCTTCCAGCAGCCCTGGCCGCAGTCTGCTGACCCTGTCACTGCTGGCTCCCAGCGTGGTGGCCGTCTTTGGCTTTGCGGACCACACTGTGCCCATCGCTGAACCACTCCGTTGTGCCTCAAAAGCAGCCGTAAAACTCCGTCAACGAGCCCATTCCAGTAAAACTTGATGGACGCTGGATTTCATATCTATTTTGTGTCATGAAATATTATTGTTCTTTTGATTCTCCACCGCCCCAACCATTTAGAAACACTGTAAAAAGATTTGTGAGCATACACGCCATCATCACATGCGGGCCTCGCAGAAGTAGCAGCTGACGGACTTGGCCCCGGGGCTGGAGTGTGTCGGAACTGCTGCGCTGGGAGGCTTCCTGTCTGTTTTTTATTTTTTTTCTCCTTTCTATAGTCACTAATCGGAGTCAACTCAGCTGTCTTGGTTTGAGAAACAGTTCATATCTTTTTGTTTTGAACTTAAAATAATTTTTTAATTTCAGAATGTTATGGGAGTACAAACATTTTGGTTGCATGAACTGCATCTGTACTATTGGAGTCAGAGTTCCAAGCGTGCCCATCCCCCAGACAGTGTGCATTGTACCCATTAGGCGTGAATTCACCCACCTCCTCCCTGCTTCCACCTGCTTGGTTTCCAACGAATGTCATTTCCACATGTGCACATGTATGTTGACGCGGGAACCTAACTCCCAGGGCTGGAAATCACTTGAAGTCCACATGGGTCCTTGGGTTTGCACAGGAAAGAACTCAGTAGCAAGTGGGTAGTGTAAACTGAAAGAAAGTTTTATTTAAGGAAGAATAGAAAATCTACTCTACAAACAACGTAGAGGCTACTCCTCCCTGCGGAGGAGAACCGGCCCCATGGCTCCTTGGGTCCCTCTATTTAAGAAACGGCTTACTTGTAGGCTAAACAAGGAGAGGAATCCTCACGTTATTTCTTAGAAAGTGGCAGGGTTTTCCTGGAATTAGGGTGACGCCCTCCTTTCTCCTAAATACACTCAAGCCAGAAGTGTCGTGGCGCCAGGTGCGTGATGGGAGTGGTAGGTTAGGGTTAGGGAGTTCCATGGTAATTTTATGGTAATGAGGGTAAAATGAACCTGCAAAGGCAAGAGGGGGTTGGTTTCTCCGCCATCTCGGCTCTAACCGATTGGAACTTGTCCTGCCGCCATCTTGTTTTGATCAGGGTAGTTCGAATCTTGTTTGGAGACTTCCTAACTCACTTAGGCAGTGTCTGAGCAGTTATGGGATGCCCGAAGCAGTGCCTGCTGGTTCCTCCTCTCAGTGCTGGAGGCTGGAAGTCCGAGACCCCGGCGTGGCAGAGTCTGTGTCTGGTGGGGACTCACTTCTGGTTCATAGACGGCGCCTTCTCGCTGTGTCCTCACAGGGTGGAAGGGGCGAGGGAGCTCTCGGGGGTCCCTTTTATAAGGACCCTGATCCCATCCATGAGGCTCCACCCTCAGGACCTCATCACCTCCCAAAGGCCCCACCTCCTAACCCATCACCTTGGGGGTGAGGCTTCAACTTACGGATTTTGGGGGGACACAGGGATTCAGTCCATAGCAAATACCATTGTTTTAAAAATACATTATTATTTAGGCTTTTGTTTAATTTTTCCAAAAGGGCGTTAAGGAACCCTTTTTTTTTTTGGGGGGGGGGTGAAAGTTATTGCTTTCAAATAGACCTGGGATTTGTGCATACATAAAAATCCAGGTAACTGCAAAATTTAAGCTCATACATGGAACATGGAAGGGGCTCACCTTTGCTGTTTTTGACGTGTGTGATCTTTGTTTAAATTGCCCAGAAACCATTTACAGTTAGCCCTGCGTCTAACCCAACACGTGGGGAGCACTCTCATGTATGGATTGAGAAGTATGAATATATTAATAACGAACATGTGTGTAATCATTCAACGCTTGGAGAAACCTGAACGCGTGCCCTCGAGCCCAGTCCTGTCTGGAACTCGGGTCTCCCCACCTGCTTACTAGAATACTCCCACATGATTTAACGTCATGTATCATGAATGACCCTTAATCACTGCCTCTGAGAATACTTCTCAGTGGCTTCCTCATTAAAATGTAAGAGGAACCAAAAATCTTTCATTGAAAATAAATATTCTGAAGACAAAGCCTTTGACCTGAGATTCAGAGAAGCATGTGTTTGGAGAACTGTGGAATTCTCGAATTCATCTATTAACAAATTGTTATATTTGTGATTATTAGTTGTCAGGGAGAACCCCTGAGCTCACGGGTCCTGTTTGGGGTAGGGTGGCTTGAGACGTGGAACCACCGTCGGAAAATACATAGAGAACGTTCATCACTCGCCAAGTGTGGGGGCCTCTACGTGGCACCTGTCTTGGGGCGGTTTGTCTTCCTTTTGCGGGAAGAATTCTTAGAATATTCACCCGGGAGTTAGACCCTTGGCCTGAGGTTGAGAAACTTCGCCTCTCTCTTGCTTTTAGGGTGATTTATTCAGCATGTAGGTTGACCGAAACTCACCCCATTTTCTTGATGGAGAAAGTGCATCAGACTGGTGACAGGCGGCACTCTGAGAGGAACGTTCCCTCAGCAGTGTTTCCATAGGGAATCAGACAGTGGCTTTCTCTGTCTGTGACGTTGGAACCCGCAGACTCCACAAATGCCTCTGAAAAGGGAATTTTCCTGAGAGTTCTTATGTGATGACTGGCAGACAATGCTTTCCTCTCAGATGCCTGCATTTCCAGAAGGTGGTATTTGATCAGTATTCTTGGGGATTTTGTCTCTAAGAAACAGCGCCTGAGTTTTCCTGGAAATAAAGCAGTGTTTCAAAAATGGGTAGGACTCTCGAAGACGTGATCTCATGCATAGTGTTGGAAATTCTGGCGGGGGCGTTTATGGGCTAGTGTTTTAGCTACTCGTTACATTGAGGGCTGACACAGTGCATACATACTAAGCTTTATTTGCGATTCCATAGCGGAATGGGACTCAATATATATACATACATATTATATATATATTATATGATAACATATATATCGGTTGACCCTTGAAGAGGGCAGATTTGAATTATGCTGGTCCACTTACACAGCAAGACTCACCCCTCCCCTTCCTCCTCGTCCTCCGTCTACTCGAAGTGAAGATGATGAGGATGAAGAGCTTCAGGATGATCCACCTCCACTTAATGAATAGCAAATGTATTTTCTCTCCTTTCAGATTTTAATACTATTTTCTTTTCTCTAGCTTACTTTACTACAAGGATGCAGTCTATGAGGGCTGTCTAGAAGGTGTCCAGCCATAATTTCCATAATTTTTCATATTACATGGCAGGACACTTTTCAGACAGCCCTGTGTTGTACACAGAACATACGAAGTAGGTGTCGATCGGTATTTATGTTATCGGTAAGGCTTCTGATCAGCAGTAGACAATTAATAATTAAGTGTTTGGAGAGTCCAAAGTTATTTCCAGATTTTCAACTGAGAGGTGGGTTCAGCACCCCCAGTCCCCACACGGCTCGAGTGTATTAATTTTGTACTTTATGGTCATTAATACTTGAAATTGATACTTAAAATTAATACTTGAGTATTACTTTTATACTTTATGGTTAAATCAAAGGTGCATTGGACAGCTTTTACTCTCCCTACATGAAATTTAAATGAGTTAATGGTTTTTCCTTAAAGGATAGGTGTCGTTGGTATGGGCATAGTTCCACATTTTTACCTGTTCTATGGAACATGCTAGAAGGAGCCATGGAATTCTGTGTTCCATCCTCCTCGTTTCACAGGGGAAAATCTGAGGATGGGAAATTTCATGTGACTTGCGCAGGAGATCTGGGTGGCAGGCACCTTACCCTAAACTCAGCACCTGGACTTCTGCGTCTGAGGCTGGCGTGGGTCTCACCCCGCCGCGCACAGAACTGGGCAGCTGTATCATATTCCCTTGGGGGAGGGCAGGAAAAGGCAGTTGATCGCTCGGGTAATGTCAGCCCTTCTAAAATAGCACGTACGCTAAGAGTTTCTATGTGCTTGGTATAAAAATAGGTTTACAAGTGGGAATGTTATCTTGCCCGGTGCACCTGAAACCATGGGAAGTTATGGTTCATTCTAAATAACGCTGGGCATTTTAAGCAACCGTCGAGTGATGGATTCCAGGATTGACACCATTTTCTCAAAAACATGTTCATCACCTACAGCTGACAGTGCACACCTGGGGGTTTAAGTCTTGATAATCATCATCATTCTTGCCAAAGCCCAGGCTGTGCACTTAGCACTAGGTTCTGGCATCCAAGAGCCACATGACCATGCAGAACGCCCGGGGTTCATGCCGGTGTCACAACCCGTGGGGACTCAGGAGCGAGCCATTTATGTGGCTGCTGTGGGAGGCATGTCTCATGACGGGGTGGCTTCCTGGGCGCATGCGATATTTTTGTGCATGTTTGGCATTCAGATAAAATCAATCCCATCGTCACTGTCCTGCCCCTGATGTTCTTAGAAGGTCCAGATCTCTGGTTAACACGTTGCTTTTCGTGGTCATTGGCAGGGTTGTGCCCTGGTGTGGGGACTCTGTCGGGAACGGTCGCCCCGTGCTCCCTGGGGACCCAGACACACGTTTTCTAGTTGGCCACTGAGGGCATCCACTAAACAGAACTAGGTGCCCTCCCACCCCACAGCATCTCCCATGCCCAATCCTCCCAGGGAGACATGTCCTCTCTGGTTGCTGGTGCACCCCAGGCCACCAAGGGCTTACGTGATTACTCTGACCTCTGACTGTCGGGACAGATCTCGTCTTGCTCTGACGTCCGTATAAAAATGGCGCACCTGGTAGACCTGCCATCTTCCCGAGATAGACCGAGTGTGTGTGATTTGGGGCCACCAGAATACATATCACCTGGGGGCTGGCGTCCAGCGATTCCATTTGCCTCCACCCTTGTCCTTGCATAAAGGGTGCAGAATTCGGTGACCACCCAAGAGTGTTACGTGGAATCACTGAGTCATAGGGAAAATGCATGTATGATAAATATTTGACGGTCGCTTCCAACCTGCCTCCTAAATAGGTACGGTCTTAGAAAGTTTTAACTGAATGTATTAAACATCTGATTTTTTCCATGCCTACTAATTCTGGGTAGAACCCTGCTTTTTGACCTGTTTTAACTGATGGATGAAAACTGGTAATCATTGTACTATTTATTTCTTCATGAGTGAGGTTTCATTTCCTGTGCTTACGTTTTATTTCGTATCTGTTGCTCATTTGCCCCTTTCGGGGTGGAGGTTCTTACAAAATCTCTTTGTCCACAAAGGATGAATCCTTTATCCCCGGGCTACAATCTTGTCATCTGCCTTTTCATGTCATTTGTGACAGTTTTGATTATATACAACTTAACATTTTTCTGTGGTCACGGATAATAGTTTTTCTTCCACGATTTGTGCATTTTCCTTAGAAAAAGCCATCTTAACTGTGGGATTATGTGTATTTTTCTCATTTTTTAATGCATACATACATACATACATAACAGTCATTCATATTTATAGGGTACATGTGATATTTTGATACGTGCATAGAATGCGTAATGATCAACTCTGGGTAATTGGAATATTCATTACCTTGAACGTTTATCAATTCTTTGTGTTGGGAACATTTCCAATATATTTTCTTCTAGCTATTTTGAAGTAGATAATATATTGTTGCTAACTGTGGTCATCGTGTTCTGCTCCTGAGCACTAGAGCTTATTCTCTCTGTCTACTTGTAATTTTATATCCACGAACCAACCTCTTTTTACCCACCCTTCCACGCACGCCCTTTCCAGCCTGGGGTAACCATCACGCTATAGAGATTGTATGTTCAGATTCAACCACCACCACTGTATTTTCTTCTACTGTTTTTATGATTTAACTTGCACACACTCGAACTTTGGAGCCATCTCTGGTTGACTGTGGTGCGGGCGCTGCGCTAGGTCTGGAGGGAGCTGTCACTTTTGCAAATTCCCCAAACCTCAGGCGCCACCGAGACATGAGGTCAGCCTTCCCAAGTTAGAGTCCTAAAAAAACAACCGTGAGCTCAGAGACTTGCACGCACAGTCCGGGTTCTGGAAGGGAGCGTTCTCTGATCACATATTACCAGCACGACACCTTTTGCCAGCGGATGACACTGGGAGGTGTTGGTTGTATGGGTATCTACAAAGAAATCTGGCTGAGAGTGGCTTTGCTTGCAGAGTTTGCTGTGAGTTTGCGAAGCCAGTTGAGCTCAGGGAGAGAGCAGCGGACAGGAGCGTTGCGACCTGGCGGCCGCATTGTGCTCGGTGCCCTGTGGTGTCGGAGCAGCTGCCCAGATGGGAGCAGCTGGCACTGGGGTACCTGGTGACGTCTGGGGCAGTTGAGATCAAGTTATGGCAGAATTGATAGGGCGTTTGCTCTGTGACGTCCATTGCATACGATACGAGCGCCAACACAGTAGGAGTGTGTGATGAACCCAAGATGAAAGGATGTGAGGAGAAATAAGGGAGACATTCCAGGTGATTTTGAGCGATTGCATTTATCTGTTTGCAGGTAGGCTTCAGCAGGGAGGCTGGCCGGGACAAAGAGAGAGAATGCCTGGCTCACCCAGCTTCCCAGGGAGCTCCCTGCCGCCTGGACTGGCGTATCATTGGGTGTGTGTGTACATGCATTTGCACCCACGTCTCAGCTCATGTGTGTGTGTGTGCGTGTGTGTGTATGTCAGGTGTTAGAGTTCAAATTGTGCCCCACTAAAATGACGCGCTGAAGTCTTATCCTCCAGTCCCCTGTAAATAGGACCTTATTTGACGGAGGGACATTCCACATGATCACACTAAAAAGAGGTCACCCTAATCTGACACAACTGGTATCCCTATAAAAACGGGATCTTTGGACACAGAGATATTTACGGGGAAGGTGATGAGAAGAGATGCAGGGACAAGACAGCTGTCTGTAAGCCCAGGGGAGACTCTGTCCCCAGTACCTGCAGAAGGAACTCTCCTTGCTGACACCTTGATTTTGGACTCGTGGCCACCAGAAGCTTGAGGACAGTCCACTTCTGTTGTTTAAGCCACTCAGCTTGTGTCCCTTTATCGCGGCACTTGAATAACGCGGATCTTGGTTCAGGGAAGTGACGGCACGCGTGTCATTCTGAACACGTGTTGGTAGAAATAGGACCATCAAAGGTGCTTGTGGGGAAGTCTCTGACGGAAACAAGGGATGTGTTGTTGGAAAGTGGAAGAGCAGAGGACAGTCATTGTGTTAAAGTAGCAAAGTCAGCGGCTGAATCGTGACCGGCTGTTTTGCAGAGAGCGGAACGTACCGGTGATCCACTCAGATGTTTCGCCGAGGAAATTTCCAAGCAGGATGTTGAAGGTGTGGCCTGTTTTCTGCCCGCCCCTGACAGTTAAATGTAAAAGGAGAAACAGGAGGTGAGCAGTCGAGCCACGAGGAACCAGAACTTGAATATTTGGGAAAGTTCTGTCTGTCCCTGTTGCAATGCCTAACACAGTGCGCTGGGCAGGGAACAGCATGGGTGCGTGTGGACAGCCCTTTGCTAAAGAGATCTGCCGTGTGACGGGTGGTTCCCCTCGGCCGTCTCAGCACACGGACTTCAGTTCAGTCTGAACTAAAGATGAATGGTGAATGCATGCTTAGTATAAGCATATTCCAAATATTGCACGGGCTATACTTACACTAAAACGTTTCTCATTGTTTCTCTGAAATTCAGATTTAACTGAGTGTCCCTAAAATGTGTGTTTGTATAGAAAGAGAGATTGCTTTTCAGAAATTGGCCCACGTGATTATGGAAGCGTGGCATGTCTGAAATCTGCGGGGTTGAGCCAGGGAGGAGCTACCATCCGAACCTGAAGGCGGAATCGTTTCTTGCTCAGCGGAAGTCAGTCTTTGGTTGTCAACGGATTAGATCTGGCCCCGCCACCTTAGGGAAGGGAATCTGCTTCCCTCGCAGTCTACTGATTTAAAGGCTAACTAAGCTCACCTAGAAAACACCCTCCCTGAGACATGCAGAAAAATGCATGACCACATACCAGCAGCCAGAGGAACACACGAAGTTAAACATCTCAGGCCATGCGGTGTTTGTTCACGAGACCAGAGGATACCTGTGATGACATCCGTTCAGGCTGTTGGTAGAAGCAAGAAGAGAACCCAGCTCCAAGGCCGGGGCCGGGGATTGGAGGGTCGGACTCACTCCTGGACTGTTGCGGGGTGGGGGGTGTCAGCCCTGTGGCTTTGGAAGTCAGCTTCCCAAAGCCGGCCTGCGGGGAGGCATCAGGGAACAGCGGGCTGCCGGTGTACCTGGGCATGGTGTGCGAGGCAGGGTTAGCAGAGATGCGGTTTGCTCTGCTGGTGGCCGGTCTGGGTGTATCCCGAGACGCTGACCCAGTTTTGAAAATGCACATCGTAGAGCTTTAGGAGAGACAAAAGGAAGAGCAAAGAGTGTCTGTCCCTAACCTGGAGTCGGTGTGGTCTGGTAGGGTTAGGTGGGAGGCGTGGCCCCGCCAGAGATCCCAGTCTCGGGCTGTGCTGTGGAGTCCCCCCAGGGGACGGCAGAGGAAGGATTTTGCAACCTGATTACAACGTCTTTTCATTGCTCATCTGTGTCGCCAAAGTGTCTACCTGGGTGGCTGCAGGTGGCTCGGACATGGGTGTCCTAATGTCCAGTTTGCATTTGTTATTTGGTGTTTTTGAGGTTACTTGTGCCAGGGTGATGAAGGTTGCTCTTGCAGACTCCGTCGGGGTGCAGAATTTTCTGGAAAGTTTCTATCTAATAACATCGATATTCGTGTGTGTGTGAGTGATTTCCGGCTGCTCAGAAACGCACCTGTGTTGACTTGTGTGCATTTCACTGCAAACCGTTTTTTTTTTTTTTTTGCTGTGCGTGTATTTAATCTGCAAGATTCTCCTTGAGCGTTTTGAAATAAGAAAAAGACTCATGTTTGTGTCCTTGCAGTTTGTGGCTGACCTTGATCTTGCAGCTCCTGGTGTGTGAAATTGATGCATTTTATAAAAGAAAAAAAAGAATTGTTTTTAGTACTTTTTAACACATTAACTGCCACGTGAGTTGTATTTAACTCACGCCAGTTTTGAGCCTGAGGCCTCGTGAAGCATACGTAACTCACACATCTCTACACCTTGGCAGCCGAGAGAACTATTTCTCAAGTTGCATATGATTCATGCACAGAAAATAATAACAAAAAAATAAGTTTTTCATTAAACTAGAAAGGATCGTTTTGTTTTAGAAATTTTTATTCTATTTTCGTAATAAGTCACCATGGCCCCAAGGAAAATTTTTCTTTCCAGTATGGCCGTCAGTGGGTTTCTACAGAGATTTCCCAGAGCTCCGTGTGGGTGCTACATTGTGGGGTACTTCCCTCACCCAGGATAAGCCGGATCCCACGTGTCTGTCCTCAGAGGTGGGACCATCTGTGACTGTTCCCTGGAGTCTTGGTTCCGGGCCGTTCCTAATCCACCCGTGTGCAAAACATATTTCAAGAGTGGTGGCGATACGCTTCCCCTCTTTCTTAAGAAAACATCGGAAGAGCAAGCTGGCTGTGTCTCGGGCGGCGGGGTGGAGAATTGGGGACTGTCGGGAATCACTCGCAGCAGTAAACTTTGTGTCCCTTTCTGTTGCTGTTCCCTGAGCTCAGCCGGCGGGGCGCGGGGAGGACCTCGCTCTCGGATGAGCGGGATGGGCGAGAGGTGGGGGGTTCCCTGGCGGGTAAACTCTGTCCGTGGCCAACGTGGAGAGCTGAGCCGAGCTCGAAGGAGCAAGAAAAGGACAGATTCATTCCGTGCCCCCGGTTGTGCCGGCGAGCTGGGAGCCGGGAGGAGCTAGGGGTGTCGGATGGGAAGGCTTCCAGTGCGTTCCGTCCTGGCAGCGTGGTGCGGGGGGAATCCCTGTTGCATTGAAGGCGTTTGTTCTCTCTGTGTCTTGCTCTGGCTGTGGCTTGGCAAGCCTGCGTCCTTGAGTTTGAGTATGGAAAATGAGTGCCCAGAGCAACTCAGCTGTCAGCGTTTTCTCCTCCAGATGAGAGGCGTGTCAGGAGACCCTTATGGAAGGGGAGACTCTTGAGCTAGACACAGAGGGATGGCTAAGGCTTCCCGATTCGGACGCAACAGGGAAGAGCTTTTCCGTTGCAGAGAAGGCCTGTGCGTGTGGGCCAAAGGCAGCGGCTAGCGTTGTTGGAACACGGGGCGAGGGAAGGGTCTGGTGGGGCGTCACCATGCCAAAGGTGGGATGCAAGTACTGGAGACAAGGGATTCCTCCTCTGTCCTGCATTGCACCGAGTGGCTCTCACCGAATTACATTTTGGTTTCAGAGCCTCAGCTCGCGTAGAGGGATGTTATTAAAATCAAGAGTGTTTGTTATTGTCTTTGTTGCATGTTCCTTAAAGGAAGCCTCAGATGGAACATGAAGTTTTAAGTGACATACTAGGAAAGGTTTGACATCCAGTAATAAAATATCAGTTTTTGATATTGAAGGGGGCGAGCGTCATTTCTGGCATTGATACCTTTTCTCTTTGGCTGCCAGGAAGCTCAGAGCTGAATTACAGCTCTGAGCTAAATGAGATGCATCTAGTGATGGGCA
>NW_012151063.1:742691-743259 GCF_000956105.1 Propithecus coquereli | reverse complement strand
GAACAAATGATACTCTATAGGAAAGACACCTGCACCCGAATGTTTATAGCAGCACAATTCACAATTGCAAAGATGTGGAAACAACCCAAGTGTCCGTCAATCCATGAGTGGATTAATAAAATGTGGTGTATGTACACCATGGAGTTCTACTCAGCCACAAAAAACAATGGAGATCTAGCACCTCTTGTATTATCCTGGATAGAGCTGGAGCCCATTCTACTAAGTGAAGTTTCACAAGAATGGAAAAACAAGCACCACATGTGCTCAACATCAGATTGTAACTAATGGATCAACACTATGTGCACTTATGGAAATAACCTTCATTGGAAATCAAGCAGGTCGGGGGAGGAGGGGATGAGTAAATTCACACCTAATGGGTGCTGTGCGCACTGTCCGGGGGATGGGCACACTTATAACTTTGACTCAAATGGTACAAAAGCAATTTATGTAACCAGAACGTTTGTACCCCTGTAGTAGTCTTAAAGAAAAAAAAAAATACCGTAGCCTCAGTGCCTTACGAACAGCAGAAACTTATTTTCCTACAGCTAGAAATCTGAGCTCAGGGGAC
>NW_012151063.1:736320-742641 GCF_000956105.1 Propithecus coquereli | reverse complement strand
GTAGCCTGGGCGGCTTCTAAACAACTGACATTTATTGCTCACAGCTCTGGAGGCTGGAAGTGGAGATCCCGGCGTGGCAGAGGCTGTGTCTGGTGGGGACTCACTTCCTGGTTCATAGACGGCGCCTTCTCACTGTGTCCTCACGTGGTGGAAGGGGCGAGGGAGCTCTCTGGGGTCCCTTTTATAAGGACCCCGATCCCATCCATGAGGCTCCACCCTCAGGACCTCATCCCCTCCCCAAGGCCCCACCTCCTACCACCATCCCTTTGGGGGTTAGGGCTTCAAAAAATGGATTTTTGATGGGGAGTTGGCAACACAAACATTTAGACCATAGTACATCTCTTTTGCTCTCTCAGGGTAGAAAGTAACAGCCTTACATCTCTGATTCATTCATCGATGGGGTTAATGAGCTCATTAATTCAATCAGTGAACATTTTCGGAGCACTTACCTTGCACCAAGCATGGAGGACGGGTGAGTTATTTTCTCAATGTAGAATACACGAAGGCTGCTTTTAAAATATCACAGCACAAGTTGCGTCATCCTACCCCTGTGTTGGAGACCAACTCGTGAGCAGAGATGGGCTTTATATTGCAGGGGCGACCTTTCCAACAGCCTGGGGAAATTAGGGAAATACAAGGAGAAGTCAATGTGTATTTACTGATTTCGGGTTAAGTTACTTATATCCCACTAGGAGATCCACGAACTCTTAGACAATACTACTCCGTAATACTGTGATAAAGACAATTTATTTTTAGGTATACGGGAAGTACGAGGAGGAAACATCAGTTTGGGGTTTAGTAACACAAGCAGTTGTCTTTTAAAAGTTACATGTTTGTTCCTTGGTGATGGTTACTGCACTACGCAGAACTTTCCTGTCAAATTAACATGAAATATTGTATTAGTTTCTGCGAATTAAATATGTGTTTGGAAGGCTTTGCTGACGGGGGAGAAAATGATTAATTGTGAAATGAAAGTAAATGTTCACTTAGGTTTAGAAAATGCACAAAGCTGCAGAGGAGAGAATTAAAACCAACCGCGTTATTCTTGTATCCTTTGTGCAAAATTTCCAGACGCCATCTCTGAAAATATTTCCTTTCTCTTCTTCTGGGATTCCAAAGATGTTTATATTACATTATATGATATCGTCCACAAATCCTGGGAGCTCTTTTTTTTCACTCCTTATTTTGTCTTTGTATTTTAGATTGGGTAGTTTCTACTGACCTACCTTTGACTTGACTTTTTTTTTTCTCCACGGAGTGGCTTGCGCCCTCCTCCTCTGGCGAACCGGGAGTAACAGACCCTCCCTTCAGAGACAGCTCTCTTCTGATCTGTTGGCCTCGCCCTTCCTAAATCACAATAAAACCTGCCTTTCAAGACTCAGACAAAAACGTCCTGCTCGGCGCCGCCTGCAGAGCAGAGGTTGCTCCAGGATTCTTGCCGGTGGCTGCAAAGAGTATGCACGGCGAGGACCTGTCTGCGAGTCTCCGCATGGGCAGCGCATTCCGGAGGCTGCCGAGCCTCCGCATGGGATGAGCAAGGCTTTATTAGCTGTCTTCCACCACAGTCATTACTCAGGGCTAATCCGCTTTCTTACATTCCTGCATCCCCAGCCGGTGGGAATGCATCCAGGGGGAGCAAGACCGTAAATAATTAAAGCCTCATTTTTTTGGCATCGTGCATCAAGCATCTCTCGAGGGTCAGTTTTTACAGGGTTACTCTGCTCTGAAACCTTGCTTTGATTTCTTTTTTCTTCTTTTTCAGTGTTCCCCCCACAACCTGACCGTGTGGCTATAGTGACTGGCGGGACAGACGGTATCGGCTATGCCACGGCGAAGCGCCTGGCGAGGCTCGGCATGCACGTAATCATAGGTGAGACTTTCTACAGTTCCTTGTGTGTTACGCCTAGGGTGAGACGCTCAGGTATTCGTTCACAGATGTTTGCGAATAAACAGTGATTTCCATGTAGAAAAGACAGTCGGATACAAAACATCCGCAAATATTCAAAAACTGGAAAAGACAGAAAATTGTAATATTCTTCAGGACATGCCTGTAGTTTGTGCTTCTGTATGGATCGTGTATTTCTCCAGTGTGGGTCAGTGGAAGAAACAACACGTATCTTTATTAGTGTGCTTCGGCTGCTATTAGTACAACAAAGTACCTCAACTTACTGGGCAGCATAAACAACCACAATTTATGGCCTCACGTCCTGGAGGCTGGAATCCCAGATCAAGGTGTCTCAGGGCTGGTTCCCCCGAGTCCTCTCTCCTGGGCGTGTAGACACCGTCTTCTCCCTGTGTCCTCACGGGGTCATCCCTCTGTGCCTGTCCGTGTCCTCATCTCCTCTGCTTATAAGGACACCAGTCCTGTTGGATCAGGGCCCACCCTGGTGACCTCAGTTTACCTTAATCACCTGTGTAAAGACCCATCTCCAAACACAGCCAGAGTCTGAGGTCCTGGGGCTCAGGACTTCCATACGGGAATTTTGAGCAAACACAATGAAGCCCGTTCATAGAACGAGTTTTTAGAATATTGGTTTCTTCTGCTTGGTTTAACAGCTGACGTAGTTCTAAACTTTGGTGACCTTCCACTTTGCTTTGAGTTACCTTTAACACACTCACTGCCACGCGAGTTGTATTAACTCAGGCTAGTTTTGAGCCCGGGGCCTCGTGAAGCAAAACCCTGCAGCTGGTTTGCGAAAATCTTACTTGCTGATGTCCTTATTGTTGCAATGAATGATGGCAATTTATTAATAATTCTAAAACCTCGGATTGCGTTGCATATAACTCATGCACGGAAAACAATGAAAAACGAAAAATTAGAAGGGATTGCTTTGTTTTAATAAAGCACCGTGGCCACAGGGAAAAATTTTTTTTCTAGCTCGGCTATCAATGTGTTAACGTAGATCGTGGCATGAGAGTCTCCGTGGTGGTGGTGGTGTCTACTGGTCACGGGTCCCTGCACACCTTGGTGTTTCGGTGCCTTCATTGGCAATGGAAGGAAACGCTTGCCTTCCTTAGGTGGCCGGTCAGAATAATGACGCCCATCCTCCCCGTAAAAACTCATAGGTCCCCTGAGTCGCAGAGACGCCCAGGAGTCTTTGACCCAGGTGGGGAACCCCTCACCTACCCCGTGTGGCCTTCTGTTCTCCTTGGAGGTGCATGGTCCACGTGGGTGCCCCCAGCACCTGGCTCGCTCTCGTAACCCAATTAGACTCACGCTCCCCAGTTTGAGCCTTTTTCACCTTTGTAAACCATGAATGCAGAACTTTGCTTTCTATTTTTTTATCCTATTTTTTATTCTAATGTTTTCTATTTTATGGCCCTTCCCAAGTTTCACATTCTTTTCAAATAATAGTTTCTTACAGGCAATTCCTTTCCTTATAGAACCGTCCTTCTCTCGGGAGGTGACAGGGTCTGTAGAATAGTATTTATTTGTCAGGCTTTGGGAGCAGTTGATCATTTTTTGGGCACCTCAATGTTGTCCCCATCAAATGGTTTGTTTCCTCAGCGACATGTTTAAGGCCCACCGAACATGTTTTCTTTTATCCATTCTCTCAACAGATGAGGAAATGTTAACAGTTTTTGACAACTTCCTGACCTTGTCAACTTCATCAATGTCCATAACTCCCTTGTCTTAGGGTTTTAGGGCTGCTATTAAAAAATACCATTTGATCCAGCAATTCCACTACTGGGCATCTACCCAAAAGAACAAATGATACTCTATAGGAAAGACACCTGCACCCGAATGTTTATAGCAGCACAATTCACAATTGCAAAGATGTGGAAACAACCCAAGTGTCCGTCAATCCATGAGTGGATTAATAAAATGTGGTGTATGTACACCATGGAGTTCTACTCAGCCGCAAAAAACAATGGTGATCTAGCACCTCTTGTATTATCCTGGATAGAGCTGGAGCCCATTCTACTAAGTGAAGTATCCCAAGAATGGAAAAACAAGCACCACATGTGCTCACCATTAGATTGTAACTAATGAATCAACACTATGTGCACTTATGGAAATAACCTTCATTGGAAATCAAGCAGGTCGGGGGAGGAGGGGATGAGTATATTCACACCTAATGGTTGCTGTGCGCACTGTCCGGGGGATGGGCACACTTATAACTTTGACTCAAATGGTACAAAAGCAATTTATGTAACCAGAACGTTTGTACCCCTGTAGTAGTCTTAAAGAAAAAAAAATACCGTAGCCTCAGTGCCTTACGAACAGCAGAAACTTATTTTCCTACAGCTAGAAATCTGAGCTCAGGGGACCAGTGCTGTCAGGGTCTGGTGCAAGCTCTTTCAGATTACACATGGCACCTTCTCCTTGTATCCTTACATGGCAGACAGACAGCAAGGGGAGATTTCCGGGGTGTCTTTTAGAAGGTCACTAATAGCATTTATCAGGCTCCACCCTCATGACCTCATCACCTCCCAAAGGCCCCACCTCCTAACACCATCACACTGAGGGTTGGGATTTCAACCTGTGACTTTGCGGGCGACACAGACATCCAGTCCATTGCACCCTCTAGATGAAAAGAGTTTGATGTCAGATGCAGGCTAAGAGACAGAGGGCCCAGCATCCACTGCTGGTTATCCTTGCCCCGTGGCACCTCTAGTGTAGTAACCTTCTTCATTTCCCTAATCTTAGCAAAACCAGGCAGTGTTGGAAGAAAAGAACAATACCCCATTTCTCTCTGCTCTTTTTTTTTTTTTTTTTTTGCCTCTCTGGTGGTTTAGATCATGATGAAGTCTGGTTGGATAGATCATGTGAGGTCTAGTTGAGTTAGGTCGTATGAGATCTAGTTGTATCGAGTCATGATGAGGTCTACGTGGGTAGGCCATGTGAGGTCTAGTTGGGTTATGTCATGATGAGATCTAGTTGGATTAGGTTATATGAGGTCTGGTTGTATAGGTCATGTGAGGTCTAGTTGAGTTATGTCATAATGAGATCTACATAGATTAGGTCATACAAGGTCTAGTTAAGTTGGTCATGATGATATCTAGTTGGGTAGGCCACATGAGGTCTAGTTGGGTAGGTCATGTGAAATCTATATGTATTGGGTCATGTGAGCTCTAGTTGTATTAGGTCATGTGAGGTCTAGTTGGGTTAGGTTTTGATGAGATCTAGTTGGGTTGGTCATGATGGGATCTAGTTGGATGGGTCATGTGAGGGCTAGTTATATCAGGTAATGGTGAGGTCTAGTTGGGTAAGCCACATGAGGGCTAGCTGTATAAGGTCATGGTAAAGTCTAGGTTGGTTACTGCCTGATGAGGAAGTCGGGTAGGACATGATAAGTCTCGTTGGGTTAGATAATGCTGACTGGCCGATTTAGTTCATTATGAGGTGTGGTTTGGTTAGGTTGTGTGGAAGTCTGTTTCAGTACTAGCATAATGAGATCTGGTTGGATTAGATCACAGTCATGTGGGGTTTGGTTAGGTCACGATGAGGTCTGGTTCAGCGAGTGCATCCTGTAGGCACAGGTAGGTGACCTCCTGGTACCTGTGCAAGGAGAGCTGGAGCCCCAGGTGTTACCACCTCATTTAGGTGATGTTTACTGAGCACCAGGAGCAATAGAGGTCACCACCAAGTGTGTCCTTTCTTCTTGATTCAAACAGAGAGTAAACTCTGTTTCCTCACCCTACCTGTGTCTGCTTCCCCGTAGAGATTCTGCCGTGTGTGTTTAATTTTCACTGCACGGTACAGATCTGACCCTTCATGTCGACCCAATCAATTATGGAGTCTGAACTCCTCCATGTGACTTTGAGGATAATTGGCTCTATCCCCAGAGAGGCAATTTTTTATTTTGCATGACAGTTTGATTCAGAGTCACGTAATGAAAAAAGTTATTGTTGGACACTTAATGAATTTTATATTAAATACATCGTAAGAGATGGCTATATTCCACTTTAAAATTTTAATTCTCCAAGCTATTAATATTTAAAGAGCAATTACCTGAAAACGAATTCAGATTATAACCTGGGTCCAACTTGGACACATGAATATAGCTGGAGATACATCAAGTATGGGAACAGTTGCCCCATCTGGTCACAATATTTTAGTTCTGGTTGTTTCAAAACATTATTTTGGTGGGGGAGGGTCATTCTTCCATCATAGTACTTAATGAACTCAAATCTAAGGTTTAGACCAGAGGTCGGTAAGCTGTTTCATGAAAATTTTCATAGGTTTCCCTCATAACTATTAACTCTGCTCTTATAGTAGGAAGTCAGCCACAGACAATATTTCAGAAAATGAGTATGTCGATGTTCCAATAAAACTTTTTTGTACAACAGCCTGAAGGCTGGGTTTGGCCAAAGTTT
>NW_012151063.1:732126-735035 GCF_000956105.1 Propithecus coquereli | reverse complement strand
GGCTCTCATGTGCAAATCATGCCGCCAGATGCCTTGCGTCCCCGTCATTATTCAAAAGCAAGATGTCAAATGCATTTATGCTTTTTGCCAACTCAGGCTAAAGACTGAGTGAGCCCTGGTGGCTCTGTCAAATTAAACACTAGAACGAAGAAGAAATCTATCCAGAGCATATTTCAGAGATGCGTTCTACTTTTGGCAAAAGCCTGTATTTTATTTTTCGTGGTTAACAGTTTCTACATGATCTTAACTTGTGATTTTTTTGTTTGTTTGTTTTAGCTGGAAATAATGAAAGCAAAGCCGAAGATGTTGTGAGCAACATCAAAGAAGAAACCTTGAATCCCAGAGGTACCGTACGGTGGATGGTCCAGTAGCTCTTTTTCTCGGGACGGGTGGTCGAGTTGCTCACTGCTAAGCTTTACACTCGGGGTGTCGTGGGATTAGGCACGAGGATGTAGGCTGGTGAACGCCGTGTGCCCCATGCCATTTGGGAGAGATGGCTCTACTTTTGTGCTTTCCTTGTGGGGATTTCTGGTCCTGCTGGAGAGCAGGAGGGGAACGGGATGTAACCGTAGCATCGCGCAGCTCTGACTGCCGCGAGGAGGGCGCCCAGGTGGGTGTGCTGTTGGAGTGAGTCGGGTGGGGGTGCTGTTGGAGTGGGTCGGGTGGCTGTGCTGTTGGAGTGGGTCAGGTGGCTGTGCTGTTGGAGTGGGCTCTGTCTCAGACGCAACCTCTGCACACGCCAGGATCCGCTTTGGCTCCTCACTGACCTACAGGGCACGTGCCAGCAGGCGCCGTACGCGGCGGGAGCCCTTGGCCTCAGAGAAGTCAAACAGGGACGTGTTTTAGCTTAGGGTTTTCAACCAGGCTCTGCAGCAACCCCGTGGCCCTCTCGCCGCGCATTCAGGTGTTGTGAACAGTTCTGCGGTGAACACGGCGTGCAGGCATCTCTTTGACGTCGCGATTTCGTTTTCTCTGGGTGCGTGCCCAGCAGTGGGATTGCTGGGTCACAGCGCAGTTCTAAGGTTAGTTGTTTGAGGAACCTTCACACCGCTTTGCGTAACAGCCGAGCTAATTTACGTTTCGCCAGCAGCACGCAAGGCTTTACTTTCTGCACAGCCTTCCAAAAGAGTCATGATCACTTGTCTTTTTGACCAGAGCCTTCTGACAGACGTGAGGCGATACCGCACTGTGGTTTTGATTTTCACGTCCCTGGCGATGAGTAACATCCAGCACCTTTTCGTAGACCCGTGGGCTCTCCAAATGCTATTTCTGTCCTGACACGTGCGTGACATTAAGGGCTTTCCCACGCAGTGCTTGTGTGTGCTGTGTCATACTTAAAAAGAAAAAATTAAAAGATGCCATCACCTGGGCCGTTTGAGTGGGAGGTGATGAGAATACCACACACGCAGGGCACTTCCGTCTCTGGGTGTGTTTTGGTTCTTTCTAACAAGCCGTGAGAGCAGAATGAAGATGGGGACAGTTGTGCCCAGTGAGCATCTCTGCTCCTGTCTCCTCCTTGCTGCAAAATACACAGTTGTCACCGTCTGCTGGGGGCTGGGGGTGTCCTGAGAGTTTGATTTTGGGAACTGGCTTATAGGCGCTTCCCCAGCGTGTAATACCAGGAAGTTCCTGCAGCCTGGGGAGGTGTTTCCTTGTCTCTGTGATCTCTGCCTACCTCACAGCGGCCTCCGACTCCTGGGCTCCAGCAATCCTGGGAACAGTTGCCCCATCTGGTCACAATATTTTAGTTCTGGTTGTTTCAAAACATTATTTTGGTGGGGGAGGGTCATTCTTCCATCATAGTACTTAATGAACTCAAATCTAAGGTTTAGACCAGAGGTCGGTAAGCTGTTTCATGAAAATTTTCATAGGTTTCCCTCATAACTATTAACTCTGCTCTTGTAGTAGGAAATCAGCCACAGACAATATTTCAGAAAATGAGTACGTCGATGTTCCAATAAAACTTTTTTGTACAACAGCCTGAAGGCTGGGTTTGGCCAAAGTTTGGTGACCCTGGTTTGGGCTCAAAAAAATTTTTTTTCTAATAAGTGGAAATTTCATTGCTGTTTTCAGATTTTTAAAAACTCCCTATTATGACTTAGTCCATAGGAAGGGGACCTCTGTCTATATGGTCATCAAAATTGCAACTGCCGCTTAAAAGTATGTTGGCACCACTTAGACTTCATACTGTCCATCAGTAGTACGTTTGGCGCCTATAAAACTTTAAAAAATTTATTTATTTACTTACTTTCATTGAGAAATAAAACTCGTATATTTTTAGGGTATACAAAATGAGGTTTTGCTCTATGTACGCATTTCGAAATGGTCCCATGAAGCTAATTCACGTAAGCATTACCTCCCATGCTTATTTATTTATTTATTCGTTTTTCCTTTTATTTATTTTTTTTCCTTTGGGCAGGGAGAGAACACTGAAAGACACTTCACTTAAAGTGTTTTCACGGTGAAAATTATGCAATCACCAGGCAAAAACAAGGTCACCTTTCTAGTTGCCTGGCTAATTTTTTTTTTTCTATTTTTAGTAGAGACGGGGTCTCGCTCTTGCCCAGGCTGGTGTCAAACTCCTGAGCTCAAGCGATCCTCCTGCCTTGGCCTCCCAGAGTGCTAGGATTACAGCCGTGAGCCACCGCGCCCGGTCTCCTCCTAGTCTTTAATTTAACCTGTTAATATCCGTTGGACATAAAACACGTCTTCCCATCTTTCTAAATAAACATTTTGCACTTAGAGAACCGCACTTAGAGATGTTTATGGATTCATGGATGGTGGATATAAGAAACCCCCAACACGTAGTGGGAGTGGTCTGTGATTGTCAGTTAACAATCAAGGGATGAGCCTCGACTAAGAGAACCTCAGAAAGTTCTACTACTGGCGGGGCGCGGTGGCTCACACCT
>NW_012151063.1:719772-720782 GCF_000956105.1 Propithecus coquereli | reverse complement strand
CCTCAAACTCCTGGGCTCCAGTGATCCTCCTGCCTCTGCCTCCCGAGTAGCTGAGGACTACAGTTGCACGCCACCATGCCCGGCTAATTTCTCTATTTTTAGTAGAGACAGGGTCTCGCTCTTGCTCAGGCTGGTCTCGAACTCCTGAGCTCAGGTGATCCTCCTGACTCAGTCTCCCGAGTAGCTGGGACTACAGGTGCATGCCACCATGCCCAGCTAATTTTTGTATTTTTAGTAGAGACAGGGTCTCGCTCTGGCTCAGGCTGGTCTTGAACTCTTGAGCTCAAGCGATCCTCCTGCCTCGGCCTCCCAGAGTGCTGAGATTACAGGCGTGAGCCACCGCGCCCGGCACCAAGAGAAGTTTTAACAATATTCTGGAGTCGTGTTGAGGTTCAGCGTATAGTCGAAGCTAGCTTCATCTTCCTTATTTTACACAAAATGGCCCTTTTTTGCTGTTTACTTTTTTATACAGCCATCCTTTCTTTCCTTTCGTTTTTTGTCCAGTGTCTTGAGTTAGCCAATCAGTGGGCACGTGCAGATAGATGGTCTCCCCTAGGTAATTTTGTATTTGGAAGGCCATTGCATCTTTTCCGAGGAATGGAAATAGCACTGTGGTGTTTTCTGGAAGTTTAATTTGCCACTGCGGCTCTTGCTCTGCACCTTTCATTCAGGGATCTTCGTTTCTCAAGGTCGTAAGGATTCATTTTAAGCTTTCAAAGCCCTAAATGACTTCTTTGCAAGGTGAGCTCCATGAGAGACAGTGATTGTCAACCCAGTTTCCTTAGCTCCTCTATAAATAGCGACTTAAAAAAATTTCCCCGGGGAAGAATTTTTATTCTCATAGACTCCCTGCCAAATTATTTTCCCCCCACCCATAATGTATGGGATATTTCCGCTCCCCAGCCTACCATCGATGATTTCGTGCCCATATTTTTTGCCTTACTGACTTTCTTTTAGGGTGGAACTGTCGCAGTGCAAATTCATTTAATCTGGTTGCTTTGGACATATCT
>NW_012151063.1:717035-719722 GCF_000956105.1 Propithecus coquereli | reverse complement strand
CGCAGTGCTTGTGTGTGCTGTGTCATACTTAAAAAGAAAAAATTAAAAGATGCCATCACCTGGGCCGTTTGAGTGGGAGGTGATGAGAATACCACACACGCAGGGCACTTCCGTCTCTGGGTGTGTTTTGGTTCTTTCTAACAAGCCGTGAGAGCAGAATGAAGATGGGGACAGTTGTGCCCAGTGAGCATCTCTGCTCCTGTCTCCTCCTTGCTGCAAAATACACAGTTGTCACCGTCTGCTGGGGGCTGGGGGTGTCCTGAGAGTTTGATTTTGGGAACTGGCTTATAGGCGCTTCCCCAGCGTGTAATACCAGGAAGTTCCTGCAGCCTGGGGAGGTGTTTCCTTGTCTCTGTGATCTCTGCCTACCTCACAGCGGCCTCCGACTCCTGGGCTCCAGCAATCCTCCTGCCTCAGCCTCCCGAGTAGCTGGGACTACAGGTGTGCACCACCACGCACGGCTGATTTTCCTATTTTTACTAGAGACGGGGTCTCGCTCTTGCTCAGGCTGGTCTCGAACTCCTGAGCTCAAGCGATCCTCCTGCCTCAGCCTCCCAGAGTGCTGGGATTACAGGCGTGAGCCTCTGTGGCTGTTTGAAAAGTTTAAAATCGTCACACGTGTAGAAGTCGATTAGCAGAGGCTCTGGCGTGTCCATCCTGACCTGCCCACGCAGCAGCGTGTAGGATGCTCAGACGTGGCCCTGCAAGGCGTCTTGGCTGTGGTCCTTGAAGTAGCCTTTTCCCCGACCGACTCTGCGTCTCGGTTCAGCAGCCCCTAGACGCGTGTCTTGGCCACCCGGCAGGGCCCACTTTTCGTGGGATGGCATCTGCCGCCCGTGGCACATCTTGGGCCGTGGCTTCCCCTGCAGGTACGACCTTCCCCGCTCCGCCACGCTCTTGGCAGGTCTCCGCCAGGCTCAGCCGAACCTTGCTCTCAATCACCTCTCATGAGCGCGCTCCCACGGCTGCGTGGACTGACTTCCCTCCGGACCCACCCACACCTGCTGGTGCCTCTGACTCCTGTCCCCACAATCACCCCCCACACACAGCAGGAAGCCAGAGGGAGCTGGGCGGGTGTCTTCCCACTTCCCTGCGATTCCTGCATGTGGATCTGTTTCTAAGCAGGTGAGCTGAGCGCACGTCCCAACCCCACGAGCCCAGCTTGCTAACGGCTGCCAAGAACCCAGCGATTTCTAATTGCCTGATTCCTCTGTAGCCTACTTTCCGCTGCAAGCTCATCTCTGCTTAATCCTTCTTTTCTGTGTTCTAGGGTTAATACTCTGTCCTCTTCGCTTCCTGGTAGCTTCTGTCTTTGAAGTCACGCTCGACTGAGATCCCGTTTTGGGCAGCGGGGTGGGAGCATGCGTGCACACAAAAGTACGGCTAATCGAGCTCTCCGAATTACAAATCCGTGATTGTCTTCGGGGACCGAGGTGATACGGCGCACGTCCCAGCCTGGAGATTTTCCAGGGAAGCGTCTTAATACCTTATCATGGTTTAGCCGCGGTGCCAACACGTCTGTGGCTCTTGGGTAATGACCTGCTGATGAAAGCCGTCTTATTTAGAACAAATAGTCGTGTTCCTTTACTAAAACCCCAAAAATATAAACAAAAAGAAAAACCCCAATGAAGTGCGAGGAAAGCAAACAAAAAAAGGCATAACTGCTCAGATTAATTCGAGGAGACATAATGATTTAAATGCTCCTAAAAGCATTAAAGGAAGGTAAATTCTGGTTTGCCAAGTTCTCGATAGACTCAAACAAGTCCTGGCGGCATATCCTAACCCTAAGTCCTAAGAGTGATCGGACTGGAAATGCCTTGTCTGTTTTCCTCTCTGAAAGGTGAAAGGCGACCTTGTTTTGCCTCCTGATTGCACAATTTTCATCATGCACAGAGTCTCTGACTCATGCAGAGCTTTCCTAACACGATTCTAGTGGCAGTGGGTTGCGCCCTCTTCCTTGGAAAGACTCACATTTGCTTATTGTGGTTCCACCCAGTTATGACTCGGCGTTTGTTTTCATCGAAAGAAAACAGCGCTCGGTTCTTCATACATCCGACTGGTGTCAAAGAAAGCAGATGGTGCGTGCTTACCCGCGAGGCATCCACCTTAGAAATTCATCTTCCTGAGCCATAACTGGGGCCTCTCCGGTGACATATAAAATACTTAAATTTGTCACCAAAACCGAATCCTGGGGAGTCAGTGTGAGTTATGGCAACAGGTAATAATGACAATTTAGTAGCTTAAAAAACTGCATTCCGTCTAAGGGGCAGTGAAGTGTAGGATAAACTCTGGTCCTCACACCTTTCCAGGTGTAGGTGAAGCAGATTGTCGTTTTGGAAGTGCCCCCCCTACCTGTCCGGTGTCTCCACTGAGGTGAGAGCTTTGCAAGGGCAGCGGTGGGTTTGGTTCGCAGATACAACCTCAGCACCTGCTTCAGTTACCTGCACATGGCGGGTCCCCGGACGATATGTGTCAGAGTCTGCTGCGTGTGCACCTGTGATATCCATGACAGCCACACGGAAGTCTCTGGGTTGGCATCTTCCTCCTCAAGCAGAGAATTCATGCTTTGGATGTAGACCTGCCTCCAGCTAAGAAGGCACCTAAGATGTATCTTCTACCTGTAGACTTTGAGTTTGTAGAAGGCTCCTCCTGAAGCTCGGCAAAGTTGGACACACTGTTGGTATTAC
>NW_012151063.1:713189-715450 GCF_000956105.1 Propithecus coquereli | reverse complement strand
TCCGCTCATTGAGTGGAAACAGACCACGCATCTCTGAAATGCATGTCATGACTCCGATATAGAACGAGGCCACGTGTGTACGGAGGCCACGTGTGTGCCTGGAAGACACACACACGGCTTCGCACGCTGGTTGTCCAATGCCGCGTGCTGTACTGCGGTTTTCAGTGGTGTGTGGGACTCATTGATCTATCGGTGTTGTCTCTTAGGTTCGCCTTGCAGTAGAAGCTTTAAACTCCCGTATCTAAGAGAGTTCCCATAAAGTATCATGGTGCCTTGTAGGTAAATATTTCTGTTTCGTTCACCAGCAGATCTTGATTTTAAACACTTTCCTCGTACAGCAAGATTTTGCTCACGCTGGAGAACAGGGTGGGAAATTCACAGGATCCCAAGAGTTTGCAGAGAACGGTGGGACTCCTCCACCAGCAATTCCCACCATACTCATTCCTTCCTGCAGATCTAAATTCCCAGCTACCACCGATTTGCTTTGGCTGGAGGAACTTGTATTAGCATTTCTTCAACTGTGACTCTGCCTGTGACAAATTCTCACCACTTTCATTTATCTGAAAATCTCATTATTTTGCCTTTGTTGTTGACAGCTGTTTGCAATGGGTAGAGAATTATGAGTTGACAACACTCCCTCCCCCGGGGGATTTAAAGCTATTGTTACTTGCACTTCTGGCCTCCAGTGCTTGGGTGAGAAGTTACATAATTATCGTCCATATTTGCTGAATATCATATGCCTTTTTTCTGTTTTAAACTTAAGCTCTATTTTACTTTCTGTTTTCAGAAGTTCAATAATACGCCTCATTATGTTTCTTTTTTTTCCCCCATAATTATTCTGTTTGGGTCCCTGGATATGTGTGTATGTGATTTTGATCGAATTTGGATAATTTTTAGCCAATGTTTCTTCAGATACTCCTTCTGATCTGTTCCTTGGATCTTCTCCTGCAGGGACTACAATTGCTCATATATTCGATTGCTTGATACTGTCTCACGTTTCATCAAACCTCTGCTTGGTTTATTCCACTTTTTTTCTCTCTTTTAGTTCCGATAATTTCTGCTGATGTTTCAAGTTCACCAAATCTTTCTTCTGTGGTGCTTGGAATACTTTCAGTGGGTTTTGTTCTCAGAATCTGTAGTTTTTCAGTTTTAGGGTTTACACTTGGTTAATTTTAGTTCCTGTATCTTTCCTGACATTTCCCATCTCTTCACCTGTTACATCTGTCTTTTGTTGTAGGCACTTTAATTTGTGACCGTTGTTTTCAACTCCTTGTACTCTGATTCCAACATCTCCATCATCCCGGGGTCTGTTTCTATTGACATGTTTTTCCTCTTGAATTCAGGTTCTATTTTCCTGTTTTTTTTTGGCATGTAAGGTCACTTTTATTGTGTATCAGGCATTGTGATCGATACGTTGTAGAGATTTTGGATTCTGTTGTCTTCTTCCTCTGATGGGTCTTGCATTTTGTATCCTGCAATGATATTACTTGCATGCCGCCTTTTAATTGTGGACGTTTGGCTTTAGGTCTTGCGATGAGTCTATTTCAGTTTTGCTCTTGGGCACTGGTTGGAGCCCTTAATTCTGAGACATGTTTTCTTTCTTCTGAGACACGGCCCATCTCCCATGTCAGATGAGAGTCCAAGATGTTTACTGAGCCCTTCCAACTTGGCAAGACTCAAATGTCATCCTGTCTTCCCAGTACCAGACAGTGGCTGAAATATCTCTGCTCCTCTTTCAACCTTCCAGCTGTTGTTTGCCTCTGAGTTCCTTGGAATCTCCCACTGCCTGTGCAGTTCTGTAGTCAGCCAAGGTTTTGCAGGAATTTTCTGCTCATGTTTTGGTGCTATGCCCCTGTGACCTTTGATTTTGGGGAATGTACCCCTCCATTCCAGCTGCCCAAGCAGCTCCAAAGTCTGACTTTTGACTCCTTAGACCATCAGTGTGCCAACTTTTGCTTAACCTCTGCCCCTGTGTGCCCTGCAATCTCAGAAGAATCCTCGGGCAGAGGGAGAGAGGACAGGACATATACGTGGGGACTATCTTTGTCACACCAGGATGTGTGGTCGTTTCTGTAATAACCTCCTGAGATAACAATGAAAAACTGAGCTCTGGATTGTCCGCTACCAAAAAAGGAGACACTAAATGCTTTGTGTTAGAAATCACGATAATTATAGTAATAACACACACCGTGTTGGATACTGGGGTAATGTGTTTTTTTTTTTTTTGAAGACAGAGTCTCACTCTGTTGCCCAGGCTAGAG
>NW_012151063.1:706783-711611 GCF_000956105.1 Propithecus coquereli | reverse complement strand
CTTCTGAATCCTCTGCCTCGGCGTGGACGTCCCCAAGCCCCGTTTCTGGCCACCCTCAACACTCTGCAAGACAGCCCTCCCCACGCCCTTCTGCAATCCTTCTCCAGACCCCGACCACCAGCCCCTGTTTCCATATTTACCTGTTTTCCACGCTCTGAGGATACTGACACTTTCTAAGCCTCTTCTGCTGGACGCCCAGGCGGATGGCTTCACCTTCCCTCTGACTTCCCGGCGCACCCAGGGGATCTTTAATAAGCGGTTTTGTGTGATCTGCTTTGCAAATGCGGCAGCTCTCATCCTTTCAATCCCATCCGTAATGAGGACCGGGGTTGTTTTACAAGTTAATTACCCAGAAGATTATCAAGTGGTTTTGGAGGCACATATTGTACGCGCTATTTAACAGATAAGGAATAACGGGTGTTGTTAAAATGGGGAAAAAAATGGCTCTGTCATCCCAGGGAGATACCGGTCCTCCAGCTGTGCTACCCCGGCCCCGACAAAACATGCACCCCAAGCAACAAATGCCCAAAGCGTGTCTCAAGAGTGAAATTACGCTCTTTTCCCTTTCTTCCTTCAAATGCTCTGGCTTCTGCTGTATCTTGTAAAATTAATAAGTAGAATTAACCTAAGCGTGACTTCCGAAATGGGGGTGCATTGAAAATTTGCAGCCGTTTGCTCCATTTTTCACACTTGGGGGCACCAGACACCTCCAGAGAGGGGATGTTTTCTGTGTGGCTCCCACAAGAGCTTATTAGCATTATTTATTTGTGTATTTATTTTTTGGCAAAGTCATGAGCAAATCCGCCAGGGTGAAGACTGCGTTCCTGCCTGAGTGGGTCAAGAGACAGGAGGAGAGGTTCCCGAGTCAGGCGAATTCCTGACGCCCTTTGCTCAGAGGGCCTGAGCGCTCAGGCTGCGGTACTGTGATATGTCCCATTCCCGGAAATTTGCATGGTATTATTATTTTTATTTTTTTAGGGAAGGATGATGATGGTGGTGGGATGTACTTATGTGCAGAGAGCCTGCTCGGGGTGACAGGGGCATTCTGCAGCGCCTAAGAGTTACTCACAGGTGTTATCATGAGTTGAATCTTGCACCCTTCAAAAATAATAGTCTCTAACTCCTGCAGCCTGTGGATGTGACTTTGTTTGGAAATAAGGTCTTAGCAGTTGTAATCAAGCTAAGGATCTCGAGACGAGACCATCCTGGGTTAGGTGAGCCCTAAACCCAGTGACAAGTGTCCTCATGAGAGACAGCAGAGGAGACACAGACACAGAGGAGAAGCCACGTGGAGACGGAGGCAGAGACCGGAGTGACGCGGCCACAAGCCCAGGAAGCCTGGAGCCCCCAGGAGCCGGAAGAGGCAGGAAGGAGCCTCCCCTGGAGCCTGCGGAGGGAGCGCGGCCCCGAGACACCTGCGTCTCAGACCCCTGGGCTCCGGGACTGGGAGGGGACACATTCTTGTTGATTGAAGCCACTCAGGCTTGTGGTCCTTTGTTACGGCAGCCCCGGGAATCAAACACAGATACACACAGAGCAGGAACTGAATGTGGTGTTGGGGGATGAGACGCTTTGGCTGGAATGCCGTGGTCTGACATGAGCACGTCGTGGCTTGAGCCCTGGGACCCGCATTCAGCAGGTCACGTTCCCCATGCCGGGTCCCTGGGAAACGCAGGGTGCTTTGCAAGCGGATGTTAGATGCACATGCGTGTGTGTGTGTGCGTGTGTGTGTGTGCACGCATGTGTTCCTCTAGAGTGTTGGCCTCGCACTCTGCCCCAGGTCCCTTGGGGGTCTGGCTGGAGGTGGACGCTCCCCCTGCCCACGCCTATGTCCTGGCAGGGGAACGTCCCCTCCGCAAACCTCACTGGCCATCCGGACAGGATGACAAAAGGAACCAGGACCCCAGATGGACAGACAGTCCCCCTGGACCATCTCCACAGGAAAAAAGGGAGAGTGCCAATAGTGGGGCTCCCTGTGAAAGAGTAAAATTAAAAAGGAAATTAGAAGAAAGGCTGCAGGACAGAGCAGACACCCTGTGTGACGGACACAGGAACTTACTTAGCCTTGGCCCCACCCACGGAGTACCGAGTGCTGATCCCTGTCAACCTGTCTGCCTCACACAGGCAGTGGGGTTCAGGAAGGGGCTGAGGGTGAGTGTGGGTGTCCGTAGCCTCCCTCCGAGGCTCCACATACTGGAAAGAACACAGAGCATTCTGGGAGGGACCCGAGGTTGGACCCCAGGCTTTCCAGCCCTGTGACCTTGGCTTTCCTTGGCCACCCTGAGCCCTGGTCCCCACCTGTAACTCCGAGCCCTTGTACCACCTGGAACTCTGTAACAGTGTTGGGATTTCAAAACTTGATGCTCTGCAGCATCAACAACCAGGTACGACGACTTTGACCCGTCACCTGTCTCCCTTCTTCAATGACAAACGGCTTCGAAAGCTGGAGGTTCATTTATCGTTCTGCGCGATGCAAGCGCCCGCTGACATGTGACTCTCTGTGCTGCCCGTCCTGCAACCTCTGTTTATATTGGGGCGTCTGCAGAACTGGCATGCATACCTCTCCGCTAAACGTCCTGGTGCAGAGTCACTTGCTCTGTGTAGATTACAGCTGCCTCCGTGCCAAACCACAGGAGGCGGTTTCGGGATTAACGCACTTGATATTTTCCAAACTGTGTCGTGCCTGCCTGATAGCCTTCTCTGAGCCTTGCTGAGATTCTCACTTTAACTGGCAGAGTTGGCTTTGTGAACGGGGTGATCTGAGCAGCCTCTCTGTTCCTCCTCCCTGCATGAACAGTGCACCTCTGTAGACCCTCATGCCAGGGTGAGTACATATGTGTGCGTGCCGCTTCCCATTGCATGCAAAATGCGTGTGACCATCCGGGGTAGCGTCAGGAGGGGCGGTGACACTGTTCGCAGTTTGGGGAGCGTGCATACTTTGTCATAAGCCCTTGCTCCTGGAGGCGGGTCCCCAGGTGGAAGAGCTTATTATACCTGTGTGCTTGGCTGCAACCTCTCTGGCCAACCCTGCCCTGGGTCTCCTTCAGGCGGGGACCCAGAAGTACATAGGGGACCCTCCAGTGGATGGACGGAGGAGGAAAACCACCCTGAAAGGCCATGCAGACGTAGAGATTGCACTGTCTACGTAATCCCGACCACGTTGTGCACCTGCCTTGAGTGGTGGAGAGAGGAGGCAGTTTCCACCGCCCACTGGAAAGGCCCCCCCGGTGATGTGCGCGCTGTAAAATGAGCAGAGGAAAGGCACCGGTGGCCGGAGTTGGTTTTCTGCGTCTTGCTGTTTGCTGCTGCTGAGTGAAGCTGAGGGTGTCACCGTGCAAGGATGGGCTGCTCCTGTTGAGAGGATGCCAGGTGGGGAGGTCCCTTCTCCTCTCTGTCACGTCAGGGTCATGGTGGTGCAGGTGTAGGTGTCCTGTCTAGAGGACACTGGCTGGGGATGTCCCTCTTGCCCGTTTTCCTCCACCCTCCCTGACCTGGCCACTCTGCTCACGCACTCCCTCTGACATGAGCCCAGGCGTGATTCTCTGCAGACTGTTGGGTGCCGGAGCTCTCTGGATGCGCCGTGCCGCTTGCCTACTCTGCTGATGCCTTCATCCTCTCCTCCTCCTGGGTGGCTGTGCTTTCTCCTGTATGTGTCTCAGGCGGCACAGCTCGGGGTGGGTCAGGTGTGTCTCTGCCGCGCCCCCATCCCATCCTCCTCGGCAGGACACCTTCCCCGATCATCCTCCGCGTCCACTCCCCGCCTCCCCCCTCTAACATCTCCATCACCAACAGCTGGATTCAGAACTGTGCACACGGACCGTATTGATTATACAGTGTCTATTTAGCAGAATGAAACGTCTCAACCGTATTCTAAAACGCAAAGAGTTTAAGTCTTTACGAAGGAGAGTGTTTTCAACTTCAGTACGCCTGTATCAGCCGTGCAAAAATCACATTAAATGGCCAACCTTGCGATGTTTTTTTGAACTGGCATTCTTGTCCCCGCAGTGGTAGAATCTGCAGACTGACACAGAGACTGGGAATTGTTGGATATCTAAGCCCCTGGATTATTTCCAGAGGAAGCAGGACCCCGTAAAATTATCAGCACCATCTCTCTGCTGTCCCCCCTGAGTGAGAGAGGAAGGTTACTGTCATGCGTGGTGGCATGTCCTCTTGCACAGGAGAAAATGCCTTGGGCTGTTTCTGCAGAGAGAGTTCTTCTACCGTGGAGGCCAATGGCACTGATGTTTTTGGTGATAAACTTCCTGATACACCCACTACAGGACTTCTTAGTGTTGTTCCTCTGTCTCCAGAAATTTGTGCTTTTGTGGACTCCTAAGAGGTGTCGTAAATTACAACGTAGCCACCTTCTCTGCGGTTTTGCTCCCCAAGGTTTCGGTTGCAGGCAGTCAACTGCAGGGTGACAGCATCTTGAGTTTTAAATGACATCCCATTCTGAGTCTCAGTGAGATCTCACACCATCCTGCTCTGCCTGCCCGGAGTGTGTTACAATTCTTCTATTTCTTCTTTCTCCTCTCCTCCCCTCTCCTCCTCTCCCCTCCCCCTTTTTTAATACACCTCCCTCCTGAGACAGAAGTTCTATTTCATTATAATTGTTGTTAATTTGTTACTGTGCGTGATCAATAGACTTTATCATAGCCGTGCACGTAAAGGAAAACCTTAGCATGTGTAGGATTCGGTACGACCTTCCGTTTCAGGCCTCCACTGTGGCTATTAGAACATATCCCCAGAAAATCAGGGGGGATATGCCGTGCTGTCCAAAAGAGGGTTTGTTACCCAACCTGGTGAGAAACCGTAGCTTGCACCTTGC
>NW_012151063.1:703073-706208 GCF_000956105.1 Propithecus coquereli | reverse complement strand
GCAATTGTGAATTGTGCTGCTATAAACATTTGAGTGCAGGTGTCTTTTTATAGAATGCGTTTTTTCCTTTGGGTAGGTACCCAGTAGTGGGATTGCTGGACAAATGGTAGTTCTACTTGTATCTCTTTGAGGTATCTCCATATTGCTTTCCACAGAGGTTGCAGTAGTTTGCAGTCCCACCAGCAGTGTGTGAGTGTTCCTATCTCTCTGCATCCATGCCAACATTTATTGTTTTGGGACTTTTTGATAAAGGCCATTCTCACTGGGGATAAGTGATATCTCGTTGTGGTTTTGATTTGCATTTCCCTGATGCTTAGAGATGCTGAGCTGGAACCAATACCGCACACTCAGCAGCTTCCAGCAACACATGTTTGATGTCTCACAGTTCTGGAGACCAGACGTCTGAGATGGAGGCATTGGCGGGGCTGGTTCCTTTGGAGAGATGGGGAGGAGAGCCTGGCCCACGCCTCCCTTCTCACCCCTGCAGGCTGTGGGGCAACCCCAGGCATTCCTTGGCTTGTGGACACATTGCCCCATTCTCTGCCTCTGTTGTGTCATGCTGTACTCTCTTGATGTGTGTCTCTTCTTGTGGACACCTGTTGTGTTATGTTTACATGTGTGCATGAGTGCCCTGTGTCTACTGTTAACAAATTCCCACAAACCTGGGGGCTTAAAACAACAGGAATTTATTTCTTCAAAGTCCCGGAGCCCAGGAGTCTGAGACGCAGGTGTCTCGGGGCCGCGCTCCCTCCGCAGGCTCCGGGGGAGGCTCCTTCCTGCCTCTTCCGGCTCCTGGGGGCTCCAGGCGTCCCTGGGCTTGTGGCTGCATCACTCCAGTCTCTGCCTCCGTCTCCACGTGGCTTCTCCTCTGCGTCTGCGTCTCCTCTGCTGTCTCTTAGGAGGACGCCTGTCACTGGGTTTAGGGACCTCCCTAATTCAGGGTGGTCTCATCTTAACTAATATCTGCAAAGACCGTATTTCCAAATAAGGTCACATTCTGACGTACTGGGGGTTACGACTTCAGCATATTTGGGGGGACACGGTTCATTCAACCCATCCCACCTCTTTGCGCTTACACTTTGCAACCTGTTGTGCATTTATTGTCTTTCCTTGTCTATTCCTTGCAGTAAAGCCCTGTGTGAACGGCAACATCTGCCTCATTCTTAAACGCACTCCCCTTTAACCCCTTAAACAGTGCGGCATCTAGCAGGTAGGTATCCAAGCAATAGGATGTAGGGAAAGGGTTCCTGTTTTTCTACGTGGAAACAGTCAGAACCCACTGTCTGTCTTTGAGGGGCTCACATTGCTTCTGCAACGCCTCAGGCAATGATAGATTTCCGGTGACCTGTGTCAGATGCAAGGTGCAGCTTGTGTCCTCCTTGGTGGAGAGGTTTAGACAGAGCGGAGGAAGTCGGAGTGGGTGCAGAGGTTGTCTGGGGCTTCTAGAGGTGGTCCCCTCGCAGATGAAAAGCACGGTGCAGAGATACCACCTGCGGAGCTAAGGGAGGGACATGTCCAGACAGCAGGGACTGGGGAAAAGAGCCGGTCACGCATAGTCGTCAATTGCATTGCCAGACTATGAGCAAAGCGTGGATGTAGTGGCCTGATGCTCACTGTTTGCCGTTGTGTTTATTTTCCAATTTTTCGTTCTTTTTAAAATTTTATTTTTAACTGACAAAGGGTAATTGCATATATTTATGGGTTACGGTACGATGTTTCAATAGATGTATACAATGTGGAATGATTAAGCTAATGAACACCTGCATCTCCTAATGTACATTTTTTTTGGTGTTGAGAACATTTAAATGTAATCTTTTAGCAAATATGAGATAGATGATACATTTTTATTAACTGTAGTCACCCTGTGATACAATAGATCTCAAAAACTTACTCCTCCTGGCTAACTGCATGCTGTTTTTTTTCACTGTATTCAGCATAGAGGAATTTGACCTGCATGCGATCGGTGCTGGTGGGTCCCTTTCTTTACGAAACGTTATCAAGTCCCGCCATGAATGTCTTCTGCAAACAGGTGGTTCTGGAGGGCCGTACGCCTGTCCTTCCAACACCTTAAAAAAATCAGGGACAAGTTTTTAGACGTGGCTCCTCTGTATGTTCCTTTTGAACCAGGGCTTGCAATTTGGGAGTTAGCTTGTGGGACATCCGAGGAGAATTCGGAGCGAATTCCGGAGACCTGTAGAGTTACCTGTAGCAGAGTGAAGGCTGCCTTTCGGGCTGCAGAACTGCTTTGACTGGGAGGGAATTTAACTTCAAACACACACAGCCCCGCCCGTCAAGATCTCAGAATTCCTCAGTATACCATTCTTCAAAGCGCACCGTCATTTGAGATGCAGAGCTGAGATTTCTCTGTGCTTCTTGCTTAGACACGAACACGCATGCGTGCACACCCACACATGCCCACCCCACACAGGACCGCGTGAGGAAGCTGCGTTCCCTCTGTTCTAACTGCACGGACGCGAGAAACGATTATAGCATCGGTTCTCTGCCCACTCCTTTCTGCCCTCCCTCCTCCTACGAGAGCGCGTGCTGAGATGTAGCCAAGCATAGACACGCATGGCCCCAAGCTTCTGGGTTTCTCTTTCTGTCCTACAAACAAGTCTAAACCGGCGGGATCCTGGAACATCTTGAAAACACACCATTCCTTTGGGAGATGACATTCTGAAAGCTAATCAATGAGCCGGCCAGAAAAGTCCCCTCTCCTGGGTGCAGAAAAGAACTTTTCCTAACTACAGAGACCTCTGAGCATCTAGGATCAAAAGTGACCCCTGAGTGAGTTCATCCAAAGCTCTTGGAGGAGTCCACCGTTCAAATGGTCTGACACCTGGTCTCACCCTTAGAAATGCACTGATGTATTTTCAATAATGAAAATAATATATGTTACCTGTAGAAAATCTGGAAACATAGGAAGTATAGACGGGAATCACCCTGCTCTCCCTAGTATTAAATGCTGTTCAATTTGGGGGCATTTCCTTGTAGATCTATTCAATGCATACGTATAAGTACGTAAACACTTTATGAAATCGCCATCTTGCGGTACCTATAATTCTATATCCTGATTTTATCATTCAGTTTTATAGCCTGAGTGCTTCCCCACTGATGACATTTTTCATGCTTTAG
>NW_012151063.1:702126-703023 GCF_000956105.1 Propithecus coquereli | reverse complement strand
GCCTGGGGTCATGTTCTAAGCCCTTTGCATATCATTAATTATTTAGTCCTCATCTGTATTAAGCTAGGTGGTATCACTATTCCCATTGTACGGTTGAGGAAACCAGGGGGCAACAAGTTTCAGGAAGTGACTCAACATCATATCCTTTAGTCGAGAAGTTGAGATTTGAACGCAAAGCCCAAGAGTGAACCTACAGGCCCTTGGGGCTGTGGAGAGACAGAGCGTGGCAGGGGGCGGAATAGAAGAGTGTTGTAGAGGAATAGAGAAAACAGGGTAAGTATCTTGGCAGACAGGACTTGGTGAGTGATGGCCATGCAGGGTCTTTTGGGAACACTGGCTTGGGCGGGTGCCCTGGTGCAGCAGGGTATGAGCCGAGCCGGGAAGATTCACCGCAGGCACACCTGCCCAGAGAATGCCTCTCCCAGAACGTCCTGCCGTCTCAATCCTACAGTCCGTAGCCTTTCCACACTGGCTTCTTTCACCTAGAAACAGGCCTCTGAGGGTCCCCCATCTCTTTGGAGCCTAGATAGCTACTTTCTTCTTGTCGCCAAATACGTGTTTCCACTAAGGAGCAAAACCTCCTTTGTATGGGATTTCAGATGCTTATGAATAAGCACGCCTCCGCGCAGGGCTCCCTGGTAGGAGGTGGATTTACAGAAAGGAGCGTGAGTTGCAGATCACGCTTCTTCCCTTTTGGAAAATTCACGCTCTCTTATTACCCTAAGGGACGCTTAGGGTTGGAGTGAAAGGTTAGAGGTTGGAGGTGCTCTGAATTGACGGTTGGCCACAGTCTCGAGCCGGATCATGCCCTGGCATTGGATAGAAAATTCCTGAGATGACGGCCGAGGTGTTTTGGTTTTTTTTTTTTTTTTATTTCAGCATATTATGGGGGTACAG
>NW_012151063.1:684968-686456 GCF_000956105.1 Propithecus coquereli | reverse complement strand
AGCAAAATTCCTAGGAATTTTATAGTTTTTTAAGTTACTGTTACGATTGCATTAGAATTTTCTGGTTTTTTTCTTCTTGTTGATTGTTTATGATATTGAAGACCAAACTATCTTAGTAGCAAAATTCCTAGGAATTTTATAGTTTTTTAAGTTACTGTTACGATTGCATTAAAATTTTCTGGTTTTTTTCTTCTTGTTGATTGTTTATGATACTCAGGAAAGAAACAGAACTATTGATTCTATGTTTATGAAATTGTCCAGCCAACTTATTGATTTTTTAAATTTTTTTCTGTTAACCTTGAGAGTTTGCTCATATGCAATCATACCAGCTTCATTTGAAGATATCTGAAGTCTTTTTTTTTATTTCAAATCTTTATACTTCTAATTTCTGTTTCCTGCCTTATCATATTGGCCAGAAATGTTAGAACAATATGAAATAACATTCACGGTTACAGCATCCTTGTTTATTCTAGTGCTGTTGTATCTCGTATTAGATTGTAGTTCTGTTGTATCTTTTTTTTGTTCTTTCATTCACTGCCGTGTGCTCCAGAAATCTTCCAAGTTGCCTGATGAAAGTGCTGTAGGTGATGGAGCTCATGAATTCCGCTATGATTGGGCACTCTTGACTCCAAACGCTTGAAGAAGCAGCAGAGAGGTCTCTTTGTTGGAATGTGAGTGACCCTCTGCCATCCCTGTGGGTCTTGCAGTGCTGCTCCCGGCACCGGGCTCTCTCTCGGGAAGCGGGGCCAGCTCATTTGTGGCTCAGCGCTCCAGAGCTCTCAGCTCCATCCTAACCCTAAACACCTCATAGAGATGAAGTCTTCATCATCACTCACTCAACTCTTTATTCTGCCCAAGACAATCTACCATGTTTAATAACGTTTAGGAACTAAGTAATTTTTGGACCCAGCATAATCGATTCAGTGCAACAAAATCTCTTACTCACGGTGTCTACGAAGCCCCGAACTACTGGTTTATTGAGTGACTGAATGAAATTTCCTCTCTGAGGCCTGGCTTTCTGTGGTGTAGGATGCTCTTGGTCTTGGGTGGTGTGTTGTCCTCACAGGTCTGAAGGCAGGGTCTGATCAGAAAATGGACAGAGTGGCCTCTGGTCCTTGCAGCAGCCACCTGAGGGGAGGAGTCTGAAAGTGTGTCCTGGTGCCTGCTCCGGGGGCATCTGAGAAACCATCCCAGATCCTCAGAGTGGGGTGAGATCTGAGGTCTGGGCAGGGTGAGGTCTGAGATGTGGTGACATCTGACGCCCTCATTGCAGTTGGGCCCCCCAACAACGTGAGACTTAGCGGGGTCCAGCTCCCATGCAGTCGAAGACTCCCCCAAAACTTACTACTAATCTCCTACGGTTGACCGGAAGCCTTACCCATAACATGAACAGTCGATTAACAGCCATTTTGCGTGTTCTATGTATCATACACTGCATTCCTACGATAAAGGAAGATAGAGAAAAACTATTATTTTTTTTTTTTTTTT
>NW_012151063.1:680394-681593 GCF_000956105.1 Propithecus coquereli | reverse complement strand
GGTGGCTGGGCAGCCACCTGGGCTGGGCAGGTGTGGAGGTGGGGTCCGTGTGCAGGTACATACATCTTTTTCATACTTGCTCCTTGCATGACTCCTTCTCCAAATTGCTCTGCTCAAAATACCGGACGAATTCTCTTCAGGTTGCAAAGACACTGATGACTCATCTTCTCCTCCAACGCTCTCCTGCCCAGGTGCTGTGTTTTCCATCTTCTCTCCCCCCGGTTCCGTTTTCATGATCTCTACCTGTCAGCATCCTTAACTCTATTTCCCCACTGGAAGACGCCTCCTCCAGGAAGCCTGCTGGGGTTGGCCCACGCCCTCCGTGTGGGTGTGTTCCCTCTGCCCCACCGCAGGCGCCCGTCGTCGAAACGTCACATCTCTGCAGCCCAGCCCTGGAGCTCTCAGACTGCGGTTCAGCCTCTTTCCCTTTTCCGTTGCCCGGCTAATTTGTAACTCCCTGGCAACTCGGTCCAGCTGCAGCTCGCTTTGGCCGTCCTCCTGTGGAGCAGCCGTGGTTTGGACGGAGCACGCAGGGTTTCCAGTAGTGAGGCATGAGAGCTGGAAGGTAATTCATCGACCCTCGGACTCTGGAGCTGGGGGACCCAGAAGGGGTGTGGGAGGCATTTTGGTGGAAAAGCTGGTTTCGAAACTCCGGCCTGCCTGCCGGGGCTGTCTATGCCACACTCTCTGAACGCACAGCCTGGCTTCCCCAGGGCACGTTTTGGTGGGACCTCTGCTGGGAGCAGGTCTCCTTCCTGCGGACAGCGATGATCCCAGCTCGTCTCCAACAAGCTCCACAAAGTTCTAAAGGGAGAGCAATGTCTTTTGAGCCACAAGAAATGCCAGTAAACCCGGAGTCTCCAACCTACAAGAACCTGAGGCTTGACTATTTACCTCGCCCTTGTTTGGTCCTAGATTTCTTACACGTGAGGCAGATACTTTGATTTCGGAGGTGATGAGGCTTAGAGGAGTTCATGGGAGTAGGAGTCCCACGCTGGGATTAGTGCCCTTATAAGACGAGGAAAGAACAGCAGAGCTCGAGCTCTCTCAGCAGCATGCGAGGACCCAGGGGAAGGTGTCTGTCTGCAAACCAGGGCGTCAGTCCTCTCCAGGAGATACCTCCGCCACGCCTCGGTCTCAGACCTCCAGAACTGTGAGAAGTGAATGTCTGCTGTTTAAACCACCCAGGCCGGGCGCGG
>NW_012151063.1:677874-680344 GCF_000956105.1 Propithecus coquereli | reverse complement strand
GAAGAAATGCCTCTTCTAAGTGGCCCCGTGCAGTTCAAAGCCGTGTTGTTTCGGGTCAGCCGTAGCAGGTGAGGCTCAGTATTTTAGTTTCCTGGGGCGTCTGTGATAAAATGCCACAAGCCAGGTGGCTTTAAACAACAGCAATGTATTGTCTCCTTGTTACTGTCCCCAGAAGCCCACCCTGAAGGTGTCCTGGGGCTGTGCTAGCTCTGAGGGCTCCAGCAGGAAAACACTGAGCCTCACCTGACACGGCTGACCCTCGAACAACACGGGTTGGGACGGCCTGGGTCCTCTCACGAGTGGGTTTTCTGCCACCGCTGCCATGCCGGGCACAGCAAGACCCGGCAGAGGGTCGGTCCTCTGTTTTGTCTTCCGGCTCCCGTTGGTTCTCAGCAATCTTTGCTCTTTCCTTTCTTGTGGAGGCATCACCCCCGTCTCTGCCTGCCCCCTTCCTGACCTGACTCCTCCATGTCTCTGTGTCCGAATTTTCCTCTTCTAATAGGACAGCAGCGTCTGGATTAAGGGCCTCCGCTCGTCTCGTACGACCTCACCTCATCCAGTTTCATTTGCGCAGACCCTATTTCCATATAAGGCTTCATTCGTCGTTTCTGGGTGGACACATCTCCTTGGCGAGGGCCACAGGTGAACCCACTGAGGCTGGGGCTGGCATCGGGGTGGGCATTGGATTTCCAGTCCCCTGTTCTGGTTCAAAGCTTTGTTCACGGCCATCATACGGAAGATGCTGTCCTGTTTGGACAGCAAGTGTAGAGGACACCTTTGTCTGGGAAAGTTTCCTTGTTGTTCTTCGCAAGAACATGTCTGTGACCTTGCACGCAAGTCCAGAGCATCCTCTCTCTGCAAACAGGAGGGGCTAGGGAATTGAGATGCAAACATCTGTTTGCCGGAGACGAAACAACAAGGAACTGGGACGTGTTGAGTCGGGACGGTGTGGGAACAAAGAACTTGCGGTGGGACAGTTGCCAAACAGCCTGTATTATAAATAAACAGCTTCAGCGAAAGCTTTTCGCTGCAGCCTCATACTGTCTTGTGGTGTCTGTGTCTTTTTGTATGGGCTACAGTCATGTGTCTGCATCTTTATGTCTCTGTGTTCATTCCTCGGTCTGAAGCCGGGCCACGTCAGCAAGTGCCAGCCCTGTGGAGGATGTTGGCTTTTACTCTTCCCGTCTGACAAATCCCTTTTGTATGGTGGTTTATGATAAGACTAAACACACACACACACACACATGCAGATCTACAACTCAGGATGCCTCGGATACGTGCAGCAGTTGGCACCTGCAACCCTGCAGAAATTAGACTTTACTAGGAAAGGAGTCCTGTGGTCGCTTCATTCTGTCTTTTTGCCTGAATTAGAGGCACCTGCAAACAAGGCAGAGGGAACTCATGCATCTCCCAGAACAAGAGACCCTAGGGAAATCGCCCTTTTTATTTGTGTGTTGCTCAAAATACTGTGCGAGCAGAGGCAGCCACAGGCAAGCTAGCAAAAACCGTAGAGAGGCACATTGTATGTCCGGGGAATACCGTGGACTGTCCGAAAACCCACTGAGCTGCTCTCTCCCAGAACCGAGATGGAACAATAAACCAAAAAACCAAACAGACAAGCAAAGGAAACCAATGGGTCCTCCCTGAGTGGCGGGAACCCCGGAGATGTGTGTGTCCAGCCAGACAGAAACAGCAAGAGGAAGGGAAGATACAGCTACACCAAGCAACAGCCTGCTCTGCAGCAGAAATGGGTTTAATTATTTTCTGAGTGCTCTCCTGGATTCCCTGAAGAATAAGATGCATTTCAGATCGTAGCATGCACACAGTCCTTTATTCTTGGAAGCTAATTCTTTGTGTCCTGTGTCACAATCACCCCCTGGAGATTTTAGCTCACACCTGGGGACTGGGAGGTTGTATTCCTGTTCTCACCTGGACCTGTTTGCCTGACGCTGTTCGTGAATCTCCTCGATGCCGGCTCCGTCCTTCCGTGACCAGGTGGTCAGCCTGCCCGGTTGGGCTCACAGCATCTTGAAGTAGAACTACCGTTGGATCCAGCAATCCCACTACTGGGCATCTACCCAAAGGAAAAAAAGACAGCCTGTAAAAAAGACATCTGCACTCGAATGTTTACAGCAGCACAGTTCACAATTGCAAAGATGTGGAGACAACCCAAGTGCCCATCCATGCATGAGTGGATTAATACAATGTGGTCTATGTACACCATGGAGTTCTACTCAGCCACAAAAAACAGTGGTGATCTAGCACCTCTTGTCTTATCCTGGATGGAGCTGGAGCCCATTCTACTAAATGAAGTATCACAAGAATGCAAAAACAAACACCACATGTGCTCACCATCAAATTGGTATTAATCAATCAACACTTATGTGCGCATATGGAAATAACATTCATCTGAAATGAAGCAGGTGGGAGAGGGAGGAGGGGATGGGTAAATTCACACCTAACGGGTACA
>NW_012151063.1:667179-676224 GCF_000956105.1 Propithecus coquereli | reverse complement strand
CCTGTAGTCCCAGCTACTCGGGAGGCTGAGGCAGGAGGATCGCTTGAGCCCAGGAGTTTGAGGTTGCTGTGAGCTAAGATGACGCACGGCACTCACTGTAGCCAGGGCAACACAGTGAGACTCTGTCTCAAAAAAAAAACCACGCAGCCTGTAGTATTTTGTTACAGCAGCCTGCGGCGCAGGTTCAGCTAGGAGGTGCGTGCAGCCACTCAGAAATACTCAGCACACACAGCTGGCCTCCCCACACCTTGTCGGATGCCAACCCACCGAGATAAGTCTGATCCAGTAGAAATTCTTCAAAATTGCAATTCGTTGGCTCATTTCTCTCTCTCTCTTTTTTAAAATTGCTTTCTGAAACATTTAGTTGTGAGGGTTTGGCCTGAATCACAGCACCGCCGCCTGCAGTTCCGACGTAGGAGGAATCGCTCATCTCGGACAAGGTGCATTCTGTTATTTCCAATACATCAGGTCAGCCGCCGTCTCTGAGCGTGGAACGCGGGCTGGGTGGCTCACGAGCTCACGGGAACGTGACGCGTTCCCCGCTTCGGGAGCTTGAGGATGGGTGTGCTGGGTTTGCTCCGTGGGAGGAAGCTACGCTCCCGGAGAAGCAGCGGGCTTTCCTGCGGTTTTAGTTTACGTGGGAGCCGACCTGTGTTTCTCAAATACTCTGAGTGAGTAAATACCCATCAGCGTTTCATCACGGCAATTCATCTTTTTCATTGTTTAGCAATCGCTTGAAGTTTGAAGTGCCTTTAAATATTTCTTTTTATGAAACATTTCGTACATTTAAAAAGAGAATAATTTGAAGAACATTGGTGCACCTACTATTTAGTTTTATCAAATCTTAACATTTTCCTAACTTAGTTTTAAATTGTGTGTGTGTGTACCTGGAATAAGACATTTCAGATACTATTGTGCTCTTGTGTATCCATCTCCCGATTATTTATTTCGTTATTACATAAAAAAATGACTTTTTAACTTAGGTCAGTAGGAGAAATTTCAGATACTGCTTTGCACGGTTAACTGCCCTTATCTCCTGGTTGTTCGTAGGCTAGAAGGGAAAGATGTATTTTTCTTGTTCCGATTTTCAATTCTCAAATGACGCTTTAATTTAAAACTAATTATCTAAGGAAATAGCATCTCTCTTTATCTGCTGAAGAAATGTCTGCTGGGATAACTGGGACCGTGGTTTTTAGCTGTTTTTGTTTCACTTTAATGACAGCCCTGCGGCTCCCTGGCAGGGTCCTCTTATCCCCAACCTGGACGGCGGCTGGTGTTGGTGACGCGGCTGCGTTCAGACTATAAGGCGGTCGTGGGCATCTTCACAAAGCCTCAGTCTCTGTGGGGCCGAGTTTGAGTCCGGTGCAAAGGATTGAGAATATTGGAAATAAAAATGGCCCCGGATACCAGCAAAGAATCCTATCATCTCTTTATGAAATCCCCTACCCTGGTTGCATATTAATGATATAATTTTAATCTACTGATGGGTTATAGAAACACCGTTTTTGAGAATTGCCTTACCTTTGTAGAATTCATAGTGTCTGCTCTGCCGTCAGCAGTAATGGGGGCGTGAGCTGCTTCCTGCGTGTTCTGAGGGTTTAGAGCTGGGAATGTGAAAATGAAGCCACGTGGTGAAGCGGCCACTGTTGGTGGCTTCAGTGTCTATGTGTTTTCCACCCCAGGCGGTGACCACCTAGAATGGTCCGTAGTCCTGGGAGCCGTGGGCTTCCCCGAGATACTGCAGGTTAAAGATCGAATGCATGGTGAGATCTGCCCATCTCAGCCTATTTTGGGGACATATCAGCTCCATCTCCAGGGCTGGGTAGCCCCAAGGATTCTAAGAAGTGGGGAGATTGAAACGTTGCATATTCTGGGATGTATTACAGAGACAAGCTCTTAGGGTGGATGCTTTGGATCTACAGGAGAAAGAAGAAATTGTCAAAAGAAATTGGCATAAAAAAAATAAAACCAGGCCGGGCGCGGTGGCTCACGCCTGTAATCGTAGCTCTCTGGGAGGCCGAGGCAGGCGGATTGTTTGAGCTCAGGAGTTCGAAACCACCCTGAGCAAGAGCGAGACCCCCGTCTCTACTAAAATTAGAAAGAAATTAATCAGACAACTAAAAACATATAATAGAAAAAATTAGCCGGGCATGGTGGCGCATGCCTGTAGTCCCTGCTACTCGGGAGGCTGAGGCAGGAGGATCGCTTGAGCCCAGGAGTTTGAGGTTGCTGTGAGCTAGGCTGATGCCACGGCACTGTAGCCGCGGGCAACAAAGTGAGACTCTGTCTCAAAATAAATAAATAAATAAATAAAACCAACCTGGTGTATTGATAGCACATTGCCTCATGAAAGCTCTGTGGTCTTTCCCCCAGGATGGCATTTCTGTTTCTCCTTTAAGTACGTTCAGCCGGCGCACAGAAGACAGCAGCTGTGTCATGAGCAGGCGGCTTGAGAGAAGAGAACTGGGTGGATTCTCCTCTCTGTTTCCATATTCATCTTTCCCGATAGCTTCTTTCTGCTGGAGAACGTCCAGCCTCACTCAGATATGTAGGTGGAAAATGGAGGACTGTTGTAATAGCTTTTTCAGATAGTTGTGGGTCATCTTTGACACTCCTCCAAAACCCAGCAAGTGGTGGTTCCACACAGACTAGTTGCCACGTGGAATCTGGGATCTTCACCAGTGGCAGTTGGAATGATGTGTTCGTGATGTCCATCCGGGAGATGAACTGTTGTTTCTGGTCACTGGGGCAGGTTGGGTCATGCTTTACATAGGAGAAACTTAACCGTGAGTTAAGGAGGGCGTTCCTCCAGGTCTTGTGCTGGGTCTCAGTCTTCTACGCAGACAGAAAAAGCGTTCTCAATGCTCATACCACAAATGTGCAGTGAGAGTGCTCGATGCACCTACATCTTATGCAGCTGAGCTCCCTGCCTGAAATTAGCAAGATGGAAAGGTGCTGAGGTTACACAGGGCTGCCATTTCCAGAAGCCGTCCAGCGCAAACACAGTGCTTCCCGCCTCAGCCCATGGCGGAGTCTCCTACCGTCTATCGCTTCGTCTTTCCCGTCAGACATCACATCTGCCAACACCTTAGTGTCAGAGCTCCTTGCCCCCAGAACTGTGAGAAATGCAGGTCTGTTATCTAAGCCACCACACCGTGGCAGCCCAGGCGGACTAAGACATCAAGGCTGAGGTCGACCGCTCTGGCACGCTGGACGATGGAGTCGTTAGACATGTGTTGCTCACACGCGTTGGTTCACTCCCCAGTGGGGAGGGCACAAAATACAAGGTAAAGGCCCATCTCTGGGAATCCCCACTGCAAGATCAATATGCCAAAAGCTGTTTCAAAATGAATGCAGAAAGCTTTCTCAAGATGAAAGCATGGGCACCTTTCCCATGGCATCCATGTGCTTTAGTGGGGTGGTTCCTTCCTTAGGGATGTTCCTGTGCGTGCCTGTGTGCTTGCGTGATCATTTCAACATAGCCGCCTTCTTGCCTTGGTCGTTCGGGTGTGGATTTACCCATAGAGGAGCGTTTTCATGGTGATTGGAGATGGCTTTGTACAGATACATGAGGACCTCAGAATGTTCCAGAAGAAGTCTTTCCAGAGAAGTTCTCTGGAGGGATGAGAAGAGTAAGAGAGTAGCATCAGATTCACCATGAGTGGTCTGGAATTGTTGACTCTGTGCTAAGGAATGACAGTTTGGGTACACTGTAGAATCGGGCATGTGTAGGGTACCTGTTTCTTTGATGGTTTCCGTGGTGTGAAGCTGAGACTGAAAGTCGCGCTGTTGTAACCTTCAGCGGGAGAATCGAGCTGGAGAAGGAAAATCCAGCACGTATGGTCAACGTGAAACAGCCATGGCGTCCTCTTTTCTTTCATGGGCTCTCTCCACCGTGGTTTGGAGGGTTCCCTGTGGCCATGGTGGAGTCGCAGCTCCTGAACGCAGTATGAGTTTGTGTGCACGGTTACCTTGGAGATAAGTCAGCTACAGAGTTTGTCCTCCAACAGAGTCCTGGGCTTTCTCTCCGTAGTTTGAAGGGATTTATATGATTTAATAGGATTCTGGGTACTGTCTGATGAGTGCCACGCCCTTTCTGTATGATAAGGGCTGTCATATATGGTTGACTCTCACACCATAAAGCAAACACACACACACACAAAACCCATAGTAACATAAATGGCGTATTTTTATGAAAGCAAAAGAACAATAAAAATGAGGCAAAGCTGTGGCATTGTTTCACATTTTTGCAGATGTCTTCAGTATGTGGCTTAAGAGAAGACAATTGGGTTCTCCTATCTGCTTGTGCATTTTCCATATTTTGTTTCTCTCGAAGAAAATACAACCTCACACAGGTCTGTAGTTGGAAAATGGAAGGGTATTTTGGTAGCTTTTTCAGATAATTGTGGATTATTTTTGACACTATCTCAAACCCCAGCAAGGCTAATTTGTGATGGTGAGTTGGAATATGGAATATGTAATTATTACCAATGAAATTGTCTTATTCTGTTAAATTAAAAGTGATTGACATACTTAGCATTTTGAATGGATATTTTACTCAATGTTCCTTTGGAAAATACTGGTTCACTAAATTATAGAAGTCTTCTAAATGCTGACATAGTTTTGCCTGTGTTTGCACACTGTTTCTGCATCAGTTCTATTTGAAAAAACTCATTTAGGTGGTTGGTTAAAGTAATTTTCAGCTCCTCAAATATGGGTTGGGTTTCTAATTGTTAAAAATAATAATAATAAATTCCTAAATGCCACACAGTCATCCTGAGTGAGTCTAAGAATATACATGTCGTAGTCCATTTGTGCTGCTATAACACAGTACCTGAGACTGGGTAATTTTTAAAGAATGGACGTTTATTTCTCATAGTCCTGGATGCTGGAAAGTACCAGATCAAGGTGCCAGCCAATGCCGTGTCTGATGAGGGCCACTCTCTGCTTCCAAGATGGCACCTTGAACACACTGTTATCCAGAAAGAACCAACACTGTGTCCGTACTTGGTAGGAGGAGGAAGGGAAAATAAAAGAACTCACCTAGCTCCCTCCAGCATTTTTATAACATCGCTAACGTCATTCATGAGGGCTCCAATCTCATGACTTCATCACCTCCAAAAGGTCACACTTCTTAATCCTGTCACTCTGGTCATTAAGTTTCAACACATGAATTTCGGGGCATGTCAAACTAGCAATGCAACATAAAAAAACTTATAACCACTGATCTTATCAGAAGTGTTTTAAGTATTAGAATATGATCAAGCTCATAGTAGCAAATACAAAATTTTTCCAAAATTGTAATTTTTTCCCAAAAGCTCAGATTTTGTCATTGGCAACAAATACCGTCGGTCATTTTCCTTAAAGTGAAAAGTTCACTTTAGGTCATTTTCAAGAACATGTCTGCCAAATGCCCAATGCTGAATAACTGTAGTTTGTCTACCAGTGGTTCTTTCAAGCAAAACTGGCGTTCTATGAAAACAAAAAAAAGCTAGTTTAGCTTGCAACTTAAATAACCATCCATCTGTCCTACCTCATGGCACTGTGGAAGTGTTTTATTGGTACTTCCTGTGTTGTCGGCTAGGATATTAAATTACTGCTACATCAACGGTGTTCTTCAGGTAAGGTGGCATGGCTCTTGCGATAGGATTACCAGGTGGTGAGGAACGCACTGTCCATTGTTACATTTGGGGTCACTGCCTTGATTCATGGTAACATGCACACCTGTGGTTTTACTCAGTGTAACTGCATTTTCAATATTTTCTGCATTTTCAATATTCTGTTTCTCTCGAAGAAAATACAACCTCACACAGGTATATAGTTGGGAAATGGAAGGGTATTTTGGTAGCTTTTTCAGATAATCATGGATTATCTTTGACACTATCTGAAACCCCAGCAAGGCTAATTCATAATGGCAAGTTGGAATATGGAATATGTAATCGTTACCAATGAAATTGTCTTATTCACACCATCAGTGCAAACACCAACATGGTGAAAAGGTAAAAAAAGAAAAAATGATCTTAGTAGTATCATGAAAATAGGTTTAAGAACCCCTCAGGAACGGGTGGCCCCGCTTTGAGAATGCCAGTCTGCTGAGCAGCAAGTTTTAGTTCAACATCACTGATGCCTCACCGTGGTGGACAAACATAGAAACGTGGTCCTCTAAACGGGTGCTTGGAAGAGATCTTCCCTGGGTGGTCTCGGGGATGTTCTTGGGAAATGGTTGTGTCCACTCTGACCCTCGTCCTGCCCTGTGCTCCATGGATGTCGATTTTTTTATAGGTTTATCGCTTTTCTATATACGGTGGAGAAATACCCACCATGCATTTCAGCAATGCAGTGCCTACTTGCTTGCATCTGACATAGTCACCTCCAAGCACAGGGCAGCGGGTACTTCCAAGGAAGTCGATGATATGTTTTATTTTGGGGGGATCTTCTCCAGGGACCTCTGTGGCAACCTTCACTGCTGACAGTGGACTTTTACCTTGTTTGCTGACTGCAGCAGTGTGTGTCCACAGGCTTGCCTGGGAGTGCATTGCCCAGGTCTGCGCTTTGTATCATGTGGGTAGGGAAGAGACCTTGTTTGCCCTTTACCTGCCCTGACCTCTCAGTCACAGACAGTCTGGCCAGATTTAGGATTAGCGTCCACCGAGTAGGTCCTACGGTGTTTTGCCTCTGTGCCGTGACAGATGTGTGGGGAGGTGCCTCGTCTGTCCTCTCTGCCACACTGCTAGAGTAGGCTATTAGCTCAGGGCTCCTGGTTCGCGGTGAGTCAGGGCACGTCCATCGCTGTTTGGTCACATCCCTGAAGTTTCTACCCAAGTTCTTACCCATGTATTCAGGTTGGAAAGTGCGCTCTCCTTTCTTCTTGTCATTGTTTCTGCGTGTGTTTGGTTCCACTAAACTCATTGAAGTGGTGGGTTAGTGCTGTTGTTTGGATGTGTGTCCTCTCCATGCCTCGTGTTGAAATGTGATCACCAGTGTTGGAGGTGGGGACGGATGGGAGGTGTTTGGGTCATGGGGGCAGATCCCTCGTGAACAGGTTAATGCCCTGGTGGGGGGTGAGGTGTCGCTCTATTAGGTCCCACAAGAGCTGGTTCTTAAAAGAGTCTGGAACCTAACCTTCCCTTCCCTTCCCTTTCCTTCCCTTCCCTTCCCTCCCCTCCCCTCCCCTCTCCTCCCCTCCCCTCTCCTCCCCTCTCTCTCTCCCACAACGTGATCACTGCACACACCTGCTCCCCTTCATCTTCCGTCACGAGTAGAAGCAGCATGAGGCCCTCACCAGATGCCCATGCCCCACCTTGAACTTGCCAGCCATCAGAATCATGCACCAAATAAACCTTTTTCTTTATAAATCACCCAGCCTCAGGTATTCCTTTATAGTATCCAAAAATGGACTAAGATAGGATAATTTCCAGGTCTTCAAATGTGGATTGGATATCTAATTCTTAAAAAAAAAAAAAAAAAAGTCCTAAATACCATATGATAATCTTGGGCCAGTCTAAGAATATGAAGGGCTTGGCTAGGAGAGCTTGGAGGTCTGCTACCAAGATTGGAATGTCACCAGGCAATCAGGGACTCCAGAGTAGACGCCTCACTGGTGCCTGTGTTCCGCTGGCTATCCATCAGATCTGGGTTTGCTGGGGCTTTTGCAAATCATGGCCTGGAGTTGGATGATTGGGAGAACATGTTGACTTGAGTATTTAAAGTCAATTCTGATCATCAACGCTCATAATTAAAGTCCCTGACGACAGTCTGGATCCAGAATGTCATTGAGTGGCAGGCAAGTTTTGGAGAGGGCAGGCTGTCCTCGCAGGCTTGCAAAGCATATATGAGACCAGTCCAAAGTTTCACCTAACAACACAGGGTCTTTGAATTCTGAATCACCCAGGGTTCAATTGTCGGAGGATGGTCGTGGATCTCAGAGAACAGGATTCAGTCCAAGATCACAACCCTCGTCCACAGTTCATTGCAGAGCTCCCGGGACACACTGGGTATATTTTAGGATGCTGACTGCTGCGGAATTTGTAGCGTTGGAATTAGTCATGGCACTTAGTCAACGCTTTCGAGATGTGTGTGTGAAAAGGTCACTTTGGTGGCCGGCAGATACAAGGTTTACATCCCCACCAGACACGAACAAAACCAGGAGAGGAAGTGAATGGAAACTCCCTGTGCCTTGGGAGACTGCTCTTCCTGATTTTTCAAAGACCGTGGAAACTTATCATTGAGATTAAAAAATGAGCAGAGGGTGACAGTTGTGTGGGACTTTGCGGCGTGAGGTGTAGGGGGTGTATGCAAGAGTCTGCTGTCTGGGACTGAGTTCTACCATTGTGCAGAGAAGCAAGTGTCGTGTGTTAATGTTGGATGGTAATGTATATCTCCTATCTCCTTCTTCTTCCTTCTTCCTCCTTCTCCTCCTTCTCCTTATTCTTCTTTCTTTGTTTTTTGCTGGGAGGCGGCCAAACTCCCCGCAAAAAACTGAGTCCCTTTGGTAGGGTTGCAAGGGATAAGAAAATAATAGAAAATGGAAAATAATGGAAATAAAAGAATACACAGAGACGAAGGTATAGTTTTATAGATTTATAAAGATTATAGGCAAAGTGGGTGCTCGGGGGGCCTGGATTTCTCTGTCAATCTCAAAGACCACGAATGAAGTCTTACATGGTCATTTATAGGTAACAGTTATCAGTTGTCAGGGGTAACAGATTTACATAACAGCAGGTAGTTCCTCTTAGGTTAACAGTTTTTCAAAAGGCTTCTATAGATCCCTTAACTAATTCTATCTAGTGAACAAACGGTTACAAAATCTTTCAAAGATTAACTTCTAAGTTCTAAGGTAAATTTATCACTTAACAGAGGGGTTAAACAGAGATATATTGGCTCCATATTTTTTTTTTTGAGACAGAGTCTCGCTTTTGTTGCCTGGGCTAGAGTGAGTGCCGTGGCGTCATCTTAGCTCACAGCAACCTCAAACTCCTGGGCTCAAGTGATCCTCCTGCCTCAGCCTCCCGAGTAGCTGGGACTACAGGCATGTGCCACCATGCC
>NW_012151063.1:648956-667129 GCF_000956105.1 Propithecus coquereli | reverse complement strand
TATTTTTAGTTGTCCAATTAATTTCTTTCTATTTTTAGTAGAGACGGGGTCTTGCTCTTGCTCAGGCTGGTTTCGAACTCCTGAGCTCAAACAATCTGCCTGCCTCGGGCTCCCAGAATGCTAGGATTACAGGCGTGAGCCACTACGCCCGGCCTCTGTATTTTCTTTATCAGGTTATTGTGAATGGAGACAGGTAGTCCGGAGTTTTAAGCAGGAACTGCCCCTTGGGCTAATTGCTTATAGCCATAGGCGGGTTGTTTGGGTGGTTGTTCGGGGTGGGCACTCTGGTCAGCTCCCATCCTGTAGTTTTTAACAGATCTGCTGTGCTTTACAAAGCAAATCCAAACCTTTAGGTCTGAGAAACGCGGCACCTTGTGGGATGCTGCCGCTACTGTCTTTCAGAGATGCCCTCCTGAGGTGCAACAGCTTTTGATATGCAAACTAACACATTCCCGTATTCCTCCAGGGCAAAGCTCTGCAAAACTCCTGAGACATATCCTGTCCCCAATATATTTATATTAATTCATGGAGCAACAGTCTTTTCTCTCTCTCTGTCTCCCTCTGATTCTAGAATGTCTTCACCACCTAAATATTCTAAGCCTTGACAGCGAAATGAAACTGGGATTGACTGCATCCTGCGGAAATATCCCTGAGCTGTTTGGACAAAGTTAAAAAGACACACTCTCCCGTAGACCTGGGTTACCCCGGATGCATCCGTAACTTCTGGAGTTTGATAAAAGGACAGAGATTGAGTGGACCCAGGATGACGGGGACGGGTCGTGCTGTTGTCTACTCTGGACAAGCTGGTGTTTGAGCACCAGGGATGATGTGCTCTTCTAGTCAAGGGTGTCCCTGTGTAAGGGACGAAAGAAATTCTGTGCGCGTGTGGATTGGGATGGGGGTGACCAGGGAGGAGGGATTCCAGGTCTCCAAGCTGGAAAAGTCAAAAGTAATTGAGATTGTAAAAGCTGCTGTAGAAGCTGGTTCCTCCGTAAGTTAAACCTACGCGCTAACATATAACCATATGGGTTTAACATAGAAGTTGCACTTGAGTTATTGTACAAACAGCAGTTCCACTCCTGGGGATATACACCTGAAAACAGGTGTCCAGAGGAACACAGGTACTCACACATTCATGGCAGCTTGATCCACAGTAGCCCAAAGTGGAAAAAACCCAGCCATCCATCCTCAGATGAGTAGATAAGCACAGTGTGTGATCCATCCACTCAGTGGACTATTACTCAGCCACAAACAGGGTGAGGCTCTGACATGGAGGGACCTGGAAAGCATCGTGCTCAGTGAGAGAAGCCAGACGCAGAAGATCACAGGTTGTCCGATTCCGTCCATATGGCGTCTACAGAACAGGCAAATCCGTAGAGACAGCAAGGAAATGAGTGGATGCCAGGGTCTGGGGGAGAGGCATGGGGAGTGACTGCTTAATGGGTACAAAGTTCTTTTTAAGGTGATGAGGTTGTTCTGGCATTGGATAGTGATGACGAACGCAGAACATTGTGAATTTACTAAATGTCACTGAATTGTTCAAAATTAGAAATTTTTTAAAAATTGGCAATTTAAAAAGTTAAAAATGGTAAATTCGACTGGGCGAATGGTGCAGGACTATAATCCTAGCACTTTGGGAGGCTGAGGTGGGAGGATCGCTTGAGGTCAGGAGTTTGAGACCAACCTGAGCTAATTTGGTTACATGCATTGCCTTTGCACCGCCTAAGTTCTCCATGGTATACACACACCGCATTTTATTAATCCACTCATGGATGGATGGGCACTTGGGCTGTTTCCACATCTTTGCAATTGTGAATTGTGCTGCTATCAACATTCGAGTGCAGGTGTCTTTATTATAGAGTGTCATTTGTTCTTCTGGGTAGATGCCCAGTAATGGGATTGCTGGATCAAATGGTAGTTCTACTTTTAGTTCTTTGAGGTGTCTCCATATTACTTTCCGTAGAGGAATGATTTTTTGGGGAGTCCTTGCCCTGGGAATTATTTATAGGCTTCTCTAATAAGTGGGATTTTGTATCTCAGTAGGATGTCAAGCTTGTCCTAAATTTCCCAATCTTTTCTTCATTCTTCACAGCGTGGCTTAGCGGGACATGAGGCCAGCATCCGAGTTCCCCAGGCCCCCGTGGGTTCTCTTTGGAGCTGGATATCCCTTCTGCGGACGTCACTGATGTACATGCAGCTCTAGGGAGATCACGTGACACCCTTGGTCTTTGGTTTGGCCAAAACTTTGGTGGTTCAGATGGACTCATGTAGATTGTAGGAAGCATCAATGTTTTGGGGCTTAAGCCAAACAGGTTCTCTCAATTTTCATCCACTGAGGCTGGTCTTGTAGGTCTGTTCTAGTTGCCTTGGAACTTCGTGCTTGTGGTTACCAGAATGAAATGCATCACAGCTCTACTCAATCTCCCGGAGATGCCAAAATGCCATTTTCTCACCCCAAACATCTTCTACTGGGATCAGTTCCAACAAGGCAGCCCAGCAGCGACACCCCCAGAAACTTGTTGGTACAAGACGGTATCAGATGATTTATAGCATCTTGGGTTTGATCCTGCCTACCCCAAAGCCAGGAGGACTTGACAGCATTGTCGCGTGGAGAGGTGTGGTTGAGGGCAGCGACGCTCCGCTCCGTAAAGGTGAGTCACCTGTGAGCTCCCGGGGGGGCCTCAGCTCTGCAGGTAGGAGGGTGTTTTGACAACTCTGTCGACGGAACACCTCACACAGCTCAAGTCCTTGGAGGCAGCCTCGTGGGAGTTTGAGCTTAAACATAATTCTGCTTTGCTAATAGCTGATGTTTCTATGAGTCATTCCCTGAGGTCGTAGTAAGGAAAGCCGATATTATCCCCTTCGCTTCTTTGCAGATGCTCTCGAAACCATGCGTTTGTGTCTCGAACACCATGGGATTCCACTTATCTTCTTATAGAATCATACCATCAACTTAGGGGTGGTTGTTTCTCAAAGGGAGTCGATCTCCACGCTTCTTCTCCTGCCAGTAGAGAATAAGGGACCAAATCTCCCCCACTTGAGTGGCAGCGTCAGAGTCGGGAGTGTGGTCCCTCAGGGGTGCTTTTAGAGGCCAGAGAAGCACTGCTGTTTATTGAAAAAGTAGGTGTCCCACACGGTCCGCAAGAAAGAGCTGAGAGAATGGAGGAGTAGAGAATGAGGGACCCCACGCATGTTCAAGACAGGCAGAGCGGCTTCAACGCTTGATAGTTAAGGACCATGGATGGCTGCCATCTCAGACAAGAAGCTGGGGAGCTGAGCTCCTGCCCCGCTGACCACCTACCTACCCCTCATCCAGGGCAGGGCGGGCTCCTGGTCTGGAGGTCCCCCGCAGAGGGACGCAAGGGCCAGAGAGCTGAGTCCTGTGGCATCCGCTGCATCTTCCGTGGTGCAGGAAGTCAGGGCTGGTTGCCAAACTCAACGCGGACGCCAGAGGTGTATGGCCTGGGCCCTCGTGTCTGGGAACCTCGTGGCCTTCCGTGGAATGGTGCGTTTTCTCATCTGGTGACCCGTGCTCCTCCCTCGATCTCAGATTCCCTGCGTCAGTAATGAAGTGCCCGTCCCTGACTGCACCAGACTTCTCTGAGGTTGGGAAATGCCAGAGCCGTGGTTGTTAAGCCCTTTCTAGAAGCGGTCATTTGTGTGTGACTACTTAGCCCACAAGCGACGAGCTTCCCTCTCTCCTCATCAGAGCAAATGTGGAAAGTTAACCATTCTCATTTTGCATTGCATTATGTATTTGAACGTTTACAAAACTGCCTTTTGATTTTCTTTCTTTTTTTTTTAATTTATTGGATTGCATTGCGGCAAAAACACTTAGCACAAGGTCTACCGTCTTGAGAAAACGTTAAGTGCGCAGCGCGGTTTTGTTAACTCTGAGCACGTAACGTCACACAGCAGATCTCTAGAATGGATTCGTCGTGTATTTGAAAATTTCCTCCTCATTGTCCCCTCCCTGGACCCCTGGTCACCACCGTGCTACTTACTCTCTGTTTCTATGAGTTTGGGAGTACAGACGTCGCTTCAAGATCCTGTTTTCGGTTCCTTTGGATAAACACCCAGAAACAGAATTGCTAGATCATCTAATAGTTCCGTTTTCAGTGTTTTTGAGAAACCTTCAAGTTATTTACCGTATCGACACATTTCTGTAGGTGACGGTGGCCGAGGAACACAGGTTCTACCGCTTCTGTCTCCCAGCTGTGCGTGAACACACCCGCGAGGGCTCTGCTCCTCCTCTCTTTGCAAGGGAAGAAAATAATAACATCACAGATATCATTCTGCATGTGACATATTTTTCATTCTGACGTTCCCTTTTTTCAAAATTCAGAAATTTTTCATTCTGACTTTGCATTTCGATGTGGCTGCTTTCTACACTGTTTTTTCATACATCTCTTATCTGTGGGACATCCTTCGCTCCCATACTTTGGAGGCTTCATATGTGTGTGTGTGTGTGTGTGTGTGTATATGTATATATATGTGTGCATTTTTCTTATCTGTGGGACATCCTTCGCTCCCATACTTTGGAGGCTTCATATGTGTGTGTGTGTGTGTGTGTGTGTATATATGTATATATATGTGCATTTTTTTTCTTTAAGAGAAACTAAATAAAATCAAACCAACACATCCGGAGTGAATGTACACACATGTCCAACGCTGGTTGCAAGGGGGTGACCCTTTCTTGAACTGACCTCAGCTGGGAGACAAATGACTTGGTGTCCACCTTCAGTCTGCACGGAGCTCGTGGTTGCTTCCTTCTCAGGGACCAGGATGATGTGCCTGAGGTCCCCGGGGTGCTGGTTTCCTACCTCCGAGCTCTCCTTCTCCTGCAGATGAGCTTTCTTCTCCTGGGTGGGCTTCTCCTCCGTTCTCTGTTCTCTCCTTCCTCATTTTGCCTCTAACACTAAGCAACTCTCTACTTCTTAGACTCCTTGGGGCTACCAAGCCCTGGCGATGGAGCTGAGATGTTCCCAAAATGGGCTGAGATCCGCCGATTCCACCATGCATTCAATTTTTTTTTTTTTTGGAGACAGAGTCTTGCTCTGTCACCCGGGCTAGAGTGCTGTGGCATCATCGTAGCTCATAGCAACCTCAAACTCCTGGCCTCAAGCGATCCTCCTGCCTCAGCCTCCAGAGTAGCTGGGACTACAGGTTCGTGCCACAAAGCCCAGCTAATTTTCCTATTTTTAGTAGAGACGGGGTCTTACTCTTGCTCAGGCTGGTCTTGAACTCCTGACCTCAAGGAATCCTCCCGCCTCAGCCTCCCGGAGTGTTGGGATTACAGGTGTGAGCCACTGCGCCGGGCCTTGCATTGAATCTTTAACCCGAAGTATGTCAGGGAAGCCCACGGCTCCCAGGACTACAGACCATTCTAGGTGGTCACCGCCTGGGTGGAAAACAGGGAGACACTGAAGCCACCAACAGTGGCCGCTTCACCACGTGGCTTCATTCTCACAAGCCCATCTCTAAACCCTCAGAACACGCAGGAGGCAGCTCACGCCCCCATCACTGCTGACGGCAGAGCAGACACTATGAATTCTAGCAAAGGTAAGGTCGTTCTCAAAAATGGTATTTCTATAACCCATAAGTAGATTAAAATTGTATCATCAGTACACAACCAGGGTAGGGGATTTCATAAAGAGATGATAGGATTCTTTGCCAGTATCCTGGGCCATTTTTATTTCCAATATTCTCAATCCTTTGCACCGGAGTCCGACTTGGCCCCGCTATGCCGGGGAAGGGTTCTGAGTGGTCTGGTTGGGGTTCACTGCCTGATCCTGTGCTTGGCGTGGGGGTGAGTGGGGTCTTCCAGCCAACACCCTCCCAGAAGCCACAGGGGCTGCGGGATTGTGGGGATACCAGCTTCATGGGTGCAGCTAACCTGGATGGGAGGTTCCTTGCTTAGCCGGAGAGAACAGTGAGTGTCCGCTAGGAGTGAGGTCCCTGCAGGGGGGTGATAACCCAGTCGGGGACAGATGCCGCCACCGTGGTGTATGTCACATGCAGAAGAACGTGGATGTACCACATGGTGCTGCGTGCTGCGTTGCAGCAACTAGAAACTAGAACAGCATTGAATGCAAGAGATATTCCCAGGTCCTCACCCCTCTACAAGCAGGAAGGAGCCAGGCAGGGGACCGTGGCGTCAGGTTACAGTAGAGTTAGAGTCATTGCTCAGCAGAAGCCAAGGAGGTTTTCCAAAGGTGGTGGGAGGAACGTGAGCTATTTTCGGCAGCTTTAGCTTGACAACAGTTTCAAGACGGCTGGGGGGAGGGTAAGCGAAAGGCAGGAAAAAGCAGGTGGGTAGAACATGCACTGATTGGCACAGAGACGGTGCCAGTCTGGGGGGTGAAATCAGAGAAGAGAGAAAACTGCCCTCAGCACAGGTTGAGCACCTATTAAATCCTGGTGGCTCACTGTGTCTTTACGGATGGGGTTTCTAGAGGTTAACAATCAGGGGTTGGATGTGGTGACTCACAACTGTGATCCAAGCTCTCTGGAAGGCAGGGGTGGGAGGATCACTTGAGACCAGGAGTTTGAGACCAGCCTGGGCAACATAGTGAGACCCCATCTCTACAAAAAATAGAAAAAACTAGGTGGGCGTTGTGGCACGTACCTGTAATCCCAGCTATTTGGGAGGCTGAGGCAGGAGGATTGCTTGAGCCCAGGAGTTTGAGGCTGCTGTGAGCTACAATGATGTCACTCCGGGTGACAGTACAAGATCCTGTCTCAAAAGAAAAAAAAATTGGAGAAGATGAAATGGCACATTAACAAGGATCTAGAGACACATTAGGTGCAGATGGAACAGAGTGAGATGCTTGGTTTTTCCGGCGGAGCTGGAAGCATCATCGTAAAGTACACCTATCTGAGCTGAGTTTTAGAGAGTGACTAAAAATTCATCAGGTTAACAAACTGGCAACGGGGACTCCCTGGATGGGAGTTCATCCTCGGTGTTCGCCTAAAACTTACTAGTGTCCTACGGCACAAGCATGCCACGGGAGGAGGGTCCCACAGAACCAGGGTGCCACGTGCGTGAGTCAGGGTCCTGCAGAGAAGTAGACCGATGAGACGTGCGTATATATAGAAAAGAGATTTACATTAAGAAATCGGCTCACGTGATTATGGAACCTGGCAAGTCCCAAGATTTGCAGAGTAGACCAGCAGCCAGCAGACCCAGGGAGGAGCTGATGCTGCAGGTAGAATCTAAAGGCATCTGCTGGCTGAGTCGCTTCTTGCTCAGGGGACTTCACTGTTCCCTTCTTCTCATACCTTCAACTGATTAGACGAGGCCCACCTTCCGCAGGAAGGACAACTTGCTTTACTGACAGCCTGCTTGTTTCAATGTTCGTCTCACCCCAGCGACCCTCAGAGAAACACCCAGAATAAAGTGTGACCACACATGTGGGCACCGTGGCTGAGCCAGGTGGACACGTGGAATTAGCCATCTCACCGTGAGTCCAGGGTCCCTCAGCACAGGGGTGTCCAGACAGACCGTGACTCTTTCAGTGTTGCAAGACGCAGGAGAAGCCACAGAGGCTACCACGAGGGAGCTGATGTGGTCAGACGTGTGTCTTGGAATGACAATTTTGGCGGCAGGGTATAGGGAGGTCTCACTGGTGTCCTGTGGCTGCTGTAGCAAATTGCCACAAGTGCGTCGGCTTGAACAATAGAAATTTATTCCCCCACGGTTGTGGAGGTCAGAAACCCAAAGTTAGTATCAGTGTGCTGAAGTCAGATGTTGCAGATACTTGCTCCCTCCGCAGGCTCCGGGGGAGGCTCCTTCCTGCCTCTTCCGGCTCCTGGGGGCTTCAGGCGTCCCTGGGCTTGTGGCCGCGTCACTCCAGTCTCTGCCTCCGTCTCCACGTGGCTTCTCCTCTTCTCTATGTCTAAGCCTCATCCTCGTCTCTGGCAAGGACTGTTGTGATGACACGTAGAGCCCACCAGGATAATTCAGGGTAATCTCCCCATCTCAACATATCTAACTTAATTGTATTTGCAAAAACGTTACTATGTATCCTAGTCTGTCCACATTGATAATTATAAAAATACCATAGAATGGGTGCGTTAAACAAGTGACATTTATTGCTGACAGCTCTGGGGGCTGGAAATCCAAGATCCCGGCGTGGCAGAGTCTGTGTCTGGTGGGGACTCAGTTCCTGGTTCATAGACGGCGCCTTCTCGCTGTGTCCTCACGTGGTGGAAGGGGCGAGGGAGCTCTCTGGGGTCCCTTTTATAAGGACACTGATCCCATGCATGAGGCCCCACCTCCCAACACCATCACTTTTCGGCTGAGGGTTTCAATGTGCAAATTTTGGAAGGCCACAGACATTCAGTCCTTTGCACCACAGAAGGTCACATTTGCAGGTTGCAAAGATAAGAATGTCACCATCCCTTTGAGAGTCATGTTCAGCCCGTGACAGAGATCAAGACGGAAATTAGAAAATTTAAGGAGAAGCTCAGTGTAGTGGAGACACCAAAGTATAATGATATCTGAGCCACGCCAGTGATGAAGACAAGAGAGGAGGGGCTCTTAGCTCTTGCGGTGGAAGGTGACAGAGCTGGATGCACCTTGGAGGAGTTTGGCGACTCTGGCTCTAGCAGTCTGGGGAGGAGAAGGGGCAGGAGACGGACCCTAGGAGCCTGAACACGTAGGGACATGTAGGCAGGTTCCTCTTCTCCCAGAAATGTTGACCACGCAGAGTCCCAGTGGAGGGAACGTCGCTAGGCTGTCCCAAGAGGGAGCTGCTGACACTTCCGGAGGTGACAGTTTCTAGAAGACAGGACTTATTTTGCAAGGAGGGTTTCGGATCCGTCTGTTTGTTCTCCTGGTGGAGTTTGCAACGCTCTTGTGGCCTTTGCGTCGCAGACCAAGTCACGTTCAAATTTATGAAATTTACAGTTCATATGAAAATTCAAAGGTGTGTTCAAATACAGCTCAAATCTTTTCCCTTTGTAGAGTTAACTTTTTTGTTGTTGTTCTTTTCTGTTTTCTCCTGATTGCTTGGCTTGCTGAGAACCACGTTCTTGAAGACCGTTATTATATTGACCTTATATCCCTGGTGCATGCGTAGTGGAGAATGAGTGAATGTTTGCATTCAAAACCTGGAGGAGAAGTCAAATATGTTTTTCTAAGTTTCAAGTGGGAAACACAGTCCTGTCTGCGGCTCTGAGGGCTTGGGGGAGCGCGGGGGTGCAGCTCACGTTGCCTTTGTTCAGGCAGTGCCAGCAGAACTAGAGTTACGTAAACTGTGAATGAACAGAAGAGAGGCTGTCTGGGGCCAACTGCTGCATCTTGGGCCAGCCCGGGCGTCCGCGCCTTTCCAGGGAGGAGCAAGTGGCTCATATGCGTGTCAGCTGGTGGGTTGATCGGGTGGCTATTTTTACTCGCGGGGCCTTGGGAGAGAGGCCAGGCTGTACCCAAAGGCAGACAGGGGCCGGCCAGATGGGCGTGCTGGGCCCCGCCAGACACACGGCCGCCCTCCTGCCCCGGAGCTAGAAATAGAACCAGCCCTGGGACGGCCAGGGGAGACTCAGGCTGAGTGTTGCCCGGTAGAGGAGACTCAGAGATGGGGTGGAGGCAGTTCTGCTGTGACTCCAGGAGGGGACACGTAAGTTAGGGTGTCGACCCAACAAGTCACTGGGCTCCTACTGAGAATGTCAGGATTCTCATCTTGGCGTGTGTTTCCTGTGCGTACACACAGCCCTCTCTGGTCACGGTAGCATCAGCCGTTAGCAGATGTGCACGCCTGCAAATCAGAGCTTCGCAGCCACACTCAGGGAGCATTCAATACGACTTCATTCACTGCTGTTCAGCCCCCGCAGTGAATCGAACGGTCATCCCCGTAAAGAAAAAACGATCTATCCATCTGAAACCTGTAAATGTGATTTTATTTGGAAATAGAGTCTGCTGATATCAGTCGAGTGAAGGATTTCAAGATGAGGTCATCGGATTAGGGAAGTGACTAAGCCCAGTGACAGGTGTCCTCCTAAGACACAGCAGAGGAGACACAGACGCAGAGGAGAAGCCACGTGGAGACGGAGGCAGAGACTGGAGTGACGCGGCCACAAGCCCAGGGACGCCCGGAGCCCCCAGGAGCCGGAAGAGGCAGGAAGGAGCCTCCCCCGGAGCCTGCGGAGGGAGCGCGGCCCCGAGACACCCGCCTCTCAGACTCCTCTCTGTGTCTGCGTCTCCTCTGCTGTCTCTTAGGAGGACACCTGTCATTGCGTTTAGGGACCTCCCTAATCCAGGATGATTTCATCCCGACACTTGCAACTTAATTATTTCTGTCTAGACTCTATTTCCAAACAAGTTCATGTTGACAGGTAGTAGGTGTTGGGACTCAGGCATATCATTTCAGCAAACACTCTTCAGCCCACTTCCAAGGCCAAGCAACAAAAATAACATGGTGTTGGCGGCGAGAGACGCAGGAAGAACTTGGCAGTTGGGAGCTGTTAGAACGTAAACATTCATCTGGGTACATCCTCAGCACTCCCGTGTGGCTGCTTCTACCTTTGCTGGGGTTGCAGGTACGAACGCTCATCCTCTGCTTCCAGCGCTGGATCCCGGCGCCTCCCGCGAACAGGACAGCGGTGTGCCAGGTGTACAAATTCAGGGGACGCGGATGATGGGACACTTATGGGAAAATAAAGCTTCTCCGTTTTTTCAAGGATGAAAATCGTTTCCTAGAGCTGACTCCACCCTCGTTATGAAGCCGTCGATGCTTCAGTGAGAGGAAGGCTCCCATCACCCGCCCTCTTGTTGCCGTGCTGGAGGCATCTGAGAGCCTTTTTTTTTTTTTTGGACCAGGCTTCCAGCTGGACTTGGGTCTTTTCTTTTTTTTAATTTCAGAATATTACAGAGGTAAAAATGCTTTTGTGACACAAATTGCCTTTGCACTGCCTGAGTCAGAGCTACAAGCGTGTCCATCCGCCAGACGGTGCACGACACACCCATTAGATGTGAATATGCCCATCCCCTCCTCCCCCCTCCCCCCTGCCCGTCACCCAATAAAGGTTTTTACAATATGGGCACTTAAATGTTGATTGGTTAGTACCAATTTGATGGTGAGTCCATGTGGTGCTTGTTTTTCCATTCTTGGGATACTTCACTTAGTAGAATGGGCTCCAGCTCCATCCAGGATAATACAAGAGGTGCTAGATCACTGTTGTTGTTTTTTGGCTGAATAGAACTCCATGGTATACATAGACCACATTTTATTAATCCACTCATGGATTGATGGGCACTTGGGTTGTTTCCACATCTTTGCAATTGTGAATTGTGCTGCTGTAAACATTCGAGTACAGATGTGTTTATTACAGAATGTCTTTTTTTCCTTTGGGTAGATGCCCAGTAGAGGGATTGCTGGATCAAATGGTAGCTCTACTTTTAGTTTATTATAGAATGACTTTTTAGGGTGTAGAGGATTGCTAGCGGCCAGCACATAGCATGAGCCCAGTTAACAGTTGCTCAGATCATTATACCTGTTTAGAGATTCGTAGACTGGCCGGGCGCAGTGGCTCACGCCTGCAATCCTAGCACTCTGGGAGGCCGAGGCGGGTGGATTGTTTGAGCTCAGGAGTTCGAAACCAGCGTGAGCAAGAACGAGACCTCGTCTCTACTAAAAATAGAAACAAATTAGCTGGACAACTAAAAATATATATAGAAAAAAGTAGCCGGGCATGGTGGCACATGCCTGTAGTCCCAGCTACTTGGGAGGCTGAGGCAGTAGGATCCCTTGAGCCCAGGAGTTTGAGGCTGCTGTGAGCTAGGCTGATGCCGTGGCACTCACTCTAGCCAGGGCAACAGAGTGAGACTCTGTCCCAAAAAGAAAAAAAAAAACAAAAAGAGAGATTCGTAGACTGAGCTGATGGCCATTCAGTAACAATCCTACAATGTGCAAACGTTATTCTCTAACCCCTGGTACAGAGGGGCATGTAGAACACTTTAAAATGCATGACACTTACTATACAGCTAAATTTTTTTTTTAGCCAGTGTGAATTTCAACATAGCACCTTAGAGGAAGCTTGAGCCATATTATGTTTATTTTGTAGGGCAAGAAAGTAAGGTAGCCAATAAACCACAAAAAGACCAAAGCAATGAGTAGGGAACTGTCTTTTGCCTCATTCTTTGTGGACATCTTCATAGATCTCTTTTTCAGCAAAATGAAATGAAACCATGCCTCCCTGCTGTTGGGTTCCTTCATGCGGTTTTTGGTAAGTGAGTCTTTTTGTGAAATGGTGCCTATCACAGAATACACTCTGGATAAATATTAGACAAGAGCATGGGCGTAGAAAAGTGTCTTCCTGAGTTTTTGTTCAGTCGCCTTGCCGGCCAGGTCAGGTGCAAATTGACGTTCTTTGTGTGCTGTTTGTAAGCTTCCAACTACCACTTTGGTTATCTGGAAAAGCATTTTCTCATTGAAAACTCTTACTAGAATTCAAGGGATGAAAATCCAAGTGTCTTGGCAGGTGCAAGAAGTCAAGCCCGGTGGCATGATCTGGGACTGGGTCGAGGCGGGTCATGCCCCGGAGAAAAGCATTTGGGCGGAAAACGTAAATCCTATTTGTGACGCATGGTGTCCTGGCGTCCTCTCTGTCTGCGTGTGGAGATACATACGAGTGTTTGGCGTGGTAGTTCTGTGTCCCTAGAATCCCGGCTGTCACAGGGCAACTAATCCGTCAACTGTCCACCCAGCTGATGGCTCATTTGGCCAATTAACGCCCTAATTTGCAAAGCACTGTGAAAATATCACTGCACCCTCTGTGGTGCTTTCCACCGTTTCTCCGCTTCCTGGGCGTGTTTCTCCAGAGTCATTTTTGCTGAGTGTCCTTCTCGTGGGCTGCCCGGTCCCGCGGGTCTCCCTGCGGACGTCCTGTGCAACCTTCTTTCTTCTTTTCTGCCATACGCCGCAGCAACGTCATCGTGACCTTCCCAAGAACCCTCATCTTTGCTTTCCGCGACAGTGCATCCTCCTCCTGAACGATAAAAACAAGACTGGGTGAAATGAGCAAAGCAGTCGTGGAGCTGAGGCGGTGATGCCAGTGTTGGGGAGCGGCTGCAAATACAGATTATCGTTCGCGGGGACGTTTGGCTGCACAATAAATGCAGTGTGCTTGAATCATCCCCAAACCATCCTCTCTTCTCCCCAGTTCCTGGAAAAATCGTCTTCAGTGATTGTGGTCCCTGGTGCCAAAAATGTTGGGGACTGCAGTTGCAGAGTGTATAGGAACTGTTGCCAATCAGAGCAATTCTCCCCTGGTGATCTAGACTAATGAAAGTCTCGTGTAAAGACGCAGGTTTTGGGTCATAGAAGTGCACTGACCTCCTTACTGACCGGTTATGCTTAGACCCTACTGTTTCCTAAACATTCAAGTGCGGGTGTCTTTTTTTTATAAAATGTTTTTTCCCCCTTTGGGTAGATACCCAGTCGTGGGCTAGCTAGATCCAATAGTAGTTCTACTTGTAGTTATAAATGTAACAAATCAGGATACTAAGAAACAGCAATGTATCCCTTTAAAACCTTCTCCGTAACTTTGTACTCTTTCCTGTCTGTGATGTTGCATTTCCAGCCTTGTTATATATGTTATTCTCAGTCTTTTCTGGGCCCTTGTTTTGATTGATTGATTGATTGATTGTCCATCTCTTGCTTGCTCACGGATGAACCTCAGTTCTCCCGCAACAATTTCGATTCTATCTGTTTCTTCCTCCCTGTCTAAGAGTTCCGACATGGTTTGAGGATGTGTTATTCTGAAGAAAGTGCTGTGGAAAGCAGCCCATAATATCACAGCTTCCTATCAATCGACTGAGCCTTTGGTCAGTAGGTAACGATTGTCGCTGTCCCATGAACGTGCTGGACTTCAGGCAGCTCCGTCTTGTGTGACCGGGGCCACCTCGACTTGATTTCTGCTTATTTGTTAAACGTGGGCCTTTTAAAAATGTTGGTCGTCCTGTTTAACTGCTCTGACTTCAGGGCCATGATGTACAATAGAAGGTCTCCTTTGTCATGTATGCTGAGTGTGGGCTCCCGGGAGGGGCTGCCACTTGGGTTTCCCGTCAAGACCAGCAACTACCTCGGAACAGAGCCTGCTCCTCCCACGGGCTGCCCCCTCCCGGTTTCCTGGGTCTTCTGTTCTTCCTGCGTGGACAGCTGGTGTGGCTCAGCTTTTCCAGGGACTGCCTGGCTCCTCCTAATTTCACGTCTCCTAGGGGTATATTAAACACTCCCAAAACCTTACTGGCCAGGCACAGTGGCTCACGCCTGCAATCCTAGCACTCTGGGAGGCCGAGGCAGGAGGATCACTTGAGACCAGGAGTTCAAAGCAGCCTGGGCAAGAGCAAGACCCCACCTCTACTAAAAATAGAAAAACTAGCCAGGTGTGGTGGCCGCACCTGTAGTCCCAGCTACTTGGGAGGCTGAGGCAGGAGGATCGCTTGAGCCCAGGAGTTGGAGGCTGCAGTGAGCTGTGATGACACCATGGCACTCCAGCCTGGGTGACCGAGCGAGACCCTGTCTCAAAGAAACAAACAAACAAACAAACAAAAAACATTACAACTTCCATTTCTCTGGATTCCCTGAATAGCAATGAAGGTGTCCCCGAAGGTGCTCCAGGTACTAGTAGAATGAAAACATCACCAGCCTCTCCCCCACGGATCCGCCGTGTCAGTTGCTAAAATACCCTCCGCCTCCCTGCCCTGTTCTTTCATAATTCTGTTTCTACCATTCCTCTATCCACTGCTCTGATCAGACCTCATTTCCTTGATTAGATTTTCGTCATCTGTATTTTCTTGGAAAAGTATTTATTTCTTTGAAATCTCCGCCTTTTACTGCCACATATAGCCTCAGGCTACTTAGAGACAGGAGCCTATAATTTTAAAGCCTTCTTCATATACGGTGCACTTCTGGGGTCCAGGCAGACACTGGTGTCTCTCCACCGGACTCTCTGGCCTCTCTCAGTGCACGCTGGAGGAAGAACGTGGCCCATACCTGGGTTTCAGGTCCACGCAGCAGCTGAGCTCCTAGCAAATGTCACTGGCCCAGGTCCAGGGAGCAGAAGACCCTCCTGCCTGCGTCCAACTGGCACGAGACCTCATTCTCTGCCCTGCGTCTGGCACGGCTCCTGCTGTCAGGGCTGTTGTCCAGGAAGAGTTCTAGCGTCCGGTGGGCATCCTCCAGCTGCCATGCCCAACGTAGGGGCTCACAGTCCGGTGTGACGTCCCCGCTCCGTGGGGCCCTCCCCTGCCTGCCAGCAAGACGCTCCGCGGGAGGCAGCCCCTTGATGGGCGCAGAACACAGGTGCCCAAGGCAGCAGTGAGCAGAAAACGAGCAAAGCCTCTCAAAGCAGCGATTTCCGTGTGGAACGGCGGCGCCCACGGTTCCTGGTTGGCGAAGAACCAACCGTTTCTTCCCAAGCAACAAGAAAGATCTATCTTCCAGCATTTTAAAAACCCAGTAGCATTGCTGTTTCTGGAAGCTGGGTGTGTGTGTCCACCAATCCTTTCGTCACTGGTCCCAGCTCTCAGCAGCGGTGTGGCTTTTCCTCTTCCCGACATCCCCACGCGTGTTTCAGGCGCAAAAAAAATGCCAACAGTGTGTCAGGAATTCCAATCCAGATGGCGGGTGCTCAAGAACAGCGCTTCCAGACTCTCCCAGGCAGGACGCGCTTTGCCGCAGTCGGTAGCAGACGGGTACTGTCACCGGCACAATCAAAAGGAATTACCAAAAGAACAAAAATGCATTTAAAAAATCATGCAAAATAGAAGCTCCTGGTGTGTCTTTTTTTAAATCATGGAATTCAGCAGACATGAAATGACTGCCGTTTCTTTTTAAAGTTTCTAAACATTGACTCTCAACTTCTGAACATAGCAGGTCGCAGACAGTGCGGTAACAGCCCACAGAACGCCAGCTGTCTGTAGACTGCGCTTCGAGAGTCGGCATGCAGGAAGCGCCCACCCCTTCATTGCGTTTCTTTTTTTTCTTTTTTCTTTTTTGGAAATAGAGTCTCACTCTGTCACCCGGGCTAGAGTGCCGTGGCATCAGCGTAGCTAACTGCAGCCTCCACCTCCTGGGCTCAAACAATCCTCCTGCCTCAGCCCCCCGAGTAGCTGGGACTACAGGCATGCGCCACCATGCCCGGCTACTTTTTCTATTATTAATAGAGACGGGGTCTCACTCTTGCTCAGGCTGGTCTCGAACTCCTGAGCTCAAGCGATCCTCCCACCTCGGCCTCTCAAGAGTGCTGGGATTGCTCGCATGGGCCACCCCGACCTATTCAAGGAACACAGCTCAAGTGCACACTCCCTTGTTCCAGACGGCCCTGTGACTTGGCGTGGATAAGCTTCGTTCTCTGCACAAAGAAGCTGAGGATAGTTTGCTGTCTTAAAACGTCCCTTCCGAGAGAAGATTTAAAGCACGTTCCCACGTCTGTATTTCCGTCTCCTGCTTTTGACGGACTTCTAGTTGTTGGGACACGTAACGTGTCCTAGAGTGAGCACAAAACAACAAAACCGCAGAGCCCTGTCTGCTCCTCAGCTGTGCGCCAGTCCTTGGGGTGCAGGAGCCACACCCCCCTCTGTTCTGGGGTCCCGGGGCCCCAGCTGTTGACGCGAGCATGTTATCAAGAGCTGGACTGCAACACCCAAGGCCGTCCCGCAGTAGCGCCAGCCGTGATGACGCACAGACCGCGTGCCGCACGGTGGCGGGGCAACTGCCCCAGGACAGCCAGGAGGCCAGATGCACGTCTGGGGTTGCCTGGGGTCCGCCAGTGCTCTGAGATGCTTCCAGAGAGACACTGGATGAACATACACCAGTGTCAGCAAAAGAAGGCTGATACCCAGCGATCGTTAAGCACTTCCTGTGTACTCACGCATCATACACATCTTTCCTTTGAATGCAGCATCTCGCAGCAAAGTGGGTGCCGCCATGTCCCCGGCACAGAAAAATCAGTGGTGAGCGCGGGAGGCTCAGTGGCCTGTCTGAGGTCACAGAGCTTGTCGGTGGCCCTCCAGGTGAGCTGTCCTACCCCTGGGTTGCCCCTCGGAGATGTTAATCCTCTCAAATACCATGAAAACTTGAGGAATTGGGGATAACTGATGTCCCTAGAGTCCTCCAACAAGCATCGCTCTATATATCCACTTTACACGAGAGACAGTTTATGAGTCCGCTTGGATGCCACAACAGAATACCATAGACCGGATGCCTTAAACCACAGACGTTTGTTCTCTCGCGTCCTGGAGGCTGGAAGTCCCAGATCAAGGTGTCTCAGGGCTGGTCCCTCCTGAGCCCTCTCTCTTGAGCGTGTGGACGCCGTCTTCTCCCTGTGTCCTCACGGGGTTGTCCCTCTGTGCGTGTCTGTGTCCTCATCTCCTCTGCTTATACGGACACCAGTCCTGCTGGATCAGGGCCCACCGTAGTGACCTCAGTTTACCTTAATCACCTCTGTAAAGACCCATCTCCAAATAGCGTCACATCGAGGGTTAGGATTCCAGCATGCGCACGGGGCGGGGTGCACGACAGTGATGTCGTGTGTGTATTCTGTAGAAGCACTCAGAGAAGTATTCAGTTCCTGTGAGCCAGGAGATTTGCTAGAGCGTCAAACAAAAGGAATTTATTTTCTACCTAATGATTATGGTATCGCCAGGCACGCTATTATCTTACCCTACGGTTGACCGCATCTCCTAGGCAGCATTTGCTTCAGAAATTTCTATTTCCGACTTGTCCTCAGGGAACCCGTTTAGATGTGAGACACCGTTTTGCAGACTCGGTTGTCTCTGTGAGCCTGAATGTTCATCGTCTACCACTGAGTCGGAAATAAGGAAAATGGGCTCGGTCTCTTGCAACCTCAGAAGCAACGCCACTGGGCGCAGAATCGCGTGCTTGGTTGGTGGGTGTGGCGCGCGGGGACTGCCCACGGCTGGGGCCGTTCTCTGTAGCGGGTTATTACGAGTCCTAAAGTGGGGTCATGTGTTGGAAGGGCACGAACCTTCCCGCTGCAGATGACGCGACTTTGCCGTCAGCGTCACAGTGGCAGTGACAGACGGTGGCTGGTACCAAGGATTTACAGGACTTTAGGGTTCAGGTTTCTATTCTGTGTGAGTTTCCTGCAGCTTCTGTGACAAGGTGCCACCAACCAAGTGGCTGCCAACACCAGGAATGTGTCCCCTC
>NW_012151063.1:644776-647029 GCF_000956105.1 Propithecus coquereli | reverse complement strand
GGTGGCCCTCCAGGTGAGCTGTCCTACCCCTGGGTTGCCCCTCGGAGATGTTAATCCTCTCAAATACCATGAAAACTTGAGGAATTGGGGATAACTGATGTCCCTAGAGTCCTCCAACAAGCATCGCTCTATATATCCACTTTACACGAGAGACAGTTTATGAGTCCGCTTGGATGCCACAACAGAATACCGTAGACCGGATGCCTGAAACCACAGACATTTGTTCTCTCGCGTCCTGGAGGCTGGAAGTCCCAGATCAAGGTGTCTCAGGGCTGGTCCCTCCTGAGCCCTCTCTCTTGAGCGTGTGGACGCCGTCTTCTCCCTGTGTCCTCACGGGGTTGTCCCTCTGTGCGTGTCTGTGTCCTCATCTCCTCTGCTTATACGGACACCAGTCCTGCTGGATCAGGGCCCACCGTAGTGACCTCAGTTCACCTTAATCACCTCACTTTGGAGATGGTAAAGACCCATCTCCAAACAGCATCACATCGAGGGTTAGGATTCCAGCATGCGCACGGGGCGGGGTGCACGACAGTGATGTCGTGTGTGTATTCTGTAGAAGCACTCAGAGAAGTATTCAGTTCCTGTGAGCCAGGAGATTTGCTAGAGCGTCAAACAAAAGGAATTTATTTTCTACCTAATGATTATGGTATCGCCAGGCACGCTATTATCTTACCCTACGGTTGACCGCATCTCCTAGGCAGCATTTGCTTCAGAAATTTCTATTTCCGACTTGTCCTCAGGGAACCCCTTTAGATGTGAGACACCGTTTTGCAGACTCGGTTGTCTCTGTGAGCCTGAATGTTCATCGTCTACCACTGAGTCGGAAATAAGGAAAATGGGCTCCGTCTCTTGCAACCTCAGAAGCAACGCCACTGGGCGCAGAATCGCGTGCTTGGTTGGTGGGTGTGGCGCGCGGGGACTGCCCACGGCTGGGGCCGTTCTCTGTAGCGGGTTATTACGAGTCCTAAAGTGGGGTCACGTGTTGGAAGGGCACAAACCTTCCCGCTGCAGATGACGCGACTTTGCCGTCAGCGTCACAGTGGCAGTGACAGACGGTGGCTGGTACCAAGGATTTACAGGACTTTAGGGTTCAGGTTTCTATTCTGTGTGAGTTTCCTGCAGCTTCTGTGACAAGGTGCCACCAACCAAGTGGCTGCCAACACCAGGAATGTGTCCCCTCCCGGCCCCGGAGCCCAGGAGTCTGAGACGCAGGTGTCTCGGGGCCGCGCTCCCTCCGCAGGCTCCAGGGGAGGCTCCTTCCTGCCTCTTCTGGCTCCTGGGGGCTCCAGGCGTCCCTGGGCTTGTGACCACGTCACTCTAGTCTGTTCCTTGTAGTCACATGACCTTCCTCTGTTACCTGTCTCAAATCTCCCTCTGCCTCCGTCTTAGAAAAGAGCCCTGAGATTATATTCAGGGTAATTCAGGATAATCTCCCCATCTCCAGACCCGTAGTCAGCTCTATAAAGACCCTGTTTCCGTATACGGTGACCTATTCACGGGTTCCCGTAATTAGGACCTGGACATTTTGGGGGAAGGAGGAGGTGAGAGCATCATTCAGCCTCCCCCGTAGGCTCTGCCTGAGGAAACTATTTCAGTTCCGTAAAAATGCACTTGTACGTTTTCCAGAACGTATCTGGCTTCTGAACCACACATGCCTTCTCTCTCTGAGGACGCACTTTTTTTGCATGTTGACATTTGCACTGTACCTTTCTCTCTCCTCTTTCTCTCTTCCTTCTCTCTCCTTCCTGGGGGACAGGAGCTGTCCCCCGCACACAAAGTGGCCCTATGACCTTTTCCCGTTCAGCTGTCCCCTGCTGGGAGTGCTGAGACAGCCCAGACGCTCATGCAAGCCCTCGTTCCAAAGTTATGTACGTGACACGTGCTCGCAAACATCACCGCGAAGCTTCCTCTCAGGCGCGGTGATGGGTGCGTGCTCGGAGACCCCAGGGACACCTGATGCGGCTTGGGGTTCCGGGCAGCTTCCTGGAGAAGAGGTGACACTTTTGTCATCAGAATCCCCAAACACAGCACGCGGACATCTCTCAGTGAGAATGGCGCGGGGTGTCGCAGACAGGTAGCATCGAGGAAATATCCAAAGTGTGGGAGCAGCAGGGCTGTTTATGCTCTGCAAGATCCAAGATGTGTGTGTGTGTGTGTGTGTGTGGTGGGGTGTGTGGGGGCGTGTGCACCTCGTCTCTGTCCTGCAATGTTGGAAAACGAAGGGACCTTCACTAACATACCGTTTCTCCTAAC
>NW_012151063.1:633012-643703 GCF_000956105.1 Propithecus coquereli | reverse complement strand
CTCTCCCTCTCTCTCCCTCCCTCTCCCTCTCTCCCTGTCTCTCCCTGGGGCTAATGAGTGAAGAGTCATTTCCATGTTGCAAGGGTGACCTCACGGTCATTGCTTCAGCAAGAATTTTGGCAGACGTGACACACGGGACAGCAAGGTTCTGCAGCTTCTAATCCAAGGCATACATGTCATAACATGTGTGGCTGCATGTTACACATGTGCACAGGCATGAGGAGTAAGGCAGACCCACACACGCTGCGTTTATACTCTGCAAGTTAGGTCACCTTTACAAATAAAATGTTAGCTGTCCTCTGACCGCCGGCAGCCCTCCAGGTCTGAGGCTGCTCTCCCCTCGGCCTCCCCGGAACCAGCCTCTGCTCCCTCCTTCCCCTGGGAGGTCCTGCCTCGGAACTCTGCACACCTGCTGTGATTTTACCTTCCACCTAACACCCTTCCCCGTCCCCCCACCTTTCAGAACTCACCATACATCCTCCACACTGGCAACCTCCCTGTTCCCTGTGTCTCTGGAACTTCAGCTCTTCCAGAAAAACCCAGCTACCTCCCTAGCCGCCTGACAATACAAAGTTATCTCTGGGGCATTCACTCTGCAAAAATGCCTACTTTTATGATTCTCCTGCAAAAGACGGAAGTCTTTGTTTCTGGGACATTGGGTGTATCTGTTATCTATGCCACGTAACAAAATGCCACAGACGTGGCAGCTCAGAACAGCTCACCTAAATTATCTCATCATGTCAGGGGGTCAGGAGGCTGGGCAGGGTGTGACAGGGTCTCACCAGGCTGCAACCAAAGTGTCGTCTGGTCTGAGTTCCTCCCTGGACCTCAGGATCTTCTTCTAGGCTCACATGGTTGTTGGCAGAATCTACTTGAGGTTGCAGGTTTGAGGCTCTGAGTTTCTTGCTGGCTGTTGGGGAGGGGACACTCTCGGGTCCTAGAGGCCACCCCCAAGTTCTGGCCCCACAGATTTCTCCCAACACAGCAGCTAAATTCCAATGCTATTTCTGGAGCGGGACACATGTTAACCTGTTTTTTTTGTTGTTTTGTTTTGTTTTGAGACAGAGTCTCACTCTGTTGCCTGGGCTAGAGTGCCGTGGTGTCAGCCTAGCTCACAGCAACCTCAAACTCCTGGGCTCAGGGATCCTCCTGCCTCAGCCTCCCAAGTAGCTGGGACTACAGGCATGCGCCACCATGCCCGGCTAATTTTTTCTATATATTTTTAGTTGTCCAGCCAATTTCTTTCTATTTTTAGCAGAGACGGGGTCTCGCTCTTGCTCAGGCTGGTCTCGAACTCCCGACCTTGAGCGATCCTCCCGCCTCGGCCTCCCAGAGTGCTAGGACTACAGGTGTGATCCACCGCGCCCGGCCAGACGTTAGCCAGTTTAGAAATTACTTTATGCTCTCGGTGGTCAGCCGGAAGATAACCGGGCGTCTTCTTTCATTTTGCAGTGGAGTTTTTGTATTGCGACCTGGCTTCTTTGACTTCCATCCGGCAGTTTGTGGAGAAGTTCAAGATGAAGAAACTCCCTCTGCATGTCCTCGTCAATAATGGTGAGTTGTGGCGAGATCGCCGCAGCCAGGGGTTGATGTCGGCGGGGTCGGATCTCCAGTGTTTGTGGGAGGAAAGCGCTTCGCAGCCCCTGTGGGGGTGGGAGAACATCTGTGCTATCCGTAGCCACTGCCTCATGTCATTGGTGCGTGGGCTTCCGTGACGTGCGTCATGCCACTCGGAATACGGTTTGTGGTGGGTACAGGGGTGCGCTCGCTATGGGATGATTGGCTGGGATAACACATTGCGATTTCTTCCTGTCATGTGTTTACCTTCCAAGACGGAGCCCAGGCTGTGGCCGCCCTCAGCTCTGCAGAGGTTTGTGTGGCCGCGGTGGGGGGGTCCCTTGTCGGCAAAGCCTCTCGGTTCTCTTGTATGCAACAGAACCGTGATGCTCCTGGAAAAACCACAGGCTCGGATGGGGCATCCCGGGGCACCCAGGGTGGACGGAAGGCGGCCGGGACAAACACTCCCCACACCAGAGGTGACCAAGACGTAGAATGGACTCACCACCAGCCCAGGGAGCTGGGGGGTTTGGCCCCGGTTCCTTTGTTTTAAGGGAGTTGAGGGTTTTTTTGTTTGTTTTTTTGCTTCCTTTTTTGGTTGGGGTTTCTTCTTGTTTTTTTGCAAAGGCTGTTTGGGTTTTGTTTTTTTTTTCCCTTGCGGTTTTCACCTTCGTTGGTTGGTTTTTCGGCTTCCGGTTTTCGGGTTGGGCCCTTGGCATTGGCTTTTTTGGTTTTGCACCGGGGGGACCGGTCTTTGCGGGGTTTCCCAAACTTGGTTTTCTTCCAAACTTCTTTTTACCGGTTCCGTTTTTTTAGTTTTCTTGGAAACCACCCCCGGTTGGGGGCCCCGGGGTTGCTTTCCGGGCCCAGGGGGGGCCCGGTTTGTTGTTTTTTTTTTAATTCTTAAGGAAGAGTGACTGAGGTTCTGCAAAGGTTAACCACTTCAGGTTTCAGATGTTTTCTTTTTTTCATTTGTTAGCACATTGAAAACAGAAGCAGACCACCTCCTGGCTGCGGCGGGCAGCTCAGGGGTTAACCGGATGATTTATCGAATGCAAAAATAACCAATACATGTTCTGTAGACCTCCTGGAGTGCCGGCTCAGTATGAACAGTTTATTCACATCCAAGTTATATTTCTCTAGCTTGCCATCTGCACGTCTGAACGTTGATAGATTTTGTAATAACTGCACGGGACTCACATTGTATCTTGGACAAACTCCTTTCTGTAACTCTACGGATGAATTTCCTGAGATAAAAAAAATTACTGAAAATGATTCTCCTTACCTCAAAAAAAAAAATGTTGATGGTAACCCTGAGTAGTAGCAGTGATGCTGGCCTGGCCAAGAATATACTGGTCAGTTCATCCATCCATTCATTCATGCGTTCAGTAAATGGGTGCAAAGTGCCAAGGAACCCCACGGGTGTTAGGGAAGGTTCTCTCCTCTCCGGAGAGGACCAGGCATGAGGATTTGCGCCAACAGAAATCTCAAAAGTGTGACTGCGCCAATGCACACTCAGGACTCATTTCCTGGCAGGGCAGACGCCTGGCACCTCACACCCTCACTCTGCACTTGGCGTTTGCCACCCACGCAAGGTGGCTCTGCGGGCTCCGGGCTCCCGCCTGGCAGTGCCGAGACAGGTGACTCAGCGCTCATGCCCTCACCCGAAGGTGGCCGGCTCTGCACCCGTGCAGACTGCTCCCCGCCAACCCCTTCTGTTCCTTTCTCTTCCGCAGCTCGTCTGCCGGGGGTAGCGTAGCTTTCTGTTCTGTGACGTGCCCCCTGCCTCTCCCAGCGGCGCCGCTTCTGAACAGAAGGCGCTCGGATGTTCCTTTAGCGCCACGTGTGTGTGTGGCGCCAGTTGTTGAGATCGGCTGTGATGCCAAGGCGGGCTGCTCGCTGCCGGATGAGGCTGGGTGTCGGGGATCCCGGTCCTCACCTCCGTGGGGCCGCTCTGCCTTCCCACGCCCTCGCCTGAGCTCCGGGAAGCAGGGTGAGAAACACGGTGGTTTTCAGTTTCCCAAATTCTCTCTCCCTTTCTCTCTCTGACTACCACTCTCTATTCTCCTACAAGACAGAGAACCCTCCCACACTCTCCCCTACCCGGGAGGACATCCCTGGCTTTGCTCCGCGAGGAACACCAGCACGTGGCTCCGAGTCTCAGTGTGTGTCCGCTTGCCAATCAACTGCATGGATCAACGAGCAGATAGATATCTTTTGCTGTTCGTTCTCCACTTTTCAACTGGAAAAGAGAGAGGTGCTAACATCTCACAGGTGCTCGTAACGTGGGACCGCCGTCCAAAGCGCCCACGTGACGGCAGTGTTCGTTTATCCGTTATTAAAAAACACAAATGCAGTGTTGCAGTGTGTTGGCTAACAGTGAAAAATTCTCCTGCAGTGTGTGGCAGACACTCACCGAATAGCATCGTGTGAGTGAGGCGCGGTACCCAGAGATGCACGTGTTTGCTCTCACACGATCGTGGATTAGGAATGCCGAGGGCCACGTGGAGATTTCAGCACAGCCTCCCTGGTGTGGGAATTCCCACCCAGCTCCCCGCCAAGGCGACCCCGGCACCCGCTGTATGCAGCCAGCACACGCAGTTCACCACCTGTATGCACGGCAGCAATGTTCTCTCTGCAGTTGTGAAACACGCCTTCCCCGACGATGCTGTTTATGGGAAGGGTTTGCTCAGATCCCATTGCACGATTTCCTGAGTAAACTTAACTCACACCTCACCCACGACATCGTCACCGACAAACTCTCGGCGTCCAGGACCGTGGGTTTGTGCTGTAATCTGCCATCAGGGCTCTGATCAGACAGATCCCCACGGTGACATTTTGTCCTTGTAGCTAAACAGTTGCTTCCTGTTTAATTGTCTTGTAGACGATGTCTAGGAAATATACAACAGAAATGGAATGAATAGAATGTTGGAAACCCTCAGGAGATGAGTGACTCTTGTCCTTCTCTTCCCTGATTCCTGGTGTCTCAGCAGGAATGACACTCATGTGTCCAAATGACCTGATGTCACTGTCATGGGGTCAAGCTTTGGCTGGTGACATGCATCTGTCTCTTTTCTCTCTGCCCACATACACCTGTCAGAGTCTGTTGTAAGGAAGCAACATCACCAACAGCTTCTAGTGGCTTCTACTTGGTCTCCGAGACGCAAGCTCCCTCCCTTGGAATCTGTCATCTAACCACGCACTGATATTCCACTGATTACTGTGGTGGGACACACAGCTCCCAGACCTAGTGATTCCAAATAACCGTTTCACTTGGCTCTCAATCTGGGGGAAGTGCAGGAATTGGGGCAGTTCTGGCAGAGGTTGCAAGTGGTGCTGCTACAATCCGAAGGCTCCACCGGGTCCGACGTCCAGGAGAGCTCCTCCGGTGGCGGGAAGTGGGTACTGCACTACCCCTGGGCTCACCTGAGCTCACCTGGGCGGGTCGGCCAGAACTACTGCCGGTGGCCTGTGCGGTGTGGCGGGCTCAGGGTTGTCAGCCTTGGAAATCACACGGCGTTGTTACTGCTTCTGCATTCTGTAGATTACAAGAAAGTTAATGAGGACAACCAGGATTCGAGAGGGAACATAGACTCCTTCTCCCCAGGAGATAAGTGTCCAAGTGGTATATTTTCTGGCCACTTTGAGCTGGCCTTCACGCTAAACTGCACGTACATAAACCAGCTGTTCGTGTTGAGTGAGTCTCTCCTACGCTGGGGGCTCCTGAACAGGGAATTTATAATCCTTTAGGCATGGAGTAAACTCTGTTTCTTCTTACTTCTGCACACTGAAATATAAAGAAATATAAAGAAAATGGCATTGTGAAAGAAATGTTTACATTTTATCAAAATGCCATACTTCACATCCCCATTAAACAACCAATTCTCGTATTTGGGGTTTTTTTTTCTTTTTTTTTTGTGAAATAACTCTTAAGGCTGACCCCAAAAGTGTGTTGTTAGATGCATTTTAGTGACTGCAGGTGTTTTAAATACACATTTTATTGAATGGTTAATGCACATGTGTCTTGGTTTTCTGGTTTCTATCGGACTGCTGCTTGTTGCTCTACACTGGTGATGTTCCACAGTTATAAGCTCAGGGGATAAATTCTGAATATCCTGGGGTGTCTTTTTTTAGAGAGCCAGCTATTAAGGTAGGAGGTGAGAAGCACTAAAGTTTGTACAGGTCAGAACTGTGGGGGTCATTTCTACCTGCACAGCACGATACTGGGGCCGCAGAGGCTGCAGCCCGAATCAGACATTGCTTTGCTCTGAGCAATGCGTGAGCAGAGGAGCCCATGGGGCATCCCTCATGGCCCGGGGGGACGGGTGTCCAGGACGCCTGTGTGGCCAGGCAGGGCCCTCACGGCACAACTGGGGAAACTGTCTACACAGACACAAATGCATAGATACGGGGAATACTTAGAGAGATGGGTACGTGTGCAGATACACAAATACAAATACACACAGAAACATATATACATTTGTCTCTCTTTATGTATCTCCATATAAAATACACAGGCATATCAACACGAACACACATACATAGAGAGGAATACATAGGGAGATGGGTACGTGTGCAGATACGCAACTGCAAATACACAGAGAAATACAAGCACATTTATATATATATATGTACATATAAAATACATACAAACATGCACACATGCAAATGCACGTACATGGAGAAATGTATGCAAATGCACGTACATGGAGAAATGTATACAAAAATGGGTGCATGTACAGATACACGAATATTACACATACATACGCATATATATCCCCAAATAAAATATACACACACATGAACATACATATAAGCACATATACAAATGCATATACATAGACACATATATAGATGTGCACATATAAGACACATATACAAATATATGTACAAATGCAAATGCATAGCCATATAAAAATACATAAACAAGCACATCTATATATGCAAATGGATATGTCTGTGTATATCAATCATACATGTATAAAAATGCATTCGCAAATGCAAATATATACAGAAATACAAAAACATGGGTGTATGCAAACTCAAAATGCTTGTCTATGCATGCAGTTTGTATGAAGACATATTCATATGCATAAATAACTATAAACACTCTGCCTATGTAGATGTATAAACATATGCAAAACTTGTTCTCATAGTTACAAACAGAAACGTATACACTATATGCAGATATGCACGCAAACACATGGAAATAAGTATACACGTGCATATACCAGTGAATACACATGCATACATGCACATTCAGCCATGTACATACATTTATGCAATAACAAATGTGTATACAAATTCGTATGCATATGCAAATGTGTGAACACATATGTATACATGCAACCATGTACGTGTATAAGTGTATATGTTTGAATAAATTGTGCATATACGCAGATACACATGCAAGTGCACACCAGTGTAAACACATACACAAGTGCATATGTGTGTATATATACATGCACCATATACATGCAGATACACACAGAATTCCATATGCATGCATAACTCACATAAATACACATATATCCACCAGTGCGTATACATGTGCATACAAATACACACACATACGCATAAGCACTTACATCCAAGCAAGCTGGCCTGCTCTGAGCCTGAGACAGTGTGGCCCAGGCATGTTTCTTGGACGAGTCATCTTTGAGGTCAGAGCCCTGGGGATGGGACTTTGGGGCAGGGGTGTAACTGGCTTTGCCTGACCGGGGAGGGGTGCCTGCGTCTGGGAGCAGAGCATGCCAAGTACACAACATGCTTTGACAGTTATGTTCATAGAATCCTGGCTGGTGGGGCTGGCGGGGGCTGGGGTGAGGTCTGGCTCTGCTCACACTTGGTCCAGCCTTTCCCGGAGGATGCCTGAGGACTCTGTGGGACACTCGGCGGAGGCCGTGGTGCCGCGGCAGTGCCCTGGGCAGCTGTTCTTGCCCGGGAGACTTGACTTCCCGGGGACGCCGTTTGGTGACTCCGAACAGTCTCCGGGTCCGGCGTGTGCTGCTCCGTTATCGTTGTTGTTTTATTCTACGATTCGAGGCATGGAAGTGCAGAGACAAAGCAGGGAGGGACATCAGTGGCCCCTGAGAGCCTCCCCCGCCACACACAAGGCGGGAAACCGAGGCCCAGGAGGGCGAGACGCAGCCGGAGCTGGACCCCTCCCCTCTGGGCAGCCGGGGCCGTGTCTGCGTCCCTGGAATCCGCCTGCGCGACTTCTCTGCCTCCTCATCTGGTCCGACGCTCCCTGAGATTCTCCTTCTCTTCCCAGCTGGGGTCATGATGGTTCCGGAGAGGAAGACCCAGGACGGGTTTGAAGAACATTTCGGCTTGAACTACCTTGGGCACTTCCTGCTCACCAACCTCCTGCTGGACACCCTGAGAGCGTCCGGATCCCCCGGCCGCAGCGCCAGGGTGGTCACCGTGTCCTCAGCCACGCATTACGTCGGCGAGCTGAACATGGACGACCTGCAGAGCAGGTGGGGCCCATCCTGTGCGTGTCCCTAACGACGCTCCCGGAGGGTGGAAGGTCGCCCACCTCCCTGCGTTGCCCGGCACGGTATTCGGGGGGCGGGTAATGGCGGCACACATCGCCGAGCATTTGTGTCGCGTCTTAGGGTGGCTTAGCTCTGTGCAATGACATCATTTTATCTTCTGGAGAGAGACAAGGAAGTCAGAAGTCAGATGGAGAGAAGCACAAAAGATAGAGTTAAACATCCTCTTCTGTACCCCATTGTGCATGTCACCTGCTAAATGCATAGGTGGCATTGCCGTTGGCTTTTGGTGGCATGTGGTTCACTGTTTTCTAATCGGTGGGTCGCTTCTAACACTTGCGGATTCCTTCTAACACTTCCTTAAGGATAAAAGAGATCACTCCGTGTGAAGGGGTGTCTTAGTCCATTTGAGCTGCTGTAACAAAACAGGGTGGATTAAATAATCGACATTTGTCGCTCCCAGCTCTGGAGGCTGGAAGTCCGAGATCCCGGCGTGGTAGAGGCTGTGTCTGGTGGGGACTCACTTCCTGGTTCATAGATGGCGCCTTCTCGCTGTGTCCTTACATGGTGGAAGGGGTGAGGGAGCTCTCTGGGGTCCCTTTTATAAGGACACTGATCCCATCCATGAGGCTTCACCCTCAGGACCTCGTTACCTCCCAAAGGCCCCACCTCCCAACATCATCACCTTGGGGGTGAGGATTTCAACACAGGAATTTTGGGGGCACACAGACGTTCAGACCGTAGCAGTAGGACTCGTATCTGTATCTCTCTGTATGCGTGCAGCGCTGATTTTGCAAAGCATTAACACCGCGCTTGGAAAGAGCTGAGTGCTTGGCAGTGCAGGGCTCAGATCTGGGGAACAGCCTCTGGGATTTCCAGCAGGGTGGGCACCCTTGTCATCTCAGCCCCAGAACGCTGAGTCCTGAAAAGAGGTGAGCCCAGCCGTGCAGGACCTTGAGAGTTGACTCTTCCCACGCAGCGTGGGGCAGGCTGGAAGGACAGGAGGTCTGTGGGGGTTTCTGAGGACACGTTTGTCCATCTGCTTAAACAAGTTGAGCTCCTGTGTGTACGAGGTCCCTGCGTAGGGCCGTGTGATGAGGGAGGCGGCCTCGCTGGCATTCCCTGTGCAGGGCAAACACCGTGGGGACGTGGCAAGGGAGGAAGCACGGCCCCGAGACACCTTGATTTTGGGTTTCTGACCTCCACGCCATGACGGCGTACACTCCTGTGATACTGAGCCACCGAGTCTACGGTCACCGAGTCTACGGTTGTGAAGGCAGCCCCAGGAACATTGCTCTGATTGCAGAGTGGACAGAGAGGCTTGGAAATTGGAGGGGTTGAGACGCTGAGGCTGTTCTAACACTTGTTCCCTGTGTGGTCCTGTCCACGTGCCTGCAGCTTCTACGCCTTTTTCTTTGAATCCACTCAGGTATAATGTGAGGGTTGTAACCTCAGACTCTCAGGCATCAGGAAGTGGTCTAGGGAAACTGAACACCCGACACTTGGCGAGGTCCTCCCCGAACATCTGTCCCCTCATGTTGCACACACACACAACCCAGCGATTAACATGCGGCTAATTCTTCTACGTCCATCACAGTAAAAGGAGACACATAGTCAATGTGGCTTCTGCTATTTAGGACAATAAAATAAATAGCATGTCTCTGTATATTGGCTTGTCTCGGGGACACTCAGATGGCCCTGGAACATTAAAAACAAGAAAATAGATTTTTCTGGGGAGACATTTCGGGTGGAAGTTTGTCAGTCCAGAGAATCACCAGCCACCAACCCACAGAGGTGAGATCAGCGCGCACCTACTGGCTCTAAGACCCTTTACGAAAAGAGGTCATTGCCACTGGCAGACAGAGCCAGAAGGACCCCTGCCAGGTGGGAAATCAGCCGTGATTTGAAGTGTACAGTGCGACGCCTTCCGGGTGAATGGCCGGAGACAATAGGGCAAAGTGGAGGAACGTTACCTTGGTCACTCGAGGGGACAGGGAACACCAGTTTTCCTGAACGATACACATGTGCTGTGATGGTGAAAAGGCCCTTCACTAGCTAAAGGTGTAAATTTAGAGGATTAGAAATATAGCCCAGGGGTGTAACAGCAGTGATGGACCATCCGAACTTCTGAACCAGGCTGCAGGAGACAGAGTAACAGTCTCCAGAGATGACCACATCCTAATCCCATGTGGTAGACAGAATAATGTCTCCAAAGATGTCCATATCCGAATCCCCATGGGATAGACGGAATAATGTCCCCAGAGATGTCCACGCCCTAATCCCATGTGGTACACAGAATAACGTCCCCAAAGATGTCCATGTCCTAATTCCATGTGGTAGACAAGAATAATGTCCCCAAAGATGTCCACATCCTAATCCCCATGGGATAGACAGAATAATGTCCCCAGAGATGTCCACGCCCTAATCCCATGTGGTAGACAGAATAATGTCCCCAAAGATGTCCACGTCCTAATCCCATGTGGTAGACAGAATAATGTCCCCAAAGATGTCCACATCCTAATCCCATGTGGTAGACAGAATAATGTCCCCAAGGATGTCCATGTCCTAATCCCATGTGGTAGACAGAACAATGTCCCCAAAGATGCCCATGTCTAATCCCATGTGGTAGACAGAATG
>NW_012151063.1:627837-632427 GCF_000956105.1 Propithecus coquereli | reverse complement strand
GTCACAAAAGGACTCTTACCAAGGTCCTTGGAGAAAGCAGGGGCAGCCATACTTGGAATGTGTAGAAATCTCTACTGTAGAGAAATAGCATTTCCAAAATCATGGGTAGCTAGATAGTGATGCCCAGTGGACATCCACGTATCTAGAAGTGAAACACCAGGACACTTTCGACACTGGTAGACGGTGCAGTGGTGACAGCCTGGGCTGTGAATCAGGCTGCCTGGGCTGTGGTCTGAGCCCCGTGCAGCACTGGCTTGGTGCGCTAGATGCTGCGTCCAATATCCTTGTGTTTTCACTTCCCCCATCTGTAAAGTGACACTGAGAACAGGTGCCCCTGTGCCACCATGACAATCACGGTTAGACACTGCCTACCCCACAGCCCTGCATGTTGTGGTAGGGGGCTCAGTAAACATTGGTGATTCCTATGTTATTGCGGTAAAATGCACGTAACATAAAGTTTAACATTTTGACCATTTAAGGGCACAGTTGAGAGCCGTCACATTCCTTCACGTTGTTGACTAACCATCACCGCCATCCGTCTCCAGAACATATTCCTCTGCCCCAACGGAAACCCACGTGTTAGTGATTGTGTGAATTTGTGGTTGTAGTATTTTACCCTAAAAGCAGCAACATGCTGCCTACCTTGGTCTGTTCCATCCACCTCCTGTGGGATTCCGGGGTGTTTGCGGTGAAGCGTGGACCTTCCCTGCGTGGACCTTCCCTGGATGTCGGTGCTGGGCAGGTCGGGTTCTAGGGCTGGCACTTGCTTGGCTTGAGTTGAGTCACGTTTCTTTTATAGCAAGAGATTCCGCTGTTGTTCCTCGTAGCCAAAGTGACCACAGGAGGCTCCAGGGGAGGGTCCTTCCTGCCTCTTCCAGCTCCTGGGGCCTCCAGGTGTCCCTGGGCTTGTGGCCGCGTCACTCCAGTCTCTGCCTCCGTCTCCACGTGGCTTCTCTGTGTCTGTGTCCCCTCTGCTGTCTCTTAGGAGGACACCTGTCATTGGATTTCAGGACCTCCCTAATCCAGGATGGTCTCATCTCAAGATCCTTAACTAATTTCCTCTGCAAAGATCTGTATTTCCAAATAAGGTCCCATTGACAAGTTCTGAGGGTCAGAACATGGACATCTCTTTTTGGGGGACCATAGTTCAATCCACTACAACTGTATCCAGTTCCTTCTGGCGGCTGTAGGGGAGGCTCCTTCCTGCCTCTTCCGGCTCCTGGGGGCTCCAGGCGTCCCTGGGCTTGTGGCCGCGTCACTCCAGTCTCTGCCTCCGTCTCCACGTGGCTTCTCCTCTGTGTCTGTGTCTCCTCTGCCGTCTCTTATAGGGACATTGCTCAGTGGATTTAGGACCGTCTCTAATCCAGGATGGTCTCAACTTGATCCTATCTGAAAAGACCCCATTTTCAAATAAGGTCCTGTTCACAGGTTCCAGGGGTGAGGACTTGCGCCTGTCTTTTTGGAGATGCACTTCAACCCACAGTCATGATCTCTCCCTTCCTTTTTCTCTTGCATCAGCAGTTGGATTACCTAAAATTAATACTGATGACAATCATGTATCCAAATCAGTTTTCATTTATGCCTGATTACTCCACCGGGGATAACGAGCTTGCATATTGTTTAGAGATGCCATCTCTGTGCTTTCTCGTAAGTCTTCTTTGGGGACGGCACAGATTCCTTCCAGATAGTCTCCCTTTTTATGGTTTGTGGCTCCTGAGTGATGTCCTAAAGGGGAGAATATGAGACAGCGTAAGCTGACATAACAGAGCCCCACGGACCGGGCAATTTAAACAACGGACATTTGTTCTCTCACGTCCTGGAGGCTGGAAGTCCCAGATCAAGGTGTCTCGGGGCTGGTTCCTCCTGAGTCCTCTCTCCTGGACGTGTAGACGTCGTCTTCTCCCTGCGTCCTCATGGGGTCGTCCCTCTGTGTGTGTCTGTGTCCTCATCTCCTCTTGTTATGAGGACACCAGTCCTGTTGGATCAGGGCCCACCCTAGTGACCTCAGTTTACCTTAATCACCTCTTTGAAGACCCATCTCCAAATACAGTTACAGTCTGAATTCCTGGGGGTTAAGGTATCATAGGAATTTCGGAGAGCACGTTTCAGCTCGTAAGATGCCTCCAGCTTTCGTTCATGGAATGGAACTTTGTTTCATTCAGTGCCTCAAATTATGCAAGGAGGAGCCGCTAGGTGGTCAGATGGTCACAGGACAATCACCCACTCCTGGGTAGACGTGGGCTCCTGTGTCCTTGTGCACCCGGCCACCTGCTCACCAGCTGTGGCTTCCTTGAGAGTGGCGTCTGCACCTCCCTTGTGCTTTTCTTCTGCGTGACAAACACCTGTGCCTCGCATATGGCAGAAATCCACGTGTCTCGTGGGTGAGGTGATTATACAAAGAGCAGCAAGCTTTTACGTATTCTGGAGAAATCTTCTGCGAGACAAACCATCCTACGTGCTATGAATGTCAACCCCCAAAAGATGTGGAACATCTGGGCACACAGTCGGCCAAGTGGATTTCACGTGAGAAGACAAAAATAGGGGATTATCTGTGTAATCTTTACACACAGCAGGACTCACAGCCAAAGTAGATGTTATTTTTTTACAATAGCTTATTAATTATGCCTAATGACAAGTCGTCACTGCATTTGAATAGACACAGACAAGTGGTCACCTTGCTAGTGCCTAAGACTGAGTGGCATTGCCTTGACCTTTCTAGAAATTGTATGAGCTGAATTGTTCGGGTATTTGCTGGAATACAGGTTGGAATTTTGTAGCACGGTCAAGTGACCAGCACCAAAGGCCCAGTACCTGTGTGACTGATATCAGATACTCACCTAATGCATCACCAGCTAAACCCAGAGACGGTAATCACTGCTGACGCGGCTTTGTGCCACGTGATCTGGGTGGACACACTCGGCAACGATGTTCCAAAGAGCAGCCTTGGTGGTTTTGGGTTGGAATGTGCCTTCTCGAGCTTTCTTCTCGGTAGCTCATGTGCAGCAGGAAATATAGATACTTAAACATATGAAGATCGTTTTGGGGGTCAGAAAACAGTGCCCCAAAATGAAGTCCTCAGAGGCAGCCTAAGAATTAAAAGTTTCTGTCTGTCCTTCTCCTGCCCTCCTGTCTCGGTCCCGTCTTCCCCCGAGGTAGTCATGGAAACTAGAATCCCTCTTCCCCAAGGCAGGTCACAGAAACCAGAATCCCTTCTCCCCAAATCCAGCCGTAAACCCTAAAAGTATGACTCTAACTTTCCCTCCACTTTTCTGTGTAAAACTGGCCATAAAGAAATTCTCTGATGACCTTGTCTGGCTGCAGGTCATGAGACCCCCATTCCAGAGAGCGTCCTGCCCCACACCCAGAAGGAAGGAGGCTGCTCAGGGAGGCCAAGAAGAGTCTGGACAGACAGGCCTTGCTGGGCTCCCCCTCAGTCCGTCAGCACCAGATCACGCCCTTTCGTCCATCATACTTCCACACGGCTGCCCACGCTGCGTTGGACCTGAGCACAAACATGGACAGCTTCCCCTGTGTCTTTGGGTCTTCACTCTGAAGGCTCCCGTGGGCACATGCTAAATAAATGTGTGTGCCTTTCTCCTGTTAAGCAATCTGCCTCGAGTTAGTGATTTTTCAGTGACCCTGGAGGGACCCGGGTCCCTGCACTAGCCAAAGTGCTCGAGTCAGAAACCAGCAGGTGTGCTGAGCACACAGCGACCGTGGGCTCATAAACCACGAGTGTGAGACCCCGTCTACTCACCACTGGTTTCGTTCTAGGGGCGTAACGAGGCTCGGTGTCTGGGCAGAGACTGGAGCGATGTGGCCACAAGCCAAGGGACGCCTAGGGTCACTAGGAGCTGGAAGAAGCAGGAAGGATGCTTTCTTAGAGCCTCCCAAGGCAGCACGGCCGTGCAGACATCTTGATGTCTCTGAGCTGTGCTGGCACCAGCCGCGTGAACTCTCTGAGCCGCGCTCGGGTCAGCCGCCTGGTTCTCCGAGCTACACTGGGACCAGCCCGTGGATTCTCAAACCTGTGCTAGGGCCAGCGGTGTGGATCCTCCGAGCCATGCCAGGGACAGTCATGTGGACTCTCTGAGCCACGCCAGGGCCAGTCCTGAGTTACTCTGGGGCCAGCCAACAGGTGCGTTGGGATTTTTTCAGCTTTGCCAGGAGTAGTGATGTAGAAACCGTCCATATGCATTGAGGGCCCTAACCCCGTCCTTCCTGAGTTTTCTCCCTTTATTTATTTATTGCTTAGCATATAAAATGCCTGGAGCCCTTCGGCAACCCCCGTGATCTCTGTGAGGCACACGCATGCCAAAGAAGAGAAGAAACGATATGTACTCCCGAGAGCTTCTAATTTAGCCTCAAGGGCTCACACAGAGACACCAGTGTGCGGCGAGGTAACGCCCTGAGTCGAACCACCCTGCAAAGACATCTCCTCCAGGGGTGGTTCTCTCAGCCCCATGGGTGCAGGGTCCCTACAGCATGAGCAGGCATTTACTGAATCATATAGAGACATGACTTTCTGCAGCATATAGGCTTGTACACGGGAACACGTGGAAAATAACGTCATATAAAGTAAAAGTACGC
>NW_012151063.1:609497-610562 GCF_000956105.1 Propithecus coquereli | reverse complement strand
GGTGGCTCACACCTGTAGCCCCAGGGGGCAGGAGATTGCTTGAGCCCAGGAGTTTGAGGCTGCAGAGAGCTGTGATCATGCCACTGTACTCCAGCCTGGGCGACAGAGCGTAAGAACCTATATCTTAAAAAAAAAAAAAAAAGTGCATTTTTGACTTAAAATATTTTCAAGCTAGGATGGATTTATCCAGATGTAGCTCCAAAGGAAGTCAAGAAGTATACTGAAAGCTTATCGCTTTTGCACCATAGTAACGTCTAGGATCCTCTGTACGTATGTGTATGTATGTACGTACGTATGTGTATATGTATGTATGCGTATGAATGTATGTACATATGTATATATGTGTGTATACATATCTCACACAATATCATCAGTGGCTATTTCTGGGATGGGAGGAGGAGTTTAAAATTATGATTTCTTTTCAGTTCTTTTAATTTTTTTTAAACCTATATGTATTTCTTTTATAAGAATGAAAAATGAATGTTATCTTTGAAAAGGTCTCTCAAGGTATGTGTCTGATCCTATGGAAGGTACCAGCATATGCCACCCCAGACTATGCATCTTTGGCATAAGAACTATTTTGAGCTGAAGGCAGTTGAGAACCAGTAGATGCAGGAAAAGCTTCCTGCCTTCCCCTAACTTCCTAAAAGTAGAGTATAAATTTCCCCCTTTGGATAGGAAATATACCTTTATGAAGGAAATCTCCATTTATATAGACATCTCCATACCAGGAAGAGACCTACTCCCAGGGACAACTCTCCTCATGTAGGAGATTCTTACCTAACAAGACACCCTCATTGACCACATATCTTCTCCTCTCCCCTTCCCTTAACTGGCCTCCCCACTCAGAAACCCAAAACTCCTTTTCTTTTGTTTAGCCCAAGATGATATGCAAGCCTCAGTCATCTGGCCATCTGCTTAAGCCACGTTTTCCTTTGTGAAACTTGCATGCTGCATTTTATCAGTTTAATTTGCAGGCCCCAGGTATAGAACCTAAGAGGGTAGAGGTAAAAAGATTTTTTTTTTTAAATCTCTTACATGACCCAATTAAAATGTAAGCTTTAT
>NW_012151063.1:606944-609447 GCF_000956105.1 Propithecus coquereli | reverse complement strand
CAACATATACCATCCATGTCTTAATTGATTTATGATTTTACCTGCAATTCCTGTCTCCATACATGTATAAAACCAAACCATAGTGTGGCTGCCCTGGGCATATTTTCTCAGGATCTCTAGAAACTATGTTCTCCGGGCCTCAGTTACTCATGTTGATGCAGAATAAACCCCTTTAAATATTCTGGCAGAATTTGGTTTTTCTGGTGACAATTCATTAGGAATCATATCTGTTCACTAGGGTGAATGTGTTGTTTTTGTATCACAGACAGTGGTTTAGGGTGGGGCCATCTATTCTTCTTGCCTCTAAGGTTGCAGTGTGAGTTTCCCTATGGGAATCTGCTGAGTGAAGGACCCAGGTTCCTGCCATGTTGTTGCTCCACACCCACTGAGGCACTGCCCGACTCTGCAAAATCAAAGCCTGCCCTTTACTCAACCCAGGTTCCAGTTCACAAAAAGTAGGAAGGGGGTGAGGAAGAGGTGGGGACTACAAGGCCCATCCATCCACCTGCCTGGTTATGTCCCGTACCTGAGTCATGCTGACATCACTTCCTCTCTCACCCCATTGGTGAGACCTTGGTCACATGACCCCATCTCCCTGCAAGGAAGGCTGGGAAACGTGGTCCATCTGGCCGCCATATGCATAGCTGTGACTCTGCACCTTGGATGCAGCAAAACAGATTGTGGGGGGAAATCACAGTCTACATCACATCCTAAAACCTCAAATAGGCAAAAATTCACAGATCAGCCAGTGTCCTTATCTGAGGACCTCAGGAAGGCGTCAGTTGAGAACCGTGGAGAAAGCTTTTGTAACTCTTCCTTGGCGGTTGTGTCAAGCCACAAAGAGACTTTGTACTCCTGAGTGATCCCAGGAAGAATAGCCATTGTCCCTTCTCTTCCGGGAAATCCCGCCTTCCTCTCCAGCTTGCTGTTAACGCATCATGCTTTTTCCTCCTTCCCTGCTTCCCATCCTCTCTTCCCTTTCCACTTCCAGGCTCCATGAGCACCCTGGGCAGCACTGGGATTCTCATCTCAGGAATGGAATCCATTTCTCTGGTTCTTATGTGCTTCGTCATTGGAGGATGCTGCTCTGGGGGCCACCTGAGACTTTGCATAACTGGCTTTGCACGTGTGTCAGGGAACCTTGTATCTCTTCACGTTATCTTCCCTCTGCGCCTGTCTCTCTCTCTGGCCAAATTTCCTCGTTTTATAAGTACGCCACTTAGGTTGGATTAAGGGTAACTCTAATGGTCTGATTTTAACTTGATTCCCTCTATAAACATTCTGTTTCCAAATAAAGTCACATGCTAAGGTACTGGGGTTAGGACTTTGGCATATATCTTTTGACGATGACGCAGTTCAGCCTGTCCTGCAATTCCCACTATCCCTCCCTTCCAGGGTGAAAGATCCGTAATCTTTGAAGGCTCCGTGTCTTTCACTTGGACTTTCCTTTGGAGATTCAACGATAGATGTCTCATAGGCGTGGTCGCACCTCCTGGTGAAAGTAGCCGCTTTGCTTTGATCAGTTTCCCAAATCTACTTTCACTTTGGGGCAGGTCTTTCTGAGTTGATGTCTAAGCACATATTCACATCCTGTGAAATGATCATTTATGGAGTATGCTGTGGAACCTCATACTGTTTTGAGGACAACATCCTGTGTCCATGAAGGTTTCACGTGTTCTTCCTGCGCTGTGAGATGCACCGCAGACCGCTGACACGCTCGCCAGGCTTCTGTCGGCAAACGTATCGGGCTGTTGCATGAGGGCCGGGATACACGTGACACCTATAATATTTGATCGTTTTCCCTGGGTGGAAAAACTCACGTGTCTTTCTTTGTTTATGGTATTTTCTGAGTTCCTGGAGGGTGGATTGTCAGCTAGAGCAGGGACCCCCAACCTATGCTGAGTTGTATAATTATTTCTTTATACGTTACAATGTAATGATGATTGAAATAAAATGCACAATAAATGGAATGCACTTGAATCATCCCCAAACCATCCTCCTCAACCCCGGTCCATGCAAAAATTGTCTTCTATAAAAATGGCCTCTGGTGCCAAAAACGTTGGGGACTGCTAATCTAGAGTATTAAACCTAGGTGTTCTAGGGCAAATGTGACACAGTGGAGTGTATTAATACTATTGAAGGAGGAATTATTTACTTACAAATGCATTGCAGGCCCAGCAGACTGGCTCACTGAAATGTTGCTCACGATCAGATTTAACAAGCATCTAAAAAAAATATATCTGCAGTCAACTAGGTTACGAGTCGTAGATTGCATTTCTGTAATCGTGTTTGCCTTGTGGTTATGCATTAATGTCTCATAACGGAAACTAAAGGGATACAAATGCAGCTAATTAATATGAAGTTAACATAAAAAAAAAGTGAGTGTCTTTTCTTCTACACAAGTACCTATCAGAGTGGATAAATAATGAATGATAACACCGCCTGTTTGTCAACATAAAAGGAAGCTGTCTGAGCTGTTGCATACGCACTCATGCCCACATCC
>NW_012151063.1:603425-606894 GCF_000956105.1 Propithecus coquereli | reverse complement strand
GTAGCTCATGTGCAGCAGGAAATATAGATACTTAAACATATGAAGATCGTTTTGGGGGTCAGAAAACAGTGCCCCAAAATGAAGTCCTCAGAGGCAGCCTGAGAATTAAAAGTTTCTGTCTGTCCTTCTCCTGCCCTCCTGTCTCGGTCCCGTCTTCCCCCGAGGTAGTCATGGAAACTAGAATCCCTCTTCCCCAAGGCGGGTCACAGAAACCAGAATCCCTTCTCCCCAAATCCAGCCGTAAACCCTAAAAGTATGACTCTAACTTTCCCTCCACTTTTCTGTGTAAAACTGGCCATAAAGAAATTCTCTGATGACCTTGTCTGGCTGCAGGTCATGAGACCCCCATTCCAGAGAGCGTCCTGCCCCACACCCAGAAGGAAGGAGGCTGCTCAGGGAGGCCAAGAAGAGTCTGGACAGACAGGCCTTGCTGGGCTCCCCCTCAGTCCGTCAGCACCAGATCACGCCCTTTCGTCCATCATACTTCCACACGGCTGCCCACGCTGCGTTGGACCTGAGCACAAACATGGACAGCTTCCCCTGTGTCTTTGGGTCTTCACTCTGAAGGCTCCCGTGGGCACATGCTAAATAAATGTGTGTGCCTTTCTCCTGTTAAGCAATCTGCCTCGAGTTAGTGATTTTTCAGTGACCCTGGAGGGACCCGGGTCCCTGCACTAGCCAAAGTGCTCGAGTCACAAACCAGCAGGTGTGCTGAGCACACAGCGACCGTGGGCTCATAAACCATGAGTGTGAGACCCCGTCTACTCACCGCTGGTTTCGTTCTAGGGGCGTAACGAGGCTCGGTGTCTGGGCAGAGACTGGAGCGATGTGGCCACAAGCCAAGGGACGCCTAGGGTCACTAGGAGCTGGAAGAAGCAGGAAGGATACTTTCTTAGAGCCTCCCAAGGCAGCACGGCAGTGCAGACATCTTGATGTCTCTGAGCTGTGCTAGCACCAGCCGCGTGATCTCTCTGAGCCGCGCTCGGGTCAGCCGCCTGGTTCTCCGAGCTACACTGGGACCAGCCCGTGGATTCTCAAACCTGTGCTAGGGCCAGCGGTGTGGATCCTCCGAGCCATGCCAGGGACAGTCATGTGGACTCTCTGAGCCACGCCAGGGCCAGTCCTGAGTTACTCTGGGGCCAGCCAACAGGTGCGTTGGGATTTTTTCAGCTTTGCCAGGAGTAGTGATGTAGAAACTGTCCATACGCATTGAGGGCCCTAACCCCGTCCTTCCTGAGTTTTCTCCCTTTATTTATTTATTGCTTAGCATATAAAATGCCTGGAGCCCTTCAGCAACCCCCGTGATCTCTGTGAGGCACACGCATGCCAAAGAAGAGAAGAAATGATATGTACTCCCGAGAGCTTCTAATTTAGCCTCAAGGGCTCACACAGCGTGCGGCGAGGTAACGCCCTGAGTCGAACCACCCTGCAAAGACATCTCCTCCAGGGGTGGTTCTCTCAGCCCCATGGGTGCAGGGTCCCTACAGCATGAGCAGGCATTTACTGAATCATATAGAGACATGACTTTCTGCAGCATATAGGCTTGTACACGGGAACACGTGGAAAATAACGTCATATAAAGTAAAAGTACGCGTGTTTAAATTTTCCTCAGTAAAGCCGAATAACCAGACTTTAGTTCTATCAGTTTATTTTTTAAAATGTTTATCAAAAGGGGATGAGACCGTAAGGTCCCCAGACCAACGCTGGGAGCTTGTTAGAAACACAGTCGCTCAGACCTGCTGACCCCACGCCCAGGGCTGGAGTCCAGGCAGACTGGGTTGCATTCAACCTTCTGGGGAGCTCAGATGCACGCTGAAATTGGAGAACCACTTGACTTTAAAACTGCTTTTTTCTTTCTTCTTTTTTTTTTTTTTTTGAATGAAAGATTTGGTTTTTGGCTTTCCTCCGATGTAAACACCACCTGCAATTAGTGTTAATTGCCAAGACTGATTTGCTGGCTCGAAAAATTTGCATTCTTGTAAAGGCAAAAATCACTGCGACATTTGTAAAGCGTTGCAGAAATCCAAGAGGGTTGTCACACACGAGAGACCTTTCCTCTTCAGCTTGGCTGCGCCAGAACGTGCCCGGGTCAAATACGTTTCAGAGGAAAAAGGAGAAACAATATGTCGAAGATGGTTTGTGATGAAGGAAAACCACAAAGAAATGGATGTTGTTGATGAAAAATAAGTTGTGTTTTGGGGACCGGATTTAAAACTATGTGTTATTTCAAGTGGTATTATTTGCAGTTTTCCAAACCGTACAATGCGCCTTCCAGGTGAGCATTTCAGACGAGATGAGGAAACATAAAAAAGAAATAAACTCTATACGATGTTTACGTTGTGGACTGAGTTTGTGGTGTTCCTTGCAGCAGTCATAGACAGCAAATACACCTGTTCTAACAGCAGTTCAAGTTATAAGCAGAAAAAAGCTTCGAAATATAAACTATTCTTTAATTTAAGGGAGAGTAGAAGAGCTATGACTATTCCTTATTTATCATCTACCAAATTCTGTGTTTGACTTTTTAAGATTATTTCCTTTGGGATCCTTAAATTTACCTTTCAAAGCAATGTTATTTCTGACAGCTAAGTCAGAGTCCTCCTACAACATATAATCTACTTTTTTGAGGACTGAATTCTGACTTTTTTTTCCCTCTTGCTCAAATTCCTTTCTAAAAGATCTAGTAAGTCACAACTTACAAACCATAAAATCTCATGAAATGATTTTTGGCTTTTTGTTTGTTTGTTTGTTTGTTGTTTCGTTAACCCGGTATAATGTGGCTTACTTTCCAACCCGATTCTGGTAGGGTGTCCCATGATGGATAGAAGACCCCTTATCTAAACTCAAACATTCCTTTCTGCCAATTCCAGATCTTTAGACAAAATTTAATACTTTCAACTAATTTTCAACTGCAAAAATCTCTAAAACCCACCTGTAACTTCTATGCCCCCCACTTCGAGATGTCCCACCCGTTTGGGCTGAACCAACATATACCATCCATGTCTTAATTGATTTATGATTTTACCTGCAATTCCTGTCTCCATACATGTATAAAACCAAACCATAGTGTGGCTGCCCTGGGCATATTTTCTCAGGATCTCTAGAAACTATGTTCTCCGGGCCTCAGTTACTCATGTTGATGCAGAATAAACCCCTTTAAATATTCTGGCAGAATTTGGTTTTTCTGGTGACAATTCATTAGGAATCATATCTGTTCACTAGGGTGAATGTGTTGTTTTTGTATCACAGACAGTGGTTTAGGGTGGGGCCATCTATTCTTCTTGCCTCTAAGGTTGCAGTGTGAGTTTCCCTATGGGAATCTGCTGAGTGAAGGACCCAGGTTCCTGCCATGTTGTTGCTCCACACCCACTGAGGCACTGCCCGACTCTGCAAAATCAAAGCCTGCCCTTTACTCAACCCAGGTTCCAGTTCACAAAAAGTAGGAAGGGGGTGAGGAAGAGGTGGGGACTAC
>NW_012151063.1:586572-594910 GCF_000956105.1 Propithecus coquereli | reverse complement strand
TTGGTGAGATCTGGAAAACCTCATTTGCTCAACAGAAACGAATGACTTAGTCAATTTCTGACATTCTGCTGGGAATGGGGACCCTCCCTGACCAAGCCTGCCCGATGCCCACCAGCGGGTAGCGCACAAGTCGTGGCGTAATTAGAGCAGTGCATTTCCACAAGCTGTTAGGCCATTTGCAGACCCAGACCATGCGATGCCCTTGGTGCAAAAAACACCACACGCTCTTTCTACGAAATTCAGGTATCATAAAATCCAGTGTCTTCTGACCCATCAGAAGCCAAAGCCACTGCAATTTATTAATAAAATGCAGCGCCCCTTCTCCAAAGGAATGTTTCCCTAAGCTTTGACTCTGCAATCCTTCGTACAGTTCTTGCCTCTTCGATGCCACACACAGAAATGCATATTTTGTGTTCAAAATACAGTTACTCACCTTTCATTCTCTGCACCCGGTAGAGAGAGGTTGCTGTTGATACATCCTTCTCTCTGCTTTCGTTTGACGGAGCTTCAAATTATTCTTTACGTAGTTACAGCAACAACCTACGACTCATTCAAAATATTTTTTACACATGTGTTTATGGTGTTTGGGTTCTGCTTTTTCTCACCATTTATTTCAAAACGTGTATTAAAAATTCCATTTTGAGAAGCAGGCGCTGTAGACATTTGGTGAATTTCTCTCACCCTGTGTTTGCGGGCGGACGTTCTCTCTCTCTGCTGCGTCTTTCTGTTAACGGCGTGACAGCCTCTCGGTTGTTTTCAACACTAAGTCCTCCTGTCAGTCCTTAGGGTTTTATTTACAAACCTTCGTGGGGAATTGTGTCTTTTTGTTTATTTCCTTTCATTCCTTTCCATTTCTGCTGTAGACATTTCTTTATCCCTTAATGCACTGGGGAATCTCTCCTCCTGTGCTCTTGGACTTTTTTTTGTTCCTCCTCTTGGAGAGAAATGGATTGACTTTCTTTCCCCGCAGAGTATCTTTAAAGAGTTTTAGTTCTCTCTCCTCCATGCTGTCATAAGAAACCATAATTATGTAAGTCGTCAGTTTACTCCTGAGAAATCTGCGTTTCTAAGTGTCCACGCTCTGCTTTGTAAAGTAGCAAGCCCTTAGCCCCACACTCCACCCCGGTAGTTCAGACCCAAATGCTTGTACCTGGTATTCGAGGGACCCAACTGCCCGGAGGAAAGCCAGCCTTTTTCTCTCCCCACTTAATAGCTCCCTGTTTCCCGCAGTTCCTCCCCTGGGATGAAGAGATCAGAGGAATTTGCCTTAAAAAGATATCTTGACAGTAATTGGAGGCTTGTGGCTTATCTTGGATCCAGAAGGGAACTAGAGCTCTCAGCTGCCCGATTTCTTTGTTTAAATTTCTTCACCTCACCCCGTATATTATGTATATTCAATGTTCCTCCTCTCTTAGCCCCCCAAAAAGTTATGTTTCGATTTTTTTTTTTTTTTGACACAGAGTTTCGCCTTGTCCCCAAGCTGGAGTGCAACGCTGTGATCATAGTGCCCAGCAGCCTCAAACTCCTGGGCTCAAGCGATCCTCCTGCCTCAGCCTCCCGAATAACTGGGACTACAGGTGCACACACCACTATGCCTGGATGGTTTTCTATTTTTAGTAGAGATGGGGTCTTGCTCTTGCTCAGGCTGGTCTCGAACTCCTGGCCTCAAGCGATCCTCCTGCCTCAGCCTCCCGAGTAGCTGGGACTACAGGCACGCGCCACCATGCCCAGCTAATTTTTTCTATATATTTTTTAGTTGTTCAGCTAATTTCCTTCTATTTTTAGTAGAGATGGGGTCTCGCTCTTGCTCAGGCTGGTCTTGAACTCCTGAGCTCAAGCAATTCTCTGCGTCGGCCTCCCAGAGTGCTAGGATTACAAGCGTGAGCCACCGCGCCCGGCCAGGATTTTTTTATTCCACAAGAGACAGTTTTCAAGATGTGGATACATGTTGCCAAGTTGCCCGTCAGAAAGATACTTGCATTTGCTGCACAGGTACCCACACTTCCTTGGGCTGTCTGGACATCTCCCCGAGGTTCCTCAGCCCATGAAATGATGGTTTTTCTTATCTAGAAAATACAGTGTGCAGTAGAAGTTATATAGGGGTAGGGGAGAAGATTTGCAAAGCAAAACCAGTATCTATTCCTCAGTGATGTTACAGAGTGTCCCAAAAGTCACCCTACACAGGGAAAATGGGAAATTGTAGCTAAATGTGCCTTTATTCACAAAATTTTACAAATTTTTTCCTTTGTGTGGAGACTTTTGGGACACCCTGTATTTATATCTATACTGTTTTCTATGTTTAAGTATTTCGCTTTGGTCATTTTTTCTTTTGTGTGCTTTCTTTGGGCAAACATCCTCAGTTCCCTTCTCTAAATAATTAGGTAAAGGTTTGGTTCATGTGTTTCAGTTTTCTGTGCTTGTTTAGTAAGAGCCTTTGTTGGTAAGACACCTTGAATTTTCATGGTTGGCTTTCCTGGAAGTAATGGCTTGACTGTATGATTTCTTCCTTTTCATCCTTGAATGTCTTAAACTTTTTTTTTTTTTTGGTTTTATGATCTTATCTTTGTCTATTCAACATAAATAACTTGCTGATATTTGAAAATACCTGAGGTGGCTTATATTAAGATACCTATACAACAGGGTTAAGACAGAAAAAAAAATCCCTTGGAGAGGGAAGATATACAGTCACTTTGTGATATTGTTATGAAAATTGAAAATTCAATCGACCCCTCTGGGCATTTTCACAACCAAGGCAAAAAGGGGAAAGTTATTGCTGAAATACTTCTCCTCGTCTTATTAAAAAGAAAAATGAGGCTAATCCTATCGCCAACCGAGTATCCCTAGCATTAAATTCTAAAAGGAATGCATTGTGTTTGTATACCTTCAAGGGATATTCTATAACTCCACAAATAGCGGCTCTTCAAAGTGTGTTTCTGAGACATAAATATCAAAGTCGTAGGTAGAATGTATTTATAGGAGTAAAACCACCGAGGTCGGGCTATCTGTGCTTTCGGTGGTTCGGTTTGCTAGAAAGAGACATGTTCAGCCTTGTTGCTGAATCGATTTTATCACGGCCTCCTGTCATACTGAGACGTTCCTTTAGACCGCTCGGACACACGTGCAAAGAATTTAACATGTAAAGACTTTAACGTGTGCTTCATACAGCACCAAGCTTGCAGTACACGTGAGGGAAATTCTTGATAATATGGGAATTTTGCCAAATTGTTTGCATGGATATCTTTTAAGATTTGAGCTTCATCTAGACAACAGGACACAGAAGAGACCATTCCATAAAACGTGCACAGATCAGCGAAGCATGCAATCCAAGCACTTACAGATTTTCACTGAAATGTGTTAAACTCTTCATGGGGTATATTACATCTGTGGACTTTTTAATAGTGTAAGAAACCTTTCTGAGTTTGGAAGAGTAAGGGTAAAACAGCCTACTGGGCATATCAAACCTCCAATAAGCTGTCGGGGCGACGTTAATATCAGATAAAATTAAGGAAAAAATTGCTGTTAGTATGTATAGCACGACCACCTAAGGACAAAAGCCACGCTTTGCCACAAAGGTGTTCCCTGTGTTTGGTGTGTGCACCCCGATAAAATCATCTCAGAGAACTTCCTCATGGCCAGTTTTACACAGAAAGGCGGAGGGAAAGCTGGAGTCATACTTTCAGGGTTTATGGCTGGATTTGGGGAATAGGGGTTTTGCTTTCTAGGACCTGCCTTGGGGAAGAGGGATGGTAGTTTCCATGGTGACCTCGGGGGAGGATGGGACAGAGACAGGAAGGCAGGAGAAGGTCTAAGGACTTCACGTCAGGGTGCTGTTTTCCGAGCCCCAGCAATACGTAGTGGTCATGCCTTAGCCGTAAGAAAAGCCTCAACAGATTTCAAAGAATGAATAACACCATCCAAGATCTCTGACCTCCATTCAATTAAGTTATAAATTTGCAATCAGAAGATGAGCTAGAAAAAGCCCCGTGCCTTGGGAAACAGATTGCAAAATCACCCCTTGCTGGGGGGTTGCAGACAGATGTGGCTGGGGGCACGGGCGTTGGTGGGGTGCAGCGTTCGGACAGGAATGCAATCGGCCTCTCACCCCACGTCCCGTTCTGTTCTGCAGAAAATGCTATTCGCCCCACGGCGCCTATGCGCAGAGCAAGCTGGCCCTGGTCCTCTTCTCCTACCACCTGCAGCGGCTGCTGGCCGCCGGGGGCAGTCACGTGACCGCCAACGTGGTAGACCCCGGCGTGGTCAACACGGAGCTCTACAGGCACGTGTTCTGGGGCACACGTCTGGTTCAGAAGGTGTTCAGCTGGCTGCTTTTCAAGGTAAGCTGAGATCCACGTGGCTACACCCACAGGGCGCTCACACGGCTTTGGGTGCAGCCACTCGGTTATCTAAGTGGTACGTTCCCACCCCAGCGTCCTGGTTGTGACCACGAACATGTCTTCCTGGGATCTCGAGACCCTCGTGTGATGCTGTCGTACGGGCCCAGGGAGAAATTTCCCGCTTGTCCTTTGAAAAGCTCACAAGACGCAGATTAATAAGAAAAAGGACATCCAAGTGCATTATAATAACGTGTACATGGGTAGAACCTCAGAGGTTCTCTGTGAGGGGTACAGACACCTATCTACACTGCTTCTCCATAGGGGACATGGAAATGGGGGTGCCTGTGTGATTTCGGGGGGCAGTGAAGATTTTTAGGGGAATCCAATGGGCTTCAAGAACGTATCACACTGGCCTGGAGCAACGTCTGTTGGGCTCAAACTGCAGATAGTGGTTTGTGCCGAAGCCTGCCCAGGTGTGCTGAAGACTTTGTTCTTTCTTCCCGCGATACGAGTTCAGTGAATGAAAGCTTAGGGAAGGGACCAGGGGGTCATTGTTTTCTTCATTGGGGGGGGCGGGTCAAGATTCTAGGTGGATGAGGGGACAGCTTCGTCCTGTGCTTTCGGGGAGACAGAGGATAGAGAAGCAGGAGGGAAGGTCAGAGACACCTTGCGGCGGCTTCTTCTGTCTAGCAATGTCGGAGTGACACATCTGGGGTATCGGTTTCTAAGCCCCAAGAGCCGAACGTCCCGCATTTTTAGAGTGACCTTTGCTGTCAGGGCGCGTAACCGCGTGATGTCGGCAAGATTGCTAAGGGCTTAAGGGCTTCTGTCTTGTCATTTATCCGGCAGATGCAGGTTTTCTTTCTGCGCTTGTCTTTGTCAAGATGGAATGCTAACAGCTTCGTGATTTGTTTAGAGAAAAAAAGAGCATTGAGAAATCTTTCTGTGTTCCTCATTTTATTGCAGAATAGTCTAATTGCCATGAAAAGTGTATGCTTTTGAAAAACTGGAATGGTTTGCCTTCGAAAACCCTCTGGATTTGGGGATTTTAAGAAGAATGGTTCTAACTCAGCTTTCAGAATTGTTTTTAAGGCTGGTTGCTTTGCTGAGGTTTTCTAACTCTTCCTGTGTCAGCTTTGACAGCTTTTCCCCTTAGGTAACGGTCTGTTTCATCAAGTTTTAGAATTAATGAGCGTGGTTACGAATTCTCTTTCCTCACTGGTGGTCTTTCTGGTGTTCTTGATTGCGTCGGAAAGTCGCTAGCAAAATCTGTGGCTCACCCACCCCCAAGCCCAGTTCCTTTTAGGGATTAATTAGCTCCCTTATTTTTCAGTTTGTTTTCTTATCAACTCTACTTTCATTCTCTAATTCCACAAGCAAAGGAATTTCAAAATACTTTTTTTTTCCAAATATTGAGCTGTTTCGTAGTGAAACATCCACACTTGGATCTATTAAATCCATATTTCCCCATGAATCTCTATAAATGACTGCAGCTTCCAAAGAGAGCATTTACTGTTTTTTTCTTCTCTTTAATATTCACCAACCAAGGTGGACCTTTAGCCACATGAATCACTTTTAATCCTTTGATCATCATCTGCAAATTTGGATTAAACATAACCACAGGGCATTGTTTGAGCCATGGCACCTTTGTACGTAAGAGAAAGGACATCGTGCACACGTTAAAATTAGGTAGTAGAAGAATTTGCATTAGCATGGAAGTGAAGTAAAAATAATGTAGACTTTTTAAAAAGGCTGTAAGAGAGTAGTGGGCTAGGATGCCATCTTTATAATGGTGATTGTGTATACTATATATGCATTATTTACTTGTGTGTGCACCTGTGCATTGTATATAAAGATGTCAAGGATCTGCCTGGTGTTCCCTGGGGAAAGTCTGTGTGATTGATGTCTCTTTGTGTTCCCTTTTTTATCCTTCAAAGTCGTGGTTTTATATCACTCCCAAACCTCTGTTCTCTGCCTCATCAGAAAACGTGAGCTTCATTCCAAATTTAGGTCCACTAATAGGGGCAAAAAGTCAGTCCCTGGAGAAAACTGGGATGTTCATGCATTTGTAAAGATGAGGGACTTGATCTGTTCTTTCTAGAAACACATCAAGAGCATTCTACGTGTTCAGAGTGTATTATCCTTGGTGTGTGTGTGGATTAAGCTTTGCAGAGGGCATGCAAGCTGTCCGGACCTCTAGGAAGCACTTTGCAGCTTCCTGGGTCAAATCCAGTGATCCCATATTTAAGTATGAGATAAGATGATGTCAGGATGTCGTCTTCATCCCCACCCTTGTTTCAAGATCAGTGAGTGTCATGGAAAAGAGCCATTGTAAATACCAGGTGTGTGTGATCCAATGTGCCAGGCTCATCTCAGACAAGTCCTCTCTGAAATCACAGAGTCAGGGCTGCGATCATCATGAACAAATTAACCATGGAGATGGCACCCACTTCCCAAAAAGATAGGTGGTCCTGATCCTCGGTTCTCTTAGGTATGCATTTAAATCTGTCATGTGGTCTAATGAAGACAGACAATTCAGATGATTGCATATTGGATTGATGAGCTCTGAGGGCGACAGGTTTAATTAATCAACTCAAGGGTGCACATCTGGGAATCTCAGCTGTGGATGGTACATCATAAGCTTCCCACTTACGGAAGCACTTAACACCGCAGTCACACGTTAAGGAGCTGAACACCCTCAGTTGACTTTCTTTTATGTTCCAGGTACCATGCATTACTGTGCTCTTCCTTGCAGCAAATCTCTTGCAGGAAGGGATGATACCATTCACCTCTTTGCCCCCTGCTGGAACCTGTCACTGCTGCTTCACTGAAAATGCTGTGGGCACTGCCACCAGGGCGTTCCACATTGTTAATCCAGTTGCTAAGGCTCTCCTTGCGCAAACCTTTGCACTGGCTATTCCCTCTGCCCGGCATGCTGTTTCCCCAGATATCTGCACACGCTGCTCCTTCGCTGAATTCAGGACTGTGCTGAAATACTGTCCTTAAAGAGAGCACTCTACCTCCCTCCTCTCTACACTTTATTTGCCTTTATGGGTCATCTCACTGACTTGGATAGCTAATTATTTTTTTTTAATGGTGGGAAAAGACACATGACATAAAATTTACCATCTGGACTCTTTTTAAGAGCACAGTTTAGCAGCATTCAGGACATTCACATTGTTGAACAACCATCACCACCATCCATCTCCAGAACTCTTTTCATCTGCCCAAACTGAAGCTCTGCTCCCGTTAAAAAGTATCTTCCAGTCCCCTCCTCTTCCCGGCTCCTCGTCCCACCATCCCACTTCCTGTTTCTGTGGATTGGAGAACTCTAGGGACCTCATATAAGTAGAACTACACAGGATTTGTCCTTTTGTGACTGGCTTTATGTCCTCAACGTTTGTCCATGTAGTAGCAGGTATCAGAATTTCCATCTTCTTTAAGCCTGAATAATATTTCATTGGGTGGATGGATCACATTTTCTCTCTCCGTTCATTTGTCAATAAACATGGGTTGTTTGCTCGTTCCAGCTACTGTGAATAATTCTGTGAAGACACTGGTGTGCGTGTTCCGGCTATTCTGAATGATGCTCTCAACACATGGGTGTGCACTATCTCTTCAAGTATCAAGTCCGTGCATTCTTTGGGGTGTACACCCAGAGTGGGGTTACTGAATCATAAGGTATATTCAATTATTTTGGACTGTGTCCTAGACAAGGCTGTCAGGTCCATGGGGACAGGGACTTTGCATGTCGTGTTCATTCTGCGCCCTTATGTACCAGGGTCCAGGATGGAGCAGGACCTCACTAAATATTGGTTAAATGAATGAGTGAGTGCTTCGTGAGTGAGAGCAACTAGACCAGTGCAGATGCTGCCTTCTACTTAGGGAAAGAGAGAAAGGTCCTGTGGGTTCTATTTGTCCTCGGAACTCCAGACTAATGTCCCCAAAGATGTCCACATCCTAATCCCATGTGGGAGACAGAATAATGTCCCCAAAGGTGTCCA
>NW_012151063.1:583844-586522 GCF_000956105.1 Propithecus coquereli | reverse complement strand
CCCGGTAGTTCAGACCCAAATGCTTGTACCTGGTATTCGAGGGACCCAACTGCCCGGAGGAAAGCCAGCCTTTTTCTCTCCCCACTTAATAGCTCCCTGTTTCCCGCAGTTTCTCCCCTGGGATGAAGAGATCAGAGGAATTTGCCTTAAAAAGATATCTTGACAGTAATTGGAGGCTTGTGGCTTATCTTGGATCCAGAAGGGAACTAGAGCTCTCAGCTGCCCGATTTCTTTGTTTAAATTTCTTCACCTCACCCCGTATATTATGTATATTCAATGTTCCTCCTCTCTTAGCCCCCCAAAAAGTTATGTTTCGATTTTTTTTTTTTTTTGACACAGAGTTTCGCCTTGTCCCCAAGCTGGAGTGCAACGCTGTGATCATAGTGCCCAGCAGCCTCAAACTCCTGGGCTCAAGCGATCCTCCTGCCTCAGCCTCCCGAATAACTGGGACTACAGGTGCACACACCACTATGCCTGGATGGTTTTCTATTTTTAGTAGAGATGGGGTCTTGCTCTTGGTCAGGCTGGTCTCGAACTCCTGGCCTCAAGTGATCCTCCTGCCTCAACCTCCCAGAGTCCTAGGATTGCAGGCATGAGCCTCCGTGCCTAACCATGTTTGGATTTTTTTTTTTTTTTCGCCAGGTTTCCATGGCAAAGGGATCATTTGTCACCTTTTGCTGACGTGCCCTTACTTAATTCCAAGGCAGCAGACCTGGTGTTTGTTTTCTGGTAGAAATCAGATGGACCCCAGTCTAAACCTCAGAATTTTGCATGTAACTTTCCATTGCAAATGGCTTCGAGATGGCCACTGTGTCCTGGGGAACCTGCCGGAGGCAGAACTGAGCCCCCGAGGGGGTTGATTAAGGATGTCACTTGCCTACAGGCAAGCACCCAAATGTGCCCTTTGGAAAATGACAAGGCACTTCTCAGAACATCACGACTACAGGCTGGTGTCCCCCGGGGCAGTAGCTTTCAGAGCTGGGCGTTCAACTGTGCTTTCATCTTCCATTAAATGAGGATGAGAAAATTGTCCAGTTGCCAAGATCACAGAGATGTGAGTTTCCATTCCCATCCTGAGCTTCCCTCCTTAGGGGCTGGGCAGACTTTGTCCACAGCATCCCAAAAGGAAGGGTCAGCTGCCCCCTGCTTGGATAAGTGGCAACAGACTGAAACCCTAAGAGTGGGCGCCTACTAAACCATAAATTCTGCAGGCCTCTTTTATAGTGGGCTGTTGGTCCATGGTCAACCCCTCATTCGATAAATCTCACTTCGACGGATTTATAACTCACATATATGTTTAAGAAATAATTTATAGCAGTCTTCATTCATGAAGCACTTTCAGTGAACCTCTCTAGGCAGAAAGGATTTTAAAAAATATCTTATTGTTCTTGTAAGGTGAATTTCAAACACTGGTGTTACAAAGATAAAAGATTGTTAATGGAAAAGCCAAACTGTGTAAAATAATTTAAGGAGGTTTATTCTGAGCCAAATTTGAGGACCACGGCCCGGAGCCACGCCCAAGAAGCCTTGAGCAAGTGGACTCACCGTGGCTGGGTCGCAGCTTGGTTTTATACATTTTAGGGAGACAGGGGTCACAGGTAAAGTGATGAATCAATACACAGAAGGTGGACGTTGGTTTGGCCCGAAACGGTGGGACATCTCGAAGCAGGGGCTTACAGGTTATAAGTGGGTTTAGTAATTCTTTCGTTGACAGTTGGCTGAAAGAGTTAGGCTTTGTCTAAAAGACCAGGAATCGGCGGAAAGGAGTTAAGAGAAGGGTCTTCTACTTTTCACGTGCTGCTACACTGGAATCAGGCTGGGAATTAAACCCCATCATACCGGGTCAACAAAACCTGTTTAGTGAGATGTTGTCATTTGCAGGTGGGACTCACCAGGCCCCCTTAGAAAGGAATTTGGGCAAAAGAAAAAGATCAGAGTTTAGTCCTCAGGTTTTATACATTTCAGGGAGACAGGATGCGCAGGTAGAATCGTAAACCAACACATACAAGGTGTACATGGATTCTGCCTGGAACAGTGGGACATCTCCAAGTGGGGGCTTACAAGTCATCGGTGAGTTCTGAAGTTTGCAAATTGTTCAAGAGAGCTAAGCTTTGTCTAAAAATTTGGGAATGAATGCTCAAGGTAAGGTAAGATTTTGATTTTTTTTTTTTAAATGTGCCATGTGATAAAAAACAAAGACAAGACCTGTTATTCTAGATTCTGTGGATTGTAAGGCTTGACTTTACCCTTGCCTGGCATGGCCTCCAGGTCTGTGTGTAACGAGGTATCTTATCGCTGCAGTGACTCTGTTCTGTCAGTCTTAGCGTCTCGGTTTAACGTGGGTGCTGCTCAGTTGTTGTGTCTAAACCCCAAAAGGAAGGAGGTATGAGGATTGACTTCCCTTCACTGCAGGCTTAGATCTCAATTTTAAAGCCTTTCTTGGTCTCCTTGGTCAACGTGGGGACTAATGAGTCACTGCCATACTTAGGATTTTATTTTATTTTACTTTATTTTTTTTGAGACAGATTCTCACTCTCTCACCTGGGCTAGAGTGCCGTGGCGTCAGCCTAGCTCACAGCAACCTCAAACTCCTGGGCTGAAGTGATCCTCCTGCCTCAGCCTCCCGAGTAGCTGGGACTACAGGCACGCGCCACCATGCCCGGCTAATTTTTTCTATA
>NW_012151063.1:563546-568894 GCF_000956105.1 Propithecus coquereli | reverse complement strand
AAGATGTCCACGTCCTAATCCCATGTGGTAGACAGAATAATGTCCCCAAAGATGTCCACGTCCTAATCCCATGTCGTAGACAGAATAATATCCCCAAAGATGTCCACGTCCTAATCCCATGTGGTAGACAGAATAATGTCCCCAAATATGTCCACGTCCCAATCCCATGTGGTAGACAGAATGATGTCCCCAAAGATGTCCACGTCTAATCCCATGTGGGAGACAGAATGATGTCCCCAAAGGTGTCCACGTCCTAATCCCATGTGGTAGACAGAACAATGTCCCCAGAGATGTCCACGTCCTAATCCCATGTGGTAGACAGAATGATGCCCCATCAATGTTTCCTCATCCTAATCCACGGCACTCATTAATCCGTCACTTTACATGGCTAAAGGGACTTTGCGGATCTGATTAAGTTCAGGATTTGAGGTGGAGAATTACCCTAAATTATCCGTGTGGGCCCAGTGTCATCGCAGGGTGCTTATAAGTGGAGGTGGCAGTGTCAGAACTGGAGCAGGAGCTGAGGGCGGTAGCAGAGACAACGTCATTCCCAATTTGGGGGATGTAGGAAGATGCCGTGAGCAGAGGGACAGGAACATCCTCTAAAAGCTGGAAAGGGATTTTCTCTTGGACCTTCCAGAAGGCACCAGCCCTGCGAACATTGCAACTTTACCCCAACGAGATGCACTTTGGATTTCCACCCTCTAGACCTTTAAGATCACGCACGTGTGGTGTCCTAAGCCCCAGGTTTGCGGCCACGTGGTAGGCAGCCGCGGGGCACTGACACGCTCCCTCCAGTTGGAGCTCAGCTCTCACCACGGTGAGCGGTGAGAAGAAAATAGGACTGAACTGGTTGCACATGGGATGTGGAAGACAATTTGGGGTTTCTGCCTCAGGCAACTTAGGGGAACGAGAGTGTGCAGTGGGGACTGGGGGCAGGTTGAGCTCGAGGTGCATTAACCGGGTCTCTGCATAGAGAGACCAGCAGAACCACCGCGCACGGGCGTCTGTGCCTCAGCGGAGGACGCAGGCGCACGTTGCAATTCAAAGACGAAGCAGGAGGCGGGATGCCGAGGGCAGCCGCGGGCACGGACCCGGGGTCCTTGTTTGGAAGCGGAGGAAGGACGAAGGTGATGAGGATGGAGTCTCTGGGAGGACCAGAATGTGGCCGTTCTGAGCAGCCACTCCCTGCTCCTCTCCTTCCCGCGTATGCCTCTCATATTGCCTAATTTCTTAATTGCCGATAATAATATCTCGTGAGATTGTTGTGAAGTCTCTGACAGAATATGCGCACAAGCATTTCCAGAACCGTGAAGCCCTGTGTAATTATGCAATTACGACGTATTCATTCCTCCCTCCGAATGTACCTCGCTGGCGGCTCCGTTCAGTGCACTGGAAATCCTACCCTCTGTTCTGTTTAGATTTATTTTTTCAAGCACTCGTGGCTGACAGCCAACACCACCGCCAGCGCCTCTCGTAAGCTCTCGGGTGGGCAGGGGCTATTTCTAGAATCATCTTCCCTTGTCTCCGGAGCCGGCAGAATATTGGTGAGCATTTAATAAACCCTCGTGGTGCTGAATTGTATTGAAATGGCTTCTGTAGCTTCCAGCTGCAACAACCCGCAGGACTCAAGAGTGGTTCTGGGCAGATTTCACCCCAAACACATCCTTGGAGCCCCTGGTGGGCGGGGCCTTGCAAGACACCCCTGCCTCTGTCAAATTGACACGCTGCAATCTCAGGGTTCCCCCCAACCCCGTCTTCTACTAGTCTCTGAAGATCCTGTTTCTTTGGAAAGTCGTAGGTAAAAAAGTATGTGTCGTTGAAACCGCACACAGGGAGCGTGATTTAGCAAACCGCGTTGTGCATGCAGGAGGCAGCCCTGCCAGCCCGCGGCTGGGAGGACACGGACTTTGTCACTCTGGGACCGCGGGGGACGAGTGATTACATTCCGCCATGAAGGTGATAGTTCATCTGGGAACTAGTTAAAAACACGTATTCTTGGCCCCCCCGAGACCTGCTGTGTCACAAATGCTGGGGACAGGGGTAAACCTTTCTCACGAGCCAGCCTTGTGATCCCAACGTGTGCTGAGCGCACAGACTCCGACCTAGACCCGCTGGAAGCCGCGAGTGAAACAGGATGCTGCGTTCATTCTGGGCTCCAAGATGAATTCGGGGGGAAGTTGTGTTGCTTTAGTTGTGGTCCTTACGCCAAGCGGGCGAAAGTTTACTCGGGAATCTACCGACCTGAGACAAGGGAACAATCGTAATTTAGATTCAAAATAAAACTTTGCTAAGCGGAAGAGTGTAGTCTGAAAATGATTTCATGCATCTAATTCTTAGCAGAGCTTGGATTCTATAAATCTATAGTGGTTGGGGGGTGGACAGAGAGAGAGAGAGAGAAGGGAAGAGACAAAGAGATGGAGAGACAGAGAGAGAAAGAGATGGAGAGATGGAGAGAGAGAGAGAGAGAGAGAGAGAGAGATGTTCTTCTCTGGGGCTTCGAGGTGATGCCACCTACATCAATTCAAGGCACACATTGGAAACCCCATGAAAGCTAGAGAACCGGGAAGGCTAGTCTTGTCCTGTCCAAGGGGAGGCCACCGTCCCCCTGGGGTATACACATGAGGGGTGTCCCTTTGTGGCTCCAATAAACTCCCAGAAACAAAGACCTCACAGGCTCTGAAGCTGCCACCCTAGAAGGAAGACATCTCTGCTGAACAGGAACTTCTGCCCTGAATTCCCTCACTTGGTGCAGCCTTAAAAACCAGCCAGTCACCTCTGTGGTCCCCTTCATGGCAAGGCTGCCCGACACGCCAAGATCATTCCTGGAGATTGGATTTTCTTCCTGGCTCCAGGGGTTCCTGCCCAGAGCTTCTGCAGTTAAGACAGGTGAAGTCTGTGCCTGTCACCGTTCTCCGGAGAAACAGGACCCATAGAATCTGTGCAGGGAGAGAGGGTTTATTGAAAGGAGTTGGTTTGTGGGATTGTGGGGGCTGTCCAAGTCCAAAATCAGCAGGGCCGGCTGAAGACCCAGGCAAGATTCGATTGTTGCAGCCGTGAGTCTAAAATCACAGGGCAGGCTGAAAACACAGGCGGGATTTCCGTGGTAAGGTCGACGTCCGGTTTCCTTCTTCTCTGGGAAACCTCTGTGTTTGCTCCAAAGTCCTTCAACGGATGAGATGCGGCCCACCCCTACGATGGCGGCTGTCTCCTTTACTCACAGTCCGCTGATTGTGGATGCTCATCTCATTCACAGAATACCTTCCTGGCAACACCGAGACTCACGTTCGAGCAAACGGCTGGGCACCAGAGCCCAGCCAGGTCTTTGAAGTCGCATGAAATCAGCCGTCACAGGGTCCCACCGAAAACTGGCGTGGCCCTGCGTTAAATCTCGTGAGCTCCATCTTTCCCACTGTCTCCCAGGCAACTGCGTTTCTTCAGGTGCAGAGAGAACATGTATTTCTCACGGTGTTGTAGCTGAGGGAGGTTTCCTTACTCCTGCTCTGCCTTCAGTGTTAGCGAAGGCATGAAGTGTTCCTAGAAGTTAGGCACAGCCCACAGCTTCCTTTGGATAGCTGGGAGCATGTGTGTACAAATATACATACATGTACACACACGTACACACACACACAAACACATGTACACATGCACAAACACATATCCACAAACATATCCACATATGCACACACACCTGCAACCACACACACATATGCACATGTGTGCGCATGTAAACATGTGTGCATATGCACTCACCCACATACACACATGCACATGTATACATGCATACTCCTACATGTGCTTGTATTCACACACCTGCACACATTTACACACATGCAGATGCACGCGTACATATATGTCCACACATGCACATATGTACACTCACATGCACACATACAGATATACTCATATACATGCACATCCACCATTACACACAGTCACATACACATGTGTGTGTGTGTGCCTCTGCGCAGTGTTACACATGTGCACAGAGACGCGTTTTTGTGCACATATACACACACACATATACACCTACAGGCATGCAGTTACAATCATATACTTGCACATCGACAGTTACACACTGTCACATACGCACACATGCATGTATATACCTACACACGTGTACACACGTGTGCACATGCTGCATCACCCTGTGATCTGCATGTGAGTCGGCCTCCTGGAAGACGGCTCCCTTTGGGGCACCCACCCACCCAAGTGCACAGAGCCAGGAGTGGGGTGTCGTGCGTGTGATCCCCTCTTGTGACGCTGCAGCTGCAGCGGAGACACATTTCCTCCTCCCAGGCCCCACTGGGACTGAAACATCATCCCGAACCCGGCTTCCCTTCTGCACACCTCAGCCTCGTCCGAGTCACGCAGCCCTCACTCTCACCCAGCCGTGGTTGGTGTTTGTCCCTTCCAGGTGTGTTCCTACTTGCCAAGGGCCTTTCACTGACGTCGTTTTACTTGCTCTGCTCAGTAATGGCGCAGCGATGCTCTTCCTGCCATTCCCATTTTCCAGCTGAGGAAACAAACTTAGAGAGACGGACTTGGGCGAGGTCTGTGGGTGAACACGCAGTGGAGAGGAGATGTGAGCCCAGGTCCTGGAGCCCCGGTTCTGTGGTGTCTCCCAGCCTCCCCTCCCCAGAGAATGTGGGTAAATGTCCCAAAGTGAAAGTCACATGCACATGACCAGTATGTGTGTGTGCGCACATGTGAATATGTATGGGCATATATGAGTGAGTATATGTTCATGGGTATGTACTGTGTGTGTCCACGTGAGCATACATGTATTTGTACATGCAAGCACATATGTGTGCATGTGTGTGAATATATCTGAATGTGGGTATGCATGCATGGGAGAGTGTGTGCACATGTCTGTGTGAGCATGTGTTCATGCCTGTGTGCTTGTGTGTGCACACGTGAGTACATGTGTGCATGCCAGCGTGACTGAGGCCTACAGACACATGCACCCCAGCGTTTATCACGGACACCCTGCCTTTCACGTCGGCCTGACATATGTCACCACGATGGGTGCTGATTAGGGCGGTGACAGCAGATCTGACGAAGAATCAATGAATAAAATCATTTATTTCATGAGCTGTCAAAACATTTAAGAATTAAAGAATCACAAATTAAATCTCATTTCCTACACCTTCATTAGAAGCCCAAGGTTTTGAAATGTTCTGCAGTGATTGGTGGTGGCTTTTTTTAACTGAGTATCTATCGTGTATTTAAGCAAATGATAGTGGGATAAGTGGATGTGATTAACTTTCAGAAGATACATTAAGATACGTTAGCGTTGAGGAACATCTCCTCTTCCTGGTCCTGTCTGTGTCAGCTTAACTCCTGGG
>NW_012151063.1:540512-562432 GCF_000956105.1 Propithecus coquereli | reverse complement strand
GAATGAGTATTTGTGTGCATATGTGCATACAAATGAGTATGTGCATGTATTTATGCATGAGAGTGTGTGCATCTGTGTGCATGTGGGTGCATATTTGTGCATGTGAGCGTGTGTGTGCTTGTGTATGTGTGCATGTGAGGATGCACACGATTATGTGTACATGTATGAGTGTGTGCACATTGCAGGCATGTGTGTGCATTGGTGTGCTTGCATGCATGTAAGTGCATGTTCATGGGCATGTGTGTATGAATGTATATGCATTTGGGCATTGCTTGAACATGTGCATGTGTGTGTGTGTCTATGAGTATGTATGTGCACGTGAATGAGTTTTCTGCAGAAAACGATCCTCAAATAGAATTTCATCACGTTCTCTCTGTGTCCCTGGCAGTAGCTACATTTTTGGCACAGTGCCGTGTCTTGGAAACCCCAGGCTGGTTTCAGCACACTGCAGGCAGGGCCTTCCCTCTACAACAGCCTTGCCTGTGTTCCAGCTGGATGTCATGTCACGCGAACTGTTACGCAGACAAGAGGATTTTTCAAAACTTGGTGGCTATAGAAGCCCCCAGACACTGCCCCCAGGGGCCCACAAGGAGGGAAGAAGGCTCTACAGACAGGGGTGACTCGGTCCACCCAAAGGGACAATGTAGAAAGCCCAAGAAGGGCCATAGCCTGCCCCCGGAGGGCAGAGTGGCTCTCCAACTGGAGGTGACTTCTCCATGGGCAAGACAGAGGTGGGGTGTTTGGGGCAGAACCCCTGAATCCTCAGAGTGGACAGCGGCAGACTTACGAAACAAACTGTTGACCCAGACATTTTACCTGTAGTCCTGCAATTACACACTCTGAGGGGCGCGCAGGAAGGTCTAGGGTTGGATGCATCGAGCAGATTTCCCAAAAGTGTATCACAAGAGATAAACTCCTAGAACGTCTTTATGGCGACCGTCAGAAGTTACGAGGGAATCCCATTGGTTCCTGCATTACCGAACTCTAGCCCCGAGGGGCCCGTGTTCCCACAATTTCTCAGTTCCCAGAGCACCCACTATTTCCATCAGGGAGAACACGCCCCGGGGGTCAGCTCTCATTGCTGAAAAGCCGAGTGTGTTGTGTTCCGACGTTGTCACCTTCTGCTGGAGTAAAATCCCCAGTCTTTGAAAAGCTCTTTATGCATTTCAGGCTCCTCTTTGAACCGTATGTTCCTGCTAAGCATGCGGCCACAGCCCATGAATGCCCGGCTCCTCCCTTGCATAACCGCCTCGTGGAGGTGAAACTGAGAACGTTCTATGATGTCGCGACGTTTCATCTCATTGCTAAATATTGTTTGTCCAACACAGAAGCAGAGCAATCACTCATCTGCCGCAAATCGATTAATACGCATTTCGGTTTGATAAAGAGTAAGGTGAATTACACACGCTCGTCAGGGATTTCGAGACGCGTCTGCCTGGTGTGATGTATTAACCCACTATTCAGATGCAGCCCATTTGGGCATGTTGTCAGCACCTGTTAAAAAAGAAACGCAACAACCAGGGAGGTAAAGCTAGATGGGGCATTGCCCGCGCCTGCTTTCCGCAGGTTCCTCCACGCAGCCATGAGCGTGCTCTGCCCCGCCTGGCACTGTCTGTGTGAGCACCGGGGATTGTGTCTCCTCTGCTCTGAACGTGGACTCATCCTAGTCTTTGTGCCTTCTTCCCACAGACCCCCGACGAAGGAGCCTGGACTTCTGTGTATGCAGCAGTCACCCCAGAGCTGGAAGGAGTTGGCGGCCGCTACCTGTACAACGAGAAGGAGACCACGTCCCTCAAGGTCACCTACAACCAAAAGTTGCAGCAACAGCTGTGGGCCACCAGCTGTCAGATGGCCGGTGTTCTCAACGTGACCCATGACACTGCCTTGAGCTAGCTGCTGCCTCTGGAACTCATGGGGAGGACCACGGTGTCTGCATTCTGCACGCCCATCTGCACTCGGGCTCTGTCCTGCAGCCTTGAGTTGGCCGCTTGAACTTCTGCAAGAACTGAAGGAGCAAAGGCAACATTGGGGTGATGTTCCTCAGCCATAATCCTTGTGCTCCCAAGGTGCCAAACTGTCACAGCTGCCATAAATAATTAAATCTTTCCCACCTAATTGTGCGGTTTTCCTTGCTTGGCACAGAGGGGTCGTGTAGGACTGGGGACATAAGTTCCAGGAGAGGTGACCTCTTTGCAGGGGCTGCAACATCCTGCCGGGGACCCGGTGGTTGATGGGGTCCCCTGTTTTGTTTTGTTCTTGCAGTAACTCATTCTTCCAGAGGCCCACCTAGGAGTCACAGGTCCCAGACACAGGGAGAGGTGAGCCTTGCCTCAGCATGTAGGGTCAGTTTTGTGTGTCCAATCCCAACATCGGTAGACCTTGCTCAAGAGTGGCCCAGTCAGTGGGTAGCTACATGGTGCTGTCAGATCAGAGATACTCACACCATTACCCAGCTATACAGGGGATTCTGTAGGGCAAGGGATGAGGGTAGTGCCCGGACAGAGGTCATCATGGGATTATCTAGGACAGGGACAAGGGTAGTGCCTGGACAGTGGTCACCATGGAATTATCTAGGACAGGGATGAGGGTGGTGCCTGGACAGAGGTCACCGTGGGAGTATCTAGGACGGGGACCAGGGCAGGACCTAGACATTGGTTACTGTGGGAGTCTCTAGGACAGGGACCAGGGAAGTGCCTGTACAGAGGTCACCGTGGGATTATCTAGGACAGGGACAAGGGTAGTGCCTAGATAGTGGTCACCATGGGATTATCTAGGACAGGGATGAGGGCAGCACCTGGACAGTGGTCACCATGGACAGAGGACAACTCTATTGGCCTGGTTGCCTAGTCACCAGGCAACATCCACAGGTGGCCTCTGTCTTAGGCTCTGCCACATTCCAGTCACTTTCTGTGATCACTTGCTATCTCTTTTCCTGGTGACATCTTCAGGGGCTGGATTATTTGTCAGTGCATGACCCTGAAATAAGTATCATCATCATATTCAATTTAAAATGCTGCCCTCTCAGTTGACGTGGAAACAGGCTAATAGGACCTTCTTTGCCGGACATTTTCTCCTGACACCCCTGCACCTGCAGGTGCAGCTACCTTGCCCGCCAGGAGCACGAAGCCTGTTCTCCATCCCTGGAATTGGGTGAAGGATGTGGCCATCCTTTGGGGTTCATCCATCAACTCTATAATGGAAAGTTGGCAGCCCCAGGGAGATACGTCCACCTCCAAACCTTCAGAATGTGTGAATGTGATGTTATTTGGACAAAGAGTTTTTGCAGATGTAATTGAGGATTTTGAGATGAGGAGATCACTATGGATCATGCAGGTGGGCCCAAGGTAACCACAGGGGTTCCGATCAGAGACAGGCAAAAGGAGACTTGATGGTGGAAGACAAGATGTGTTCACAGAGGCAGAGATTGAAGTGATGTGGCCACAAGCGAAGCAATGCCTGGAGCTACAAGATCCTGCAAGAGGCAAGAAGGACATTCCAGTGTGGCCTTCAGAGGAATCTCAGCCATGGTGACATCTTGATTTTAGTCTTCCGCTCTCCAGAACTTGGGGAGAAGAAATATCTATTGTTTTAAGCCGTCAACAAATTGACAGTAACTTGTTATGGCGGCCATAGGACACTCATACTGCTTCTGAAAACCTCACATGGTCACTGGGCACTTTCTGAGGCTCACCCTTAGTCACTCACCAGTCAGGCAAGGATGGCTCAATCCCTTCTCTGACAACAGGTGTTAGATTCTCAAATTCCCACCCGGGGAGACAAGTTACTGGAAATGCTTTTGAAAGAATGCCACGTGTCTCCTGCCAAACTGATGTGAGAGAACAGGGACCATTGGTCAACTTACTGTCCCTTCCCTCAAGTAAAAAAATCCCACCAAAGAACCCAAATCCACGTCAGTTCTTGGCACAGCCATGCTGTGAAATCACAGCCGGTAACGGTTCTTGGGTGTGGTTCACATTGATCTCCGAATCAAATACTTTTTACACTACTGCTTGGTTTTTCTGAAGTGGGCGTGGTGGCCCTCATAAGCAAGTTAATCATCAGCCACCTACTCTTCAGTCTACTTTTGCGTATGTCTGAAAATTTCTATGCTCAAAAACTAAAATAATAAATGTTTGGTCTTTAAAAAAAATAGAATCAGCCATGCCTCTGGCATGGAGAATTATCTAATGGCCACTTAATAAGACATGAAGAAATGTCGCTGTTCAGGGTTTTAATACTTGAGAAAACTGGGCGTGGATTCTCTTTTAGTTCTGCGCCTTGGAGGCATGGTGCTTTTCTCAGCCAAAGTGCTGAACTCCAGACTAAATTGCATCTTAAAGATACTGAAGGTATTTTCTGGTATCTAATATCTGCTTCTTCAGCACTGGCACAATTGCTGCCCAGTCCCCATGTCTGGAGGAGGTTCTTCTGTCCATGAGAGAGTTGGCATCGTGGACACGTCATTCCTTTGGCAGCACTAGAGAAGATAGAATGTTCCCTTAAGTTTTCCAGGTAGAGCCTTGAATGACAGGACACTGTCGTCATGGCACTGTCCCAGATGACGTGGAGCTGCCCCATGGGACACATGGCCCGTCATACGGGAGATGCCCTGCTATGACCTCTCCAAGTCAACAGTGCTTACTCGCCAGGTGGCCCGTGGCAACCACACCTCTTCATTTTCACATCCAATGTTTATTAACATCATCCTCTTCATTTCCTCCTCTTGGTAACCTGGAAAGCAGAGAGTCCATTTCTGTCCCTTGTTGCTTTTCTTTGCTTCAGAAGAAAGAGAGTAGAAAATAGTCTAGAGGGGTTATGTTCCAAGATGTTATGTTAGACTCTCAAAAACACTATTTACTCATCCATCCATTCACTCACTCATTCACTTATTCATGTATTCTAAAAGAGTATGGAATAACTATATCCCAGGGATTGTTTTAGTTCCGTTACGTAGTTGGATAGATATGTGATAGATAAATAGATGATGGACGGATGGATAAGATAGATGAAGAGAGATATTGATAGATATAGCTAGTAGGTATATAGATAATAGATTAGATAGATGATAGGTATTGAAATAAAAGGTGGATAGATGATGATGGATAGACATTTATGATAGACAGATGATTGATAGATGATAGGTAGATAGAAGACGGATGGGTAGATGGATACTTTAGGGATCAGTAAACCTTTTATGTCAGGGACCAGTTAATAAATATTTTCGTATTTACAGGCTATAGGTCTCTGTTGAAACTACTCAGTTCTGCCATGATAGCTCAGAAGCAGCTACAGAGAGAGCATAACCAAGCAGCTTCGGCTGTGTTCCAATAAAACTTTATTTACAAAAACAGGAGGTCACCAGATTTGGCTCATGGACCATACTTTGTTTGAACCCTCAGTTTAATGCCCTGCACTGTGTGTATATTGTAAGTCCCACAGGGATGGGGAATTTACCCACAGAAAGAGTCAGCATCTCATCCAGCTTGGAGTTCCTAGTAGGACTTAGGTTGGAACCTAAAATGTGTTTGTCACCACATACTGTGATTTTGCTTTAGGGATAATCAGCATGCTTGGATTTCTGTTTCTTTATAGATAACCAAGAATTCTGGGTCATGGATCCACTAGACGAGGGACCCTCCTTGGCACAAAAGAATGAGTGACTGGACTTTGTTCCTTCTGATATTCATTTGAGGAGCTCACCTCCTTGTCCGTGTCCTGCTGGGCTGGGCAGAGCTGAGACCTCAACATACTGGACTGTTTGTATGGAGAGAACGAGCTGGAGCCTTTGCCATGGAAACACACAGACTCTGTGCAGGATGTCTGCTTAGATAATCGATATCCCATGACACTTCCCAAGAAAGCCACAGGCTGAACAATGAGACTAACAGGCTGTCGGAACAGGGTCGAGGAAGGAGAGCCTGCCAGCGGTTACAGGGAATGATAGAACTTGAGGATCAGATATTGCTGAACCCCACATCCCAGCTGGACTCAGTGCTGTGGGGGGAGGTGAAGCCCAATGGCACGAACCCACAAGAAGGTTTATGGATCTATAGCGGCCCCTACGTCACATTGGCTACACACCCCTCAGGCTCAGGTGTCTGTGTGAAAATTGGGCAGATGGTTCCTGCTTACTCAAACAGCTCACTGTAGGTTATGTATTTATGGGTTTCCCTGGGCTGCTGTAACAAGTTACCCCAAACCAGGGCACTTACAACAATGGGAATGTATCCTCCCCCAGTCCTGGAGTCCAGAAAGCTGAGATGAAGGTGTCTCATGGCTGCTGTCTCTCCGCAGGCTCCAGGGGAGGCTCCTTCCTGCCTCTTCCAGCTCCTGGGGTCTCCAGGCATCCCTGGGCTTATGGCCGCGTCACTCCAGTCTCTGCCTCTGTCTCCACATGGCTTCTCCTCTGTGTCTGTGTCTCCTCTGCTGTCTCCTAGAAGGACACTTGTCATTGCATTTAGAGCCCAGTTGGATAATCCTCATTTCAAGATCTTTCACTTAATTACGTCTGCAAAGACTTGTTCTGCAGTTAAGGTCCCATTCACAGATACCATGGATTAGGACTTGGTGATATCTTTTGGGAACTCACTATCCAATCTACTCTACACTACACGAACCAGATAGCATGGGGCTGCAGAAAACACCCCTGCCATTTCTGAGGACCCAGAAAGCCATGGAGGTCATAGCTTCAGTTATACATACCCAGGGTTTCACAGGTGTGCCACCTGTGCAGTCACACAGGGCCTCCTGCAATGAAGGCTGCCATATTGGTTTAATGCTCTGCTTCCGCCATCTTTAAATTGTTAATTATGCTTAAACAAGGAGCTCACATTTTCATTTTGCACCGGGGCTGGATGTTCTGTAGCCATCTCTGCTTACACCTATTCTCTCCTCAAGGAAGGGGAGCAAGTCTGCAGCTAGACACCTCCATTCGCAGCAAAGCCTCTGCAAAACCATCTATGAAGATGTCCCCAAAGGTCCAGTAAGGCTAGAGGCTTATAGCTGCTTACTTGGTGAACCTCCGAAATTGATGGGTGCTTGGTCCACTCCCAACAGAATTCTGGAGTTAATTCTTCTGGACATCAGCATTTATTTAGAGTTTTCCAAGCCATCCTCTTGTGCAGCCAAGTTTAAGATCCCTTGAGCTGGGCAAAGGCCAAGTGCAGCTTCCAGCTTTGGGTGTGTGGCAGCACCTCTGACCCTTCCATACAGGATCATCTCAAACATCTAGAACTGCACAGAGGTTTTTTTAAGCCCTGGAGCCCAAACAAGTGTGTTTCTGAACTGGAATGACCTCCTGTGTTAAACCAAGATCGAGGCATGCCCTCATTGGAACATTTCTGAGCAGCCAGGACTATGTGTCAAATAGCAGAATCTTGAATTCTAGGAAGATCTCAACCTTGGACCATTTGCACATCACCAGAGAGCCTGCTCTGCAGCTTGAAGTCATTGCACACAAGTACCAGCTTCTCTTGTCATGATCACAAAGGGAGCTCAAAGTAAGATTCTTGATGGAGTAGCAAGGCATCTCCTGGCCCAAGCTCCATGTCTTTATTGCTGAGTAAACAAGGACACTGGCAAGTGGCAGATGCCACAGTCCCGAGGCTGAGGAGATGGACTCCTAGAGCAGTTAGAGTTTTGTACGACTCTGGCCTCTGGGTGTTCCTCTGTGTGACACGACAATGCTTATGTTGCTGTTCCTCCGTGGGAAACAGAGAACGTGATTCTGGAGAAGTTAGCATGGGCTCCTTGACACCCGATTGTACGATTTCTTGGAGACAGGGGACTCTTCCCAGCAACCAGAGAATAACGTGGATTTCTGGGTGAGTAGAGCTGAATGCATGGCGTGGCAGAGATCTGGGGGTCTGGGCTTTAAGCTTGAAGCTGACATTATGAGAGCCATCAGGGCTTAGTACACACCAGGGTGGATGTGTTTATTTCCCTTGGCAAACCATGATTCAGTAGTTGGACCTGTGATGCGTGTGTTTCCCAGTGAAGGGAAATGGATGAGACCACTTCATTCATTCATTTATCCATCCATCCATCCATCCATCCATCCACCCACCCATCCATCTATCTATCCATCCATCTATCCATATATCTATCCATCCAACCATCCATCCACCCATCCATCCATCCACCCATCCATCCATCCGTCTATCCATCCATCCATTTTCCAGCAAATAAGTGTTAAGTATTACTACTCAGCCAGGTTCTGAACCAAACACTGGGACCCAAAGTTGAATGGGACAGAGCTCCTGCCCTAAAGGAACTGGAGGTATGGTAGGCTAAGAAAGGGGCCCCAAAGATAGCAGATCCTAATCCCTGGAACATGGGAATGTTGCTTCATGTGGTAACAGGGACTTTTGGCAGGAAAGTGTGAGCTCAACAAAGGCTGGCCAATGTGGGACACATCCCAGTCTACATGTGTGTCTAGGTGTCGCCTCGAGGGGGTCTTTATCATGAGCATGTGGGTGAGCATTTCTCATCTTGGCTGTTAGAAATGCAGCCCTATGTGGGGGCTGCATTTTTCAAAGACAAGACAAGTTGGGAGCCTGGATTGGGGGAGTCTGGATGGATCTCTGGGTCACAGAGAGGGTGCCATGCTGTTGCCCCATTTGGGCTGGGTCTAGTGCAGTATCTCATCTTGCATTGGGTGTTGTAGCTGAGCCGTTTGGGTCTCTCTCTTTCTGATCCCGGTACATCCGATGATGATACTAACACGCGTTCTGTGCATGCTCAGGTTTGCGGGGAGGATAACAAGGCTGATGTATTCTGTTTGAGCACTTCTCAGAACTAAATAGACGCCACCCATGGTTTGGTGTTCAGGCTCTCATTAGTTTTGCTATTCTAGAATAAAACTCCATTGGGATTGTATTTCCTGCCATTTTGGATACCGGTATCCCAGGAATTGGGGAGGACATTTGTACATAGTAAAAACCTTCAGAACTCTGGCCTCTGAGGTTCTCTTTGACAAGGCACCATCTTGGGGTCAGCAGTAGACATTTTGCTAATCTCCATGTTTATTGCTTATTTATCATTTTTAGTGATATATATTTCTTCTCTTTTTTGTCAGTCTTTTGCCTTCATCCTGGGATGTGTTGTCTCATGTTCTGATTTGATACATTCCTTTTTTAATTTTTTAAAAATTTTTCGTTCTTATTATCATTTTAGTTTTCTCATCTCTAGTTGTAGCATTCAATGACAGATCAATTCTCTTCTGATCACTAATCACGTGGGCTGCATTTTATAGACTGGAAATGCAGTTATCATTTTCATTTTTCCTCTTTAACCAATAGATTATACTTAAAAGTGTATTTGAACATGACCAAATGTATAGAATTAAAAAGCGTTATTTTGTTTTGTTATTAATGTACCTGTATGGAGCTGGAACCATCCCCACTCCTAGGAAAGGGATTATAGGAGGGAAGGTATCTTGTGAAACACCCAGTGACAGGGACACGTTTGGCCCTTTTCCGATCATGGCTTCTCAACAACACTTCCGGGTGGTTCAGGGGCTCCGGGCCAGTGCAAGAGAGAGACGTGGTGGGTTGTGGACCACATGTACCTGCAGGCTCCCAGGGGAAATGCACTCCCTCCCTCGGCCCGCAAAGCATGCACATCTGTGGGCATGCACATCATCACACGTGCACGCGATGGATGCCATGTGTCCACCACGGACAAAACATTTTAAAGGGATGACATAAAAATAAATGTAAATAGCACTTCCAATATTCGATTCCTAATTCTGTGGGCGATTGTGCACGCTCTGTCTGGAGTGACACATTTTTCACCTAGACATGTTTTTTTGAATTAAAAAAAATTAATGATGGCAAAATTTGCATCATCATTGTGCAACTGTTGCTGGCGTCCGTTTCCAGAACTTTCATTTTATTTTGCAAAACTGAAACTCTGTCCCCATTAAACAGTAACGCCCCAGCCCCTGCAGCCACCGTTCTTCTACCCTTGGCCTCCGTGAATTTGTCTACTCTGGCTGCCTCCTGGAAGTGCAGTCATGCAGAATTTGTCCTTTCACGACTGGCTGATTTCACTTAGTGTGATGCCCTCCAGATTTATGCATGTTGTAGCAAGTGTCAGCATCTCCTGCCTTTGGTTGGATAATATTCCATGGCGTAGATTATTTAGAACATTCCATCCCCCCAGAGAACTCCTTCATGCCGTCCGTTGGCAGTCGGACGTTCTCCTCATCCCTAACCCTTGGCAACCACTGGTCTGTTTTCCATCCTTATAGTTTTCTTGTCCACAAAGTCATATCAATGGTGTCTCATGGGGTGTTGCTCTTTGAAACCGGCATCTTTCATGTAGCAACATGCATTTGACGTGTGGCCAAGTTTTCTTGTGAAACAACGGCCCCTTCCTTTTGCTAACTTCCCCGTTCCTAGAGGTGGGAAGATATTCATTTTGCAAAGCTGATGTGCCCCTGGGTGCTTAGCGGCGGTGCACGTGGCGTTCCATCCCCAAACAGCACATCGAGGGGCTGGCTCCCCTTCCCTTCTCTGTTGCTTTTCCGTTATTTCCCGTCTACGACTGCTCACTAGAGTTTCTGCACGTCTGGTTTTGAGGATGGAGGAGACATGTCAGAGCATCTATCCACAGACCCAGCCCCTGCAAGACCATTCCCAGGGGGGTTGTTGACGGTGTTTCCGTGGAGAGACCACATCGACCTCTTCATACCCCCATCATTTCTCTTCTAGAACCTGGTGGGACCCGGGCTGCCCAAAGGATTATTGATAAAAATTATGCAGACTGCGGAAATGAGGCAGAAGGATCCCATATCCCCTCTCAACACCTTCCCTGTGCCCCATCTAACACGTGACCCTCAGTGATGGCAACCTTGTGTAACTTACAAGGTTATGTCGATTATAGGTTATTGATTTGGGCTCCGACTCCACAAAGCTCTCTGTGCACTTGTATAACTTATCAATTATAGGTTGTCGATTAAGGCTCCGACTCCATAAAGCTCTGTGTACTTGCATAATTTAGCTATCGATTATAGATTATTGATTGGGGCTCTGACTCCACAAAGCTCTCTGTGCACTTGGATAACTTAACTATGGATCATAGATTATCGATTAGAGCTCTGACTCCATAAAGCTCTCCGAGCACTTGCATAACTTAACTACCAATTATAGAATATTGATTAGGGCTCTGACTCCACAAAGCTCTCTGTGCACTTGTATAACTTAGCTGTCGATTATAGATTATCAATTAGGGCTCCAACGCCATAAAGCTCTCTGTGCACTTGCAGAAGATGGCTGTGTTGCAAATGATTTCTCTTTGGGAGAACAGTCAACCCAAGTTTATGGTGTTTATTGCCCTGAGAGACACTCAGCTGCTTGGCTGCTGACTTTTCAATCTTAATGCAGCCTCTGAGTGTGTAGTGACTGACCCAGCCTCCCCCGCCTCTGTGGAACCAGTTTAAACACTGTGCAGGTCCCCTCACTCATGAGTCCAACAAATCCCTGAAACAGGCTCACTGCATGATTATAGGACAGTCATGCTTTGAAGTTTTTGAAAATTAGACTTGGACAGCAGGAGCCACAGGGCAGCTGGACATCGGGCCAAAGTCTACCAAGCACTTCCCACTCTCCAAATATCTTTCCCTTCCCTGGCGGGCTGAGTGGCGGTCTCCCAAAGATGCCCACGTCCTAACCTCCAAAGCTGGGAACATGTGAATTTACAGGGAAAAGGGGCTCTGCAGATGGGGTTTGGTTAAGGATCTGCAGGTGGATGTAAGAGGAAGACAGGAAGGGGGCTCCGATGGAAGACAGAGTGATGAGAAAAGCTACTGAGCTATATTGACATATATTAAAGAGACTTAAAGATGCTGGTTTGGAGGCGGAGGAAGGATCCAGGAACCAAGGAATTTAAAAAACGCATTCTCTAGAGCTGTGGTCCCCCACTGTCGGGGCTGGAACTGTTAGGAACCAGGCTGGACAGCAGGAAGTGAGCAGCCAGTGAGCAAGAGAAGCTTCACCTGTATTTACAGCTGCTCCCCATCACTCACATCACCGCCTGAGCTCTGCCTCCTGTCAGATCAGCATTGGCGTTAGATTCTCACAGGAGCGTGAACCCTGCTGTACACTGCACACGCGAGGGATCTAGGTTGCGGCTCCTTATGAGACTCTAATACCTGGTGATCTGAGGTGGAGCTGAGGCGGTGATGCTAGCGCTGGGGAGCGGCTGCAAATACAGATCATCATTAGCAGAGAGGTCTGACTATAAAATAAATGCAGTGCGCTTGAATCGTCCCAAAACCATCCCCTTCCTCCCCCCATCCGTGCAAGAATTGTCTTCCACAAAACTAGTCCCTGGTGCCAAAAACACTGCGGACTGCTGCTCTAGATGACACAAAAGGTCAGAAAACGGATTCTTTCTCCGGAGCCTTCAGAGGGAACCAACCCTGCTGACAATCAGATTTTAGCCCAGGGAGACCCAGGTCTGACTTCTGACCTGCGCAATTGCAAGAGGACCCATGTGTGTTGTGTTACCGAAGTCTGTGGCTATTTGTGACAGCGGCCACAGGACATGCACACACACACACACACACACACACACACACACACACACACACACGGAGAATCACTTCTTTGTACGCCAGACGCTTCTTAGGATTGCCTGAGTGTCTCCTCTCCCTTGAAATGCTGCAGCACTGAAAACAATCAAAACACAAAGGTGCCGAGCACGCCGCTGGGAATGGCGCTCCGAGCCTCTCTCTTCCTCTCTCTTTCTCTCCTGCTATGACGGTTCTCTGTTCCCCGCCCCCTCCACACCTCCATTTCAAATTCCTACCGATTTAATATCAGCCACACACAGTGGTGTCCGGCGGCCCCTCGGAAATTAATTTAGTGACTTTCGTGTGGAGACATCACCCCTCACTTCAAAGCACAGGACGGGCTGACGCCGGGGTTTCGCCTTTGGCCAAGGGCACGGAGCGGAGCCTGCGGTGTTAGCCCCAGGCTGTGGGCTCTGCTGCAAACCGCAGTCCTCACTGACGCCCGGGAGCATTAGCATCATTCTTTGAAAATTCTGCAAGTCACCGTGGATCTGAGCATTTGCAAATATGAAGGATAAACCACGGGGGAAAAGTGGGAAAGAGAAGGAAAAAGAAATGCCTTCCCGTAGAATCATAAAACCTTACGGTTTAGAGGAAACGGCCCCAGGTGAAGACAGGCACCTGTGGACGAAATGAATAGCACCTTTTCCCAGCCCCACTTCCATCACCGACTTGTTTGCATGTGATCTCCTCCATAAGGGTGATATAAGTGGGTTAAGGGAGGTTAAGACATCTCGTTCTTGGGGGATGGGCACACTTATAACTTTGACTCTAACGGTACAAAAGCAATTTACGTAACCAAAACATGTATACCCCTGTAATATTCTGAAATTAAAAAATATAAAATAAATAAAAAATTCTTGTACCAAACAATAGGACAAAAAAATAAAGACATCACATTCTCCCCTGCCTGTCCCAAAGCCAGGGAGCGGAGACTCCTCACAGAGAAGCTGTCTACAAGATGCATTTCGAAATGGTGGATTTTTGTGAAAGCTCAGGGTTTTGCAAGAAGCGCTACTGGGTGAGAGCTCACAACCGGGTCCCGCTTGCCCGGGAAGGCTACCGCCTGCAGAGTGCCGGTGACTCCAAGATTGTCGTGGAGGTTCTCAGTTCGGATTTTAAGACACAGAAGGCTGATTCAGAGACGTCGTGTGCCAGAGCTCGGGCTTTCAGAGAGGGGTGTCCCCTGGGCTGCTGGTTTTGCATCAAAACTTCAGTCTCTGAAGATGCCTTCATTTTCTAAACCCGGGTTTCTCGGCGTGGGCGCTGCTGACATCGGGGCCAGGTGTCTCTCTGCGGTGGGGTGTCCTGCGCGCTGTAGGGTGCTGAGCTGGGCTCTAGCACCCAGCAGATGCCAATAGCAGCCACCACCAGGCTCTGACAGCCAAAGATGTCTCCAGACATTGTCACGTGTCCCAGGGGCAGGGAGGAAGAGAGCCAACCCCAGGTGAGAACTGCTGCTGTAGAACATGGTATCCTTTCCGTGTAAAAGATGTCACAAACCACTCCCTTGACCCCGGTGCACACGCACACACACGCAGAAACACACACACCTGTCTACACCACAGTGCTGCACCCCAGCTCCGCACCGGCTGCAAAGCAGAGTCTCTGCGTGCAACCTGGCCACGTTCCGGCAGCCGCTGAGCCTGTCCTTCCTGCCTCCCGGACCTGGAACATCACTCATGTGGATTTGATTCTGTCAGCGCGAATCACCATCGCAGAGAGAGCAAACTCAGCATCGTGCGGCAATCAGGAACGAGGACCTCTCACACTCAGATGCACCAAATAGTCCCTGAGGGTCTGGGGGCGCCCTGCACCCCTTCACCAAGGACAGAAGCTGCCACCGCGGTGCGTTCCCTGCAGGTCAGAGCTGCAAGTGTGCGCCGAATCTACAGAAGGGCTTCACGCGGTCGTCTTCATCGCGCCCGTCTTTATTTTTCAGGCAACCTGGGCTTAAAGTAGGGCTTTGGGGAAACTGAGGCTTGAACACAGAGAGTGCTGTGTTTGTTTTATTCCTGGATGTGAAGACGGCTCACCCCGGAATCTTAGATGCCCTCCCATTTAAGAGCAAAGCGCAACTTCGAGCATCCTGACAAGAGAGAACTGGTGTGTGCTTCACAGAGAAGGCACGCAGTGGGGGGACGGTTTGACCACGACTTCCTGCGGTGATTGGCGGGTTTCAAGCAGCTTTGGTATGAGACGCTCTAAGCAAATTGTGCAGGGTTCGTGGGAGGTCACAGAACAATATATATATTTTTTGTTTTTCCTTTTCTTTCTGTTGGAGAAGATCCGGAAACAGTCTCCTACACAAAGACAGTCAGAACATAAAGGAAAGCAAAGGCAGGACCCTGGCTGCTTACTCTGTGCGAGGAAGCAGGGTTGGATGAACGGTGCCGTTCCTGGAGACGGTGAACGTGTCAACGCAGGTTCGGAGCTTTAAATGCTAAAGTCACATGAGGAAAAGCAAAGACCCTACAGTGAGTGTAGGCACTGGTTTGCATGAAATTCCCTCTCTGCAAGCCTGACATGGGGCACTGTGTCAGTAATACTTTTCTTATCTCAGCTCCCAGGACTGCAGACGTTCTCCAATCAGCCAAGACAGGTCTCCTATCCCAGAAGAGCTGGGTTTAATGTCTCTGGATGGTTTGCTTTTTTTTTCTTTCCTTCTAAATCCTTCTTTGGTAGTTCTTTGAGACACGGTCAGAAAGAGAATATCGGAGACAGTTCTTGACTCTGAATTGCATGTTTTTCTTTTTTAAAAACCTAAAAATGTTCATTATGATCTAATACGACACATTTTGGGGAAAATCACATGACGTTCTATTTGAAGAAGATGGATCACGTCTAGTTGTGCCAACAGAGTCTTAGACGCTTTTGGAAATGCACTGGCTAGAACAGCTACTTGGGAAACAGTCGTGATCTAATAAACATTCTGACAGATGTCAAGTCTTCTGCCAGGCTGTTTCCAAGGAAAGACACTCGTTTCGGTAAAGAAACCAAATAACTAGACATCTCTGCACAGAAATACAGTTTGCTTCTGTCTATCCAAACACCCTTAAAATTTGCTGAAATTGCTTATCCCCAGACTTGGTTTTCTTAGATAAAGACCATTTTATATCCCTGTGGGAAAACTGTAATTTCATTTGTCACGAGACGTAAATCGGGGCTCATAGATTGACATTCTAAAAATGAAATCAGCAGCCTGATACCATCAAGATATGTTTATGCATTTCCTTAGTTCAGTTTCCCTTTTTTACATGTAGGGTCCATGGGGGAAATTTGCCTACAGGGTTGAGGACTTTCTGAAGAAGCTCTGATTGGTTGAAGCACAGGTTCCAATTAATGAGCGTCTGTTATTGAACGTTATGGAGAAATGAGAAGAAAACGTGTTATACGGGTCAGAGCTCAGGAACAGACAAAGGAGTTCATTTGAACTAGAGTGCGTTGGAGAAAACTTACCACCGCTTGCATTTTTTTAATTGAGATGTAAATCATACACCATAAAACCCACCCTTTTAAAATGTGCACTTCAGTGGTTTTTAGTGTAAGATATCCACAAAGTTATAAAACCATTAGCACATTTTATTCACCTTAAAGAAACCTCATCCCCATTAGCAATCTCTCAGAATTTCTCATATCTCTCAGCCCCGGCACCCACAAATCAACTCTCTGTCTTTATGGATTTGCCTGTTTTGGGCATTTTGTAAAAACAGAATCATACCCTAAGTGGTCTTTTGTGTCTGGCTTTTCAAGATTCACCCCCACTGTGGCACGTTTTACTTTGTTCTTTTTTACCATTTGATCCAGCAATCCCATTACTGGGAATCTACCCAAAAGAACGAATGACACTCTATAAAAAAGACACTTGCACCCGAATGTTTATAGCAGCACAATTCACAATTGTAAAGATGTGGAAACAACCCAAGTGCCCATCAATACATAAGTGGATTAATACAATGTGTTGTATGTATACCATGGAGTTCTACTCAGCCACAAAAAACAATGGTGATCTAGCACCTCTTGTATTCTCCTGGATAGAGCTGGAGCCCATTCTATTAAGTGAAGTATCGCAAGAATGTCTGAGGAATATTCTAGCACATGGATATACCACGTCTGTTTATCCATCCGTGCACTGATGGGCATGTGTGCCGGGTTGACCTTCTGGCTATCGTGAGTACAGCCGCTGCGAACATGTGTGTACAAGTTTTCGTTTCAACATCAGTGTTCAGTTCTTTTGGGTATATTCTCAGGAGTGGAACGGCTGGGTCACATGGGAATTCCATGTTGAGCATTTTGAGGAACTGCGTAGATGTTTTCTAAAGTGTCTGCACCATGTTACGTGGGTATCACCAATGTACGAAGACTTCAGTTCAATCACATCTTTACCAGCATATGCTATCGTCTGCCTTGCTTTCATCAGAGCCACCTTGGTGTGTGTGAAGGTGGCATTTTACTGCAGTTTTGCTTGCATTTGTCGAATGGTTCTTGATGTTGAACAGCTTTCCAAACACTTGTTGGTTTTTGCTTTTCTGTTTTCTCGAGAATTTGAAACACCTCCAAGGTTTCAGTAGAGGCGTGGCTTCCACCTTGGTCCTTGTCTAAATTGTAAAGGAGGCTGTCTCATTAGCCAACCTAAGTTGTCTGTAACATTTTTGCTTTAATGGCGTCTAGACAGAGTAGAGTTTAATGCGGGTAACCCTGTAATATGGGTGGAAAGTGTGAAAATCCCCAAGCCATCGTAACCGCCGAATCTCTTCCTCCGTAAGCTTTGGAGAAAAAAGTGTTGTCAAGAGCACAGGGATAACTGATGGCTTGCGTTTGGTTCTTATATTGCCTTTTAGCATTGCCACCTGTTTATTTCCTCATAGGGTAAAGGGGGACTATAACTTTACCATATCCTTTTAAACATTCAAAGCAGCAAGGGTTTATTGAGCATCTAATATGTGCCACTTGGGATACATCCCTGAACCACACAGCCAAACATTGTTGGCCTCATCCTGCCTGTAACTAGCAGGAGATAGTAAACGATAGTGATGATGATTATGGATAATAGTTAGAGAAAGTAAGATCAGACTATGGGAAAAAGAAACGCCAGATCAGAGTTGCAAGATCATGAGGGCCAGGAGTGGGGTGCCACTAATTTGCAGAATTAAATGACACAGTCGAGCATGGGTCTCTCTGAAAAGATAAAATTCAATGAAATAAAGGATGTATAATTCTTAGGTCTGTGAATATCCTATGTATAGTAAGTGCTTCAGATCTGTGACCAGACATTGTCGTCACCATCATCATCGTCATCACCCTCATCATCGCCATCACCATCATCATCACCACCATCATCACTGTCACCATCCTCACCATCATCATCATCATCACCATCATCATCACCATCACCATCATCACCACCATCATCATCACCATCATCACCATCACCATCATCACCACCATCATCATCACCATCACCATCACCACCATCATCATCATCATCATCATCATCATCACCATCACCACCATCACCACCATCATCATCACCATCATCACCATCACCATCATCACCACCATCATCATCACCATCACCATCACCACCATCACCATCACCACCATCACCATCATCACCATCACCATCATCACCACCATCACTCTCACCATCATCCATCATCATCATCATCATCATCACCATCATCATCATCACCACCATCATCACCACCATCACTCTCACCATCATCATCATCACCATCATCACCATCACCATCATCACCACCATCACTCTCACCATCATCATCATCATCACCACCATCATCACGATCACCACCATCACCATCATCACCATCATCATCACCATCATCACCACCATCACTCTCACCATCATCATCATCATCACCATCATCACCATCATCATCGTCATCACCCTCATCATCACCATCATCATCACCACCATCATCACTGTCACTATCCTCACCATCATCATCACCATCATCATCACCATCACCACCATCACCACCATCATCATCACCATCATCACTGTCACCGTCAACATCATCATCACAATCACCATCATTACAACCATCATCATCAGAGATGTCTTATGCCAGCAATAATGGTCCATGGTTAGTAAAAACTTCACAAGATCCTCAGAGTGCTTTGGGAAAGCTTAGATTATGGGCTGCACCCCTGTAATCCCAGCACTCTGGGAGGCCGAGGTGAGGGGATCACTTGAGCTTAGGAGTTCGAGACCAGCCTGAGCAAGAGTGAGACCCATCTCTACATAAAATAGAAAATTTATCTGGATATCATGGCGCATGCCTGTAGTCCCAGCTACTCGGGAGGCTGAGGCAGGTGGATCATTTGAGCCCAAGAGTTGGAGGTTGCAGTGAGCTGTGATGACGCCACTGCACTCCAGCCTGGGCAACAGAGCAAGACTCTGTCTCATTTAAAAAAAAAAAAAAAGAAAGCTTAGATTATGAAGAACTATTTTTGATTTTATATTCAAGGGGGACAAAAGTATTAATATTATAGCCAAAAAAAAGTGATATCGAAAGAGAATGCTATTTAAAATCCAACAAGATGGAGACAGGACAGGAGATTTGACCAATTTACCAAAGTTGATATACTAAGAGTCACAAAGTACATGAAAAAAATGTTGCAAATCATTAGTCATCTGATAAATGCAAATTAAAACCCAAGAGATTCCACTATATACTTACGAAAATGACTACAAGAAAAATAAACAGAAAATACCCAGCAATAATGAGCATGCGAACTCTCTTTCGTGGGTAGTGGGAATTCAGAACGGTGCGGCTGTCTTGAAAAACAGTTTACCAGTTTCTTAGACAGTTAAACATACATTTACCATATATCCCATCAACTCCCTTCCTGAGTATTTACTAAAAAAAAAAAAAAGAAAGAAAAGAAAAAGCGAGCATACATGTCCACACAGAGATTTGGAGGCTATGAAAGAATAGGTTCATGCATGTTAGGCAAAAATCAGTAAACAACAAAAATCCCCATCTTCTGGAAAGTGGATAAACAAATTTTAGTACGTTCTCTACGATGGGCTACTGCTCAGCATTGGAGAGGAATTACTGAGCTAAGGACGGCGATGAATCTCAAAAGTGTTATAGGAAGTGAAGGAACCCATATATAAAAGATTAAACAGCTTGTTATTCCATTTATAGGACATTCTATTACAGAAAAGTCAAAAGTATACGCAAAGAAGGCGGTGATTGTAGCCGTAGTGTTTGACAGACGGCATTGGCTGCAGAGGAGACACAGGGGAACTTTTGGGGGATGATGGAATTATTCTGTATGTTGATCATGGTGCTGGTTCTGTTTGTCAAAACTCAACACGTTGTTCTCCCGCAAAGGGTACATTGTATTGCATGTAAATTGCTCGCAATAACTCTTACTGCAAAACTGTGGATGCCAGAAACAATAACAGCAATCTACATGTCCCCGTGTCAGCTGGGAGCCCTAGAGTATGATGGGCCAGGCTGTTGTGGCATTTTTAATAGCTTTAAAGATGACCACAGGATGGAAATTCTGGAAATCATTTTCTCAAAGTCACCATTTTTTTTGTCCAAGACTGACATTGTCTCTTCCAGCCGATGACCATGGCAGTGATTGGCACGTAGGTGCTGCCCAAACACAATTCCACTTAACACCCAGGGGCCGCGGAAGGCAAGTGCTGTTCACGCTGCTATTAATAGGAATGAGAGAATCTGGAATCACGCTGCCGGGAAAACTCAAGCACTGGGAATTGGCCAGTGATTTCTCACAAACGGACCCCAAGGAACCCAAGAAAGGGAGCCCAGGGGTTGCCACATAGATACACCCCCATCCACGGCTTTTCTTAGATGCTGCAAATGGTCTTCTCTCTTGGAAACAAGGAAAGTGGGGTTTTAGGCACCTAGCCAAAGAGAAACCGTGACCAGTAACCTTATCTGTTAGTTCTCACTGTTTGGCAGTAAATCAAGACCAACGGCAAGATAAGAGTTTCAGAAAACTAAATGAACCGTGAACTAGCACACCCAGGCGTTGCTGGCAATAACTTCTTGCTGTTTAATCTAGCTTTTGACGCTGTTTCTTTTTGTCTTCATTTCTCTTCTTTCTCTGTAATCTGCAGTCACTTTTATTTAGGAAAGGTGGGAGGAGGGAAAAACTAAGAGAATGTAATTGAAACAGGAAACTAAAATAGAAAGCATGTAGCTAGCTGCACACGGTTGCAACATTCTCTACATCTTGCACTTGGCAGGGAAAATGCACGGAGGGAAATTTACTCAGTAACTTGAAGTGAAAGAAATTATTAATTCATCGAAGCAGAGAGGCTCTAACGCGGAAGCTGGCGATTTAAGTCCGTGCGCCAGATCTGGTCTCTTCCCTGTTTACGCGAATAACTTTATTTGGGTTTATATTGTTGAGATCCATGCCTGCTGACGTCGGCATTGCCTTGGTCCACAAACCCACCCAATTCCCATTTGTGTCTTTCATAATGCACCTTCTCATGGTGGTCAATGAGGAACTTTCTACCAAAAAGTAGCTTTACAGACACCCTCTGAGCTACCCCCAGGAGTTAGGAGACCATCCTTTCAATCTGGCGTGAGGTTGTGAGAACCTTTCCTGGGGCACATAGCGTTTTATATTATTATGTTAAAGTATAAAACCTTTTCCTTTCATCCCTCCTCCATATAATTTTGCAACTGTGTTCTGCATATTAATGTGGCCCTCCTGCCCACGGCATTCATGATGTCTGCTCATAACGCTGATGGTCGTGTTTCACGCACCAGCGTGGGTCCGAGAGATTTCGTCAACACTGTCCTGTCTGTCTGTCATGTCTGTCATGTCTGTCTGTCATGTCTGTCGTGTCATGTCTGTCATGTCTGCGTGTCTGTGTTTTCCAGTTCTCACATGCATCTGCACATTCACCGGGAAAGAAATACAAAAACAAAAACAAGACAGCTCCGGAGAACCTGCAGGAAACTTTACATGATACAGTTCTACGACACCTCTGGACATAGCCTTCTACTGCCGTGCGGTAGGCACCCTGCTGCATTTTAACCTGCTGAGAAAATACATCTGACGGTGAATAGCTGGACCACCACCTTCCTGACTCAGAGAAGGGTTGCAAAAATAGCTGGAACATTTTCCTGAGGCCCTCCCAGCCTAAATTTTGGAGTAATTTTACTGACCTCTTAGGATGGAAATATTGCAACTTAGGTAAGATTATTTTAACACATCAACTGCCACACTAGAAAAATAATTTTTTTTCTTGGGGCCACAGTACTTTATTATGAAAATAGAATACAAACTTCAAAAACAAAATGATCCTTTCCAATTTAATGAAAAA
>NW_012151063.1:529887-540094 GCF_000956105.1 Propithecus coquereli | reverse complement strand
AGTTACATTAAAGTGTACCCCAACTTATTGTTGATTATAGTCACTTTGCTGTGCAATCAAATATTGTTCATTCTATCTAACTATATTTTTGCACCTATTAACTAGCCCCACTTTACCCTCCATCCCTACTACCCTTCCCAGTCTTTGATAACCATCATTCTACTCTCTGTCTCCATGGGATCAATTGTTTTTAATATTCGGGTCTCACATATGAATATCTAGCTCTGCAAGTTTAAAAATATAACTACTCTTATATTTGTTCTCTATGCTAAATTCTGTCACCACATTGGATCAACTATTGGGAAATTGGGGTCTCCCTCCTAACGGTGAATTATGTTTCCTCGGTGTTTCTTCCCTCTGTGGCTCAACAATTTTCGGATAACTTTGATTTGTTAACTACATTCTCCCCTCTGCTTCCTGGAGAGGAAGAGTAACATGCCCCTGTGGGGGCTGGGTGAGCTGCCTTAGGTGGTATTTTAGGGACCCATTGGGTCCTTTCAACGTGCAAAAATAAAACCCCAGTTCTCATGGCAAGGGGCAGGATTCCTCTGGCGGTGAGGATGTGTTACGAAACACTCAGGAACAGCAGTTACCTCGTGGTTTAAAACGCAATCCATCCTCACGACTCAAAGATTCTGAATTTGTGAATTCCCCTACTCGGTGCAATTTATTTGCAACCTCAAATCAACACACCTGGTGCTTCCTTGGTTATTCACAGGCACAAACCATCAAAATATTTGAGTCGCCTGACGCACACATTCCCAGCTGAGGTCGAACATGGTGACACTCTCTCTTCTTGTTTCAACTCTTCATACTGTAGAACAACTGTTGTTTTGGGGGTCTATTCACTGCCTCAATTTTTTTGTACTTTTGTGGTTTTCATTGGTGGTTTTGTTGTTTAATATGGCCCCAAACATAGTGCTGACATGCTGTCTAGTGTTCCTGAGCACAAAAAGGCTGCGATGCGTCTCACGGAGAAAAGACATATGTTAGCTGAACTTTATCCAGGCATGAATTATATGAATTATAGCACTGTTGACCGTGAGTTCAATGTGACGGAATCAACAATATCCATTTGATACATTGGCTTTAAGCAGAAATACACATAAAGCAAGGATATGCACTGATTGGCTGTCAAAAATTTTGTGAGCAGAGGCTCACAGGAACCTAACTCTGTATTTCCCTAAGATCCATGGCTTGATATTTACTAACTCAGTGTTTGCTGTGACCTTGTGGACCATGTCTACCATGAACAATGAGAAGCTACTATAATTGCAAAGAGGAAAACTTGGTGGATTGATGTGTAGATCTGTTTCTTTGACCTCAAACCTGAAAGTAATGGAAAATGCCACCCAGTGACAAAAATCTTAATATGAGCATCCTTGGCACCGACCAAATACACCTGCTCATGGAAGAGTAACAGGTTGCCTTCTGGATTCTGTAAATGTTTAGCAAGGGACTCCCTGGCATTCCTGGTGATGTTGGGGATAGAAAGTGGAATAGAGAAAGATCTCTTTCTTCAGGAGTGACGTCTTAGACAGTAAGACAGACAGATAAACCAGCGATTCACTCAAATTGTTAGGATTAAAAGCTGTTATTCATCAGCATAGAAAAAAATAACCAAGAAAAAAAAAAACAGCACTATGTTGGATAGACGCGGTGATAGAGGACAACCTTATCTGGTTCCATTTCTAAGTGGACATGCTTTCAGTTTTTGCCTGTTCAGTATGGTGTTGGCTGTGGGTTTGTCATATATGGCTTTTATCATTTTGAGGCAAGTTCCGTCTGCGCCTATATAAGAATCACAGCAGGGAATGAGAACAGGCTTCCGCGAGCCGGAAAGCATTGGCTAAAATTATTTTACCATGTTCTACGTTCAAAAACCACACGGCCGACGGCCTTTCATCCGAGGCAGTGGCGGAAAAAAGCAGAATGTGTCTGTGAAATTCTGCAGTTCTGCCTGTGCACGTCAGCTTGGAGGCCGTTTGCTCTGCTGCCCGGGGCTTCCGCTGTCTGAGTTCTGATGCTCACGCTCATTAGGAAGGACGTGCGCGGTGTTGGCAGACACCGCAGAACGACAGGCATCCCTCCTGCAGTTCTGTCTGGCTGTGCTTAACAGGTGCTTCCAAACTAAGGCCACCAAGCAGCCCTACGGTAACAAAGACACTCTGAGAAAAGTGGCTAATGAAACATACCCTTCATTCATTGTTTCTGCTGAACGCCAACTTAATTTTCTCCGTAGACCAGCCACACAGGGCTCTGCGGAGCTGCTGAACACAGATGTAGAATGAGATGCTCCTGAGTTGGAATCTGAGCTCGTGAGTACGTAAAATAGAGATGATCATAGCTACCTGACTGCTGTTTTGAAGGTCAAAAGAAAGAAAACCTGTGACACACAGCCAGACACTCTTGCACAGTGACGCGCTCATGAAAGGCTACTTATTTTATGAAATGAAGAAAGCCTTGAAGACATTCTACGTGTGCAGTGCCTGCCTTACCACCCAGAAAACACACATCTGACGTGTTATTTTCTCCATCTTCCAGCGATCTCCTGGTAAAAAGTGAGCGTAAGGTATCTCTGGAAGGTCATACATCAGTATGGTACCCATTGGAAACCGACAGTGTAAATTGGAGTGATATGCCTTTGCACTTCTTTCAATCCTGCGTGCGCTAAAGCTCTGCTTAGCTTTAGCAAAATCTGGACAAACACTCCGTAGATTCCAGAATCAATACCAGGTCCGAGATGAAAGCAGTTCTTCCCTCAAGCCAGCCTTCAACCCCTTCTTTCCAGCACGCTGACTTGGAACCTGCTGGTGATTCCTTCTGAAATTGATCTTTTTAAAATTATTTTTAATCGTGGTAAAATAACATAACATAAGAGGTACCATCTTAACCACTTTTAAGTGTGTGGTTCAGTGGCATCGAGTAAACTCACGTGGTTGTGCGACCATGGCCACTACCGATCTCCGGAACACTTTTCGTTTTGCAAAACTGAAACTTTGGACCCATTTAAACAACAGCCCCTTGTCTTCTCCTGTCCCTGTCCTAGTGGTTACTTTTGTCCTCGATGTCTAAATGGCCTGCGGACGGCTGTGATGATCTGATATGGCAGCCTGGCTAGGCTGGGACCCAAACATTTTGTGATGCAGAAAGGGTACGCAGCCATTATGCAAAACACAGTGTGTCCCAGATCACCTCGACTCACTGGACATCGTTTCTAGAGCGTATCAGCCCCAAGCAAGGTTGAGGTTCCTCCAGACTGCCCTGCACTGCTCCTCCTTGGTTTCGTGCCATGCGTGATCTGACTGCAGCTTAAACTCTGGTCTCCATCTGAGCTTCTCAGAAGAGAGAAGATTCTCCACAATTGGCTGAAGATACCTAGAGATGCTCCATGCACGCTCACCGGCTTTCTCATAACTTCATCTTGAAGGGTGCTTGTATCTCTGAACACCTTCATTGTACCTCACAACACGTTGTAAAGATTCTAGAACCCACTGAGGTTCACGGCATTGATGTAGTTCCAGCCTCAGCCCTATGTCGTTCCTTGCACAAGATCACTGTCCGCCTCCCTCTTTTCCAACTCCTGGATGCTTTAGGAGACCATGTCCTGGCTTCTCTCGGTACTGGATTTTACTGCTGTCTGCTTTCTCCTGAAAGCTCTGCTTCCTTGGCTTTGGAGATATCTCTGTCCCAGTCTTTTTCTATCCTCCTTTCCTGTAGAATTCTTTCTCCTAAACAGATACCTTCCTTGCCTTTACTATCCATCAGTTCAACATCTCTCTCTCTCCCTCTCTGTCTCTCTCTCTCTTTAGACACAGGGTCTTGCTCCATTGCCCAGGCTGGAATGCAGTGGTGTCATCATAGCTCACTGTAGCCTCGAAGTCCTAGACTCAAGCGATCCTCCTACTACCTGAGTAGCTGGGACTACAGGCACCATCATGCCCAGCTAACTTTTTGTATTTTTTGCAGAGATGGAGTCTCACTATGTTGCCCAGGCTGGTCTCAAACTCATGTTCTCAAGTGACCCTCCTGCCTCAGCCTCCCAAAGTACTGGGATTACAGGTGTGAGCCACTGTACCTGGCTCTTTCTCTTTTGAAAATAGCTTTACAGACATAGAATCCAGATACCATATACTTCTCCCATTTAAGATGTACACCTCCATGTTTTTTAGTGTATTTGAAGATATGTGCAAACTTTACCCACAGTCAATTTTAGAACATTTCCATCACCTCAGTAAGAAATTTTGTAACCCTTAGCCATCGGTTCACTATCTTCCCATCTCTGCCCCAGCCCTAAGCAACCAGTAATGCACCTTCTGTCTCCACGGGCTTGCGTCCTGTAGACATTTCATGAAATAGAATCCTACAAGAGGTGGCTTTTTGTGTCTGGCTTCTTTCACTGAGTGTGATGTCTTCAAGGTTCTTCCACTTAGCAGGTATCAGAGCCTCCTTCCTTTCTATGGCTGCATAATATTCCACTGTGTGGACAGACCACATTCCGTTCATCCATTCATGCACAGATGGACATTTAGCTCTTATAGATCACACTGCTATGAACATTCCTGTGAAAGCTTCTCTATGGACATACCTTTTCATTTCTCTTGGGTCTTTGATGCTTTTGATTCTTATTTTTATAAGCTTTGGTTCCCTCCCCAGTCATGAGACACATCACCCCATCAAACTCCGTATATTTCAAGCCGAATTATCATCACCTGCCTATGTGCCTCTTCCTCCCTTGGGATCTTAAACCTTCTCCTGTATTCTTAATATTGACCAAGGGCACCACTATCTCTTGGGCTGCCCACATTGGAAAAGTCTGCATCAATTTTCTCTCCTTCTCCCTCATTGCTTGTGTCCACAAGTCATGAAGATTAACCACATCTTCACCTCACCGTGCGCTAAGTACACACCTACATCAATTCTACTCAAACTATTAACCTATGTCAATTCTAGCTGAGAACACCAACGCCCTAGAATGGGGTGCCTTGCCCAGCAATAATTATCAGGCGTGAGTAGGTGCACTCGTTTGCTCATTTTCTCCTTGGATGGAGGGTCTCCTCCAATTGCATCAGGCAGATTTGCAAGACCAGTGTCCTGGGGAATGGTTTCCTGACAAGTCTAATTCTAACACTCAGAGCAAAACATGCCAGAACTGTAAAACCTGTCTCTGGTGTGGCAAATAGCATTCCTAGCATTGTGCGCAGCCTGGGGAGGGGAGGGGGGGTGGAAGTCAGCGTGCAGAGGAAAGGTCTTTAATTAGAGGGTTGAGGGTCCGTCCTGTGAGCAGGGAAGAGTGTGAGAAATGGCCACAAGGGGCTGTTCCTCCGCGTCTACTCCAAGAGTCGTCCACCAGATAAATGATGCTCATGGAAAATGCACATCTTCTCTGAGTACACAGTCAATGGTTTTTTCAAATAGAACACAAATATGTCATAAATTATGATTCAAAGAGTACTAGCTTTTTTGGCACTACGTATCTCCTCTAAGAAGGCTGGGATACACTGCGATCTTGTGGGGTAGTATGAATTTCTTGATATCAAAAAGGACTCCTGTTGCTCAGTATGGTCGAGGATGACTGATGTGTGTGTAGCCGCTCAGAGCAGATGGCTCCGGCAATGAATCCTGGCAGCAAATGACGTGAGTGGTTATCGGCAGAATAGCATCGGCTTTGGACAGAACTTCACGATGCTGCGACCAGAAAGTTCAGAACAGAGAATAGGTTTAAAACATAGGTTTTGTTATCATTCAGATACAGTGAAGCCGACAGGTCAGATGATGGCCACTAGAGGAACGGTTTGTTACTCACAGTTCCTGAAAGGAGGGTCCAAGCCATGCCGTGGGAGCCACACAGGGGAGTCCCAGAGATTGGGGAGAAAGTGTAGCCTTTATTGTGGTATCTGTGGGAAGGAACAGGTGCACAGGCTTAGGACGGGCTGGTGTGAATGATTTCTGCAGGCTTTGCTGCTAGTTCTGGTGCAGCGTAAACAGGTGGCGAGGAGGTGGCTGGGGGTGGAGAGCGGGAACCAGATTGTAGCTAGGAACCAAATTGTGGGAAAGAACTGTGTCTCAGGGCCGCGCTCCCTCCAGAGGCTCCAGGGGAGGCTCCTTCCTGCCTCTTGCAGCTCCTGGGGGCTCCAGGCGTCCCTGGGCTTGTGGTCGCGTCACTCTGGTCTCTGCCTTCGTCTCCACGTGGCTTCTCCTCTGTGTCTGTGTCTCCGCTGCTGTCTCTTAGAAAACTCCAGACATCAGATTTAGGGTCCCTTCAAAATCAATATGACCTCATCTTAACGTGATCATCTGCAAACACTCTATTTCCAAAGGTTACATTCTTAGGTTGCAGGTGGACATGCATATTTTGGGGGCGATGTGATCAACCTAGTAAACTGTCCATAGGGGTGGCTTTTGGGGGCAGATGGCCTCAAAACCTACCTTATGCTCACAGCAATAACATACATATGTAAAGATAACAAATGCCTTTGCTATACCTGTGCCAGTGCAGGGAGTCATGGGCAGTTGCAAGATGGCAGAATCCAGACAGGGACACCTACCCATGGCATGCTGCCACCTCTGGTTATCCAGCAGGACAAAGTGTGTCTAGTGGACCTTATATGCCCCAAACACCTAACTATTATCTTCAACGCACATGTCTGTCCAAGTAGGGACTCCTACTATTCCATGCAGAATGGGTGAGTGTTGAACATCTTTAAGCCACAGAGATGCTTGTGTTCTCTGAACATTTGGAAACTCATCTGAGCCACAGAATACCTTTTTGACAAAGTTTCCTTTAAAAAAGCAGTGTTTGGAAATTGCCTCCAAACCGTAATTATGTCAACTGAAGGTTTTTTTTTTGTCGTTTCTAACCAGCCAGTCTTCGAAATATAAACTCTTAGTTTGTGAGGAGCGTGCTTTATGTACGTTTCTACTTCAGCTTAGTGCCTGGAAGAGGACCTCACTCTACACACGTGCGACCTTTCCTGATGATGCATCGACCACCTCAGAGGGCCAGGGCTTGTTGACTTGTGTGTGTGAATATCTTAGACTCTGGGAATTTTGATGAGAGAGTCTGCCTTGTCCTTGCCAGAAACCACTCTCCTCTGAAAGTTTTGAACAAACAGTGCTATGAACCATTTCTGCATCTGTTTCATGGCTGGCGTTGAGTCGTAGGACTTGCTAATTAAACATCACCAAATGGCTTTAGTTACTGGTGACAAATTTTTGGGAAGAGAAGGTGCAAGATGATTCCTGCAGAGGTAGATCTTGTCTGGCTTAGATAAATAGAAACAATTCCAACCATTCTCACGCGTGTGGTGATGTCACATGCATGGCTGCCTGGTGGCTTCATGCCCACAGCCGTAGTTGATCCATATCAGCACAGAAAGTTAGGAGCCTATCTCATGGCAAAGAAAGGGGGTGAGCTTCATGTTCTGGGTGTTGGTTGATGACATAAGAAGCTGATATTATCAGCTTATTTGAAGGAGCTGCCTTGTGTCTACCATCTTCTCTCAAAGCATCGTTGTGGAGGAATCTGTAGAGTGAAGCCAGCAGGCATGTTGAAGCAGAGTGATACACAAAACACAGAGAGGAAGAAGTAGGAAACAGCACACAGCGCACGGCTATGTCCTTCCCCACCCAACCAAGCTCATTCTCTCAGGAACAAAGCCAAAGAGAAGAGTGGAATTACCCAATGTTGAGTTATTGAATGTGGAAAGTCAGAAATCCCACAGGGCGATAGGAGCAATTCATCACCTGTGAGGTTGGCATCTCTGTGTTTCCACTTTTCACCACCCAGGACAGAAGCTAAACCCCGATCATCCGTACCTCCTCTTTGGTTCCTCAACCTCAATCTTCTCAGCAGAGCTTCCATTTTCAAGACCAAAAGAGTTCTCCTTGGAGCAGAGCTGGCTTCCTGGCAGGTGTTTCTCCATTGGTGCAATGTATGAGGGTTCGGTTAGAGCATGACTGGCATTCCTTTTCAGGTTTGGGATCCTTTAGCCTTTACCTGTTCAGAGTTGAGAAGCAAAAACCTTACCAGGAATCTGGCCATTTTGTGAGATAATTAAGGGGTTCAGGACCAATGGGGAAAGGCTGAGTTGATAATCTCCAAACAGACAATGAGTATGGCCAAGATAGACAGAAATGAAAAGAGAGAGCTTAAAGAAGCCAAGAGACATAAACCAGGCAGAAATCAGACCTGAAGGAAATCTCAAAAATCATACCAGTTCTTCATTTGGCATCTCATTGAGATTTCTCCTAAGTACTTTCTACATAGCCTTTTCTTCCAGACCCCTTTGAAAAAAAGAGTGATATCCTTGACTTTTCTAACTAATCATTTTGACATAGGGAAGTTGTCAACACCAGTTGGTCAAGGTTTTTAATTTTTGGTCCTACTCCATTGACGAACGTAATTTAAAGTCTTAGACTTTCTTAAAATAATGAGGATCTTTTAATCATTGGTGAGCTCATATCAAGGTACCTTCTGAATGCCTCAAACACCATACTTCTCTCAAAGTTCTTCACGGATGAATGGATTTATGGATTTCTTCTTCTTTTCCCTTTCACTTCTACTCTGCTCGTGACCTGAATGGTGGTCTCCAAAACATATGTCTATGTCCTAACCCCTTACACCTGGGAATTGTGACCTTATTTTGGAAAAGGGTTGTTGAAGGAGCAGTTGAGATGGGCATCTCAAGATGAGATCATTTTGAATCAGGGTGGACGTATGAATAAATCCAATGACAAGTGTCCTTATAACAGATAGAAGAGGAGACACAGACACAGAGGAGAAGGTCACATGAAGATGGAGACAGAGATTGGACTGAGACATCTGCAAGCTAAGGCATATCTGGAGCCACTAGAAGCTAAGAGATACTCATGGCACTGTGTCTTCCGTCAGCACCCAGCCTTCCCAACACCTTCTTCTCAGACTTCCATCTTCCAGAACTGGGAGAGACTAAATTTCTATTGTTTTAAGCCACCCAGTTTTTGCAAATTTCTTACAGCAAGTTCAGGAATGTTCCAACACATTTTTTTTTCTCATTGAGTCCTCTCTTAACCCCACACCCATCACTTCCCCAACTGGAATACCACCCCTCTTTCTTGCGCTTCAATTACGGCCATGCCATGTGTCCCTAACACACAGATGATTTATCATCCATTCATGAATGTAAACTCCTTGAGAAGAAGGAAGCGGTTTTAGTCCTTCTAGGAGAACGACGTCTCACACGTGGGGACTGCTAAATAAATGTCTGTAGCAGAAACAGATTGGCAGATGCTCAGAGCATGATGCATCCTGTGTAGGAATGAACCTCCGCCACTGACAGGAATCTAGCAGGCAATTAGTTCTGTCCCTGAGTCGTCCAAGGTTAATTTTCACCTCTGTTAACAGCCTCCTGCCAGATCTGATAAGTTTCTGCCTTCAGGTCTCATTCTCTGGATCCTGACAGCACTTGGCTGTGGGTAAGCTGGCATTGTTATTCCACTGACTGTCTCCAGCAGCCAAACTGAGTGGCTGGTGGGTGTCGGTCACCTTTTCGTGGGTTAATGGATGATGCTGAGAGAATCGGACATTCTGTGGTCGTCATGGCCACCCAGCTTGGAAGGATTTGCTATGCGACGTGCTGATCGCGGAGAGAAAAGACACCCATGGAAAAGAAGTTGGGAGATGGGTCATAGAACATCCTCATTTATATTTAGGGAAAGAGCTTATTATATTAGGTGATTAAATATGAAATGTCTGGTTTTGAATCAAAAGTTGAGTTTATTATATCTCAAACAAGAAGCAGTATAATTAATCCAAGTGTGCACCTAAACTATCGACACAGTTTTACCACCTTAACAGTAGAAACGGTTCACCTTTGTGTCGTGACAGCAAAGAAAGGCAAACCTCGAGACGATTTCTCCTCTGACACCCGCTAAATTCATGTAGAACCCATCTATCCAGCTTCTTTACCTTGCCCGTTTGTTTCAAACGGTCGAATACTGTTGGAATAGTAACATCAGACCTTGCTGCTAATTCATGTGTAGGTTGAGATGGATTCGCTTCCACTGTAGCTTTTAGCTCATCATGATCCACCTTGGTCTCAGGTCACTCATGTGGCTCATTTTCAAGATAAAAGAAGACAGAATAATGGCCAGCAAACATATAAAAAAATGCTCAACATCTCTAATCATTAGAGAAATGCAAATCAAAACCACAATGAGGTATCAC
>NW_012151063.1:527940-528948 GCF_000956105.1 Propithecus coquereli | reverse complement strand
GAACTTCTAAAACTATCGATGTACTGTGTGTTCATTAGCCACATCCTTCCCAAACACTTTGTTGATATTTTGAGCTGTCTGTGCAGCATTGGTTCCAGGACAGAATTCATATTCCAAAAATAACACGAATCTTTGACTTATCCATGGTTTCGCAAAGATTGCTTTAAAAAAATGGAAAGATAATAAGACGCCAAAATGCGTGTTTGAAAGACTGAAGATGTGCCTTCACGATAAAAAAAAAAAGAGTGTCAAAGTGAAATGTCAGAGATATTAACTGTCATACTTAGTACTTAAGGAAATTGGACATTCAGTGCTTACTAACCTAATATAACGCTTTCAAATGGCTCAAGTTGGGATGTCCATTTAGAATAACAAAGAACACTCTAAATTCTCTGTTTCTTGGGAAATATCTTGGATATTGGAGGGAAAGGGAAGTAGGCAAATGTCCACAGAAATCTTCTGTAGTTTTCCTGTTGTCTGGATGCTGAACAATAGAACATGAAATTCACCAGATACCCTCTTGGGATATTTATTCGCCATTAAGTACCTGCGTAGTGGATGTTGAGTGGGTCGTCAAAATACATCTGCCGTAATCAATGCAGGGGTGGTTCAGGCTGGCTTTGGGAGACAGTCTGCTATGTCATGGGATTACTCTGTCTCCAAGTGACCAGTGGCTTCAACAGATAGGTCATCTAATCTGCACAATGATGGAGAAATATTGGTTCGGATGGGGCATCTGTGAGATTTAGAGTTTATGATTATTGGGAAGGAGAAACCTACACGTACTCACCTGGGGACCCAGGACTTGGAAAGATAGAGTAATGGCCAAACAAACATGAAAAAATGCTCACCATCTCTAATCATCAGGGAAATGCAAATTGAAACCACAGTGAGATATCACTTATCTCCAGTGAGAGTGGCTTTTATCAAAAGGTCCCAAAACAACAAATGCTGGTTGGATGCGGAGAGATAGGAACACTCATACCACTGCTGGTGGGACTGCAAACT
>NW_012151063.1:518814-519801 GCF_000956105.1 Propithecus coquereli | reverse complement strand
GAGATTTGGCTTCAAGCTCTAACATTGGAAAGAACACACTGTCATGCCTCATTGATGGGCCAACATCTAACCATCAGTCATAGCAGCTCAGAACGAATTGATAAATTTGGCACCCTTTGTTTTCTGTCGCCCCTCCATGGGACCCGGGTGTGGCATCAGCTGTGACCATGAGAAGACTTATATCTTTGGTCCAGTCAGATATGGCCATGTCTCATCAAAATAAATGCCATTGTTTTAAATTTTCACATATAGCTCCTTTTCCTAGTATATCTTCACAGCTTTGTTGGATCCTTTCTCCTACTGACATCTAAGTTCAACCTCACAGATGCATGCTGTGCATGTAAAGACACCATTTTAAAGTCAGTTTGTGGGGCCCAATGATGACCATAATAACCACAGAAGCCTCATCACTACTCCTGTTATTTTTCCCAGAAAGGCAAAGTGACACAAATTAATGTTTCTGTGCCTACACCTGTTCTGGACAACAAGTTCTTCCAGAGAAAAACCAATACTTCTTGAAGGAAAGTGAAGAGACAAAGAGACAATATCCAGTTTGGTTTTGTTAATTTATTCCCGAGGAACCAGAGAATGACAGCACAACAAATGAGTGTACAGGAACTGAAGCTGCACTGAAAATTATTTAGGAGGCTTGAACCAGACCAATTTGTTATAAGGCCACTTAGATGCTGTCTCTCAAGGAGGTTTGGTCATCACTTTTAGCTATTTCTAGCCAGAGCAAATGCTCCACAGTCCAAAAAATCATCAGTCAAACCACTGGGTTTTTTTTTTTTTTCTTTTTTGCCGGGGGGAGAAATGTAGAGAGAGAGAAGTCCTCACAGGGCATAGTGTTCTCTCAGAAGCCCAAGGGACAGCTCTCCTGATTTACCATGTGGGATTCAGATTTCCATGAATGTTGATGGTGATGGTGATGGTGATGATGATAGTGATGATAATGATGATGGTGGTAATGATGATGGTGATGATGGT
>NW_012151063.1:512838-518764 GCF_000956105.1 Propithecus coquereli | reverse complement strand
CCTGTCTTTCTGGGTATCTTCCCGTTTGTGAGTTAGACTACAGCATTTTAAATATATTTTTTTCCAAAATGCTTTTAAACTGCATCGTCAAGGGCGCGTTGGGTGTGAGACAGCAATCACTGGCCGTCTCGTGAAATGTCAGCAGCCAAGGGTGTCGTGTGAGTGGCCGCACCTTGATCTTTTTAATCATCTTAAACTAGGACGGGCATGGGAAATGTTTAGTGGTTGCAGACGCTCACCTGACTGGCTCTGTTTCCTACTGGGAGTAGTCTGCCTGTTTTAAAAAGTAAGCTCAAAAAGAAATAAAAATGGCTGTTTCATATATTTTTGCACTCACCTCTCTGTTGCTGAAGTTAGAGAAGCCGTGGTGTGATTCCTAAAACCCAATGAGAGCCCTGCAACCCTGATACAGTTTAGGAAACTAATTTCTTTTTTTCTTCTGGTTTTTTTTTTTGTTTTGTTTTGTTTTGTTTTGTTTTTTTTTGCAGCTGCTAAGAGTAAGACAGCACCACCTGCTTTTTCTTCCTCATTGTGAGCAGCCACGGTAGCTTAGCTCCTTTGGTATTTTGCAAAGTAATTTAGAAGGTGTACTGTACTCGCTCCCTGCCTGCCAAACCGCATACTCGTGCACTGTCTTGCATTGAACCATGTGGCTCTGTTTTCCCTTACCCACTGCAATAACTTATTTTGGGATAAGCAGACTTTCCCAAAAGCTAAAATAAGCCTTCGCGTGGCAGCGCGAAAGCCTTCAGCGGTGACTGACAACGGGCGGCTTGTCAGATTCTTGGCAGCTCCGAGGAACCTCAGCTGTTGCCACGCGTTTTCGGAAAAAGCTGAAACATCATTCCTGTGCCATGGGACCCTCTTGTTCAAGTCTGTCCACGGCTTCGTCCCAGGGCTACACTCACGACACAGCTGGGGGGGACATATTTTAACTGTTTACCAACAGTACACCACCCAGAGGATGACACCCGGGACCTTCCTTGCAAATTCCCACCATGACTCAATAATTCTGACAAGCCAGGGTTTCTCATTAATTTCTGAACCAAAACCGTGTCTGCGATTGCAGTTCACCGTACAGTCAAGACAAGTGCTCTTGTCTCTCCCAAACCCAAAGTTCCATTTAATGCCACCCTGCCCCACATTTTGTTAATCCACTCACGGATGGATGGGCAATTGGGTTGTTTCCACATCTTTGCAATTGTGAATTGTGCTGCTGTAAACATTCGATTGCAGGTGTCTTTTTTTCCTTTGGATAGACGCCCAGTAGTGGGATTGCTGGATCAAATGGTAGTTCTACTTGTAGCTCTTTGAGGTATCTCCATATTACTTTCCATACTTTTCAGTGAGAATGAACGGTAGTAGCTCAGATACAGTCTGAAAGTTCTGTCACCGCTATGCGGTTCTTTTTACCACCAACACAGAAAGACACTGATATTAGTTAGCACTAGAACTGGTTGTGAATGACAGAAAACCCCAAATAACAGTAGCTTACCCAAGATAACAGCTTTATTTTCTTCCCCCTAAAATTCAGGGCTGGTATGTTTCCTCCTTCAGGAGCCCGGACCTCTTTCTGCAGCAATATTTGTGATGTGTGCCTTCCAATTGGAGGGACTCCTCATGGCCCAACGTGGCTACTGAGCTCTTGTCATCATGTTTACATTCCATTCACCAGGAAGGTAGAAATGGAATGAAGAAGGGCCAGGATGTTTGCGCTGGTCAGAACTTGTGTCAGTTTCAAGGGAGGGTAGAAGTGAGCCAAATCTGGGACAGCCATGTGTCCATCTAAATCTGCCATTACTATGGGGGGAGGGGAGATCTGACTCGCGTGGACTCTGCCACAAGGTTCGGCATCCTGTAGCCCAGGTGTGCTCCCCAGGGTCAGGGATAGATGGGCCCTGCTATGACATATTTCCTCGAGTGTCTCCTTTTTATGTTCTATGCCAGATTGTCCCAAAATACTTCGCACAAAACACCAAATTGTAGAAATGGCCAGCAACTCTCTTGACAAAGACGCTACCCATAACCACTGGGGAAACACGTCTTGCCAGACTCCTTCTCCTTTAGGGTTTCACGGTGACCACTAGCATGTTAGCATTGTGAGAGATCCCACGGTATGGAAACCTGTCGATTGTTTAACCCCACCTGGTAGCTAAACATACTCAACCTGCTCAACCATAGAAATACACACACACACACACACACACACGCAAATATAGATATGTGACGCGTAAATATACGTATGAAACAATGAAATGCTCACTCAGAGGAATAGTAGTAAGTTATAAATATAACTCAATATCCTCTAAGGTTCATATGATTATATATACACACAAACACAAATATATATATGACACATTAACATAGGTATATTAGATTCATATATTATTATAATATGCCTTAAGAATACATATGATATAATCTATGCATATATATGTGTATACATGTCTGTATATATGTGTGTGTATATATTCTCTATAGGTTCATAATTATATATATATACACACAACTATATATATGATACATTAACATATATATAAGATTCATATATTGTTATAATAGTCTATAAGAATACATATGATATAGTCTATGTACATATGTGTGTATATGTCTGTATATATGTGTATGTATATATTTTCTATAGGTTCATATGATTATATATACACACAAATATATATGACACATTAACATGTATATAAGATTCATATATTGTTAAAATATGCTATATGAATACGTATGATATAATCTATGCATATATATGTGTATGTATGTCTGTATGTATATATGTGTGTATATATATTCTCTATAGGTTCATAATTATATATACACACACAAATATATGATACATTAACCTATGTATATAAGATTCATATATTGTTATAATATGCTATAAGAATATATATGATATAATCTATGTGTATATATGTATGTGTGTATATATCCTCTATGTATTCATTTATATGTATACACACACAAAAATATATATATGAGACACATTAACATAGGTATATAATATTCATATATTGTTACAATATGCTATGAGAGTACATATGATATAATCTATGTATATATGTCTCTGTGTGTGTGTGTGTGTGTGTGTATAAAAACCATGAGGATATTGAGTTATGTATACAACTTATTACCATCCGTCATATGAATATTTCATTGTTCCACTGAACATTCTGGGCAATGTTGATCTAAGCCGACTGTCTCTCTTCTAATTAGCACGCCGAGAATGATGTGATTAATTGGATTCCCACTTACAAAATCACAGTCTCATTCCCGTCTGCCTCCAGGAGATCAGAGCCAGGTCCCATAATTGAAGTTTTGGGTGTTCCCCAGCTCTTCAATTAGACAGTTGCAGACAGTCTCTTGGTTTGCCTTTGACGGATGTCTGATTGCGTCCATGTGGTGACACTCAAGTGTGGGTTTCACTGGCTTTTCATTCTTGGGCAGAACTATTGAGTTCTCAGGGGGAGATGCCACATAGATGCCCCTGACCATAGAAATGATTTCTCTCTTCCTTTCCTAGACTGGAAGAAAGTCATTCCAGACTCCCACTACTCAGGAACTGGCCCACCGTCCTTCTTCATGTCCTCTTAACTATTTACGGGCAAAGAAATCCAGGCACCTCTCCTCTCGCTTTCCAACTCTACCAGTATTCAAAGATGGCGGCTCTTGGCTACACTGCTAACCTACTGTTGGGTGGATATGTGCACCCAGAAGCTCAAATCCCTAATGGAAGGTGTCTTTTCCCCCCAAAGAAGTCAGAACCTGTGTTTGCACCAACGTCTCTGCATGCCAACTTCGTAGACTCTCTGCGTGCCAACTTCGTAGACTCTCTACACAGCTTTCATGACAGCCCACCCGTGGGTGGGGTCTGCCTCACTTTGGGACATTATAGTAGAGAGACACCTTACTCGTTCTTTTTTCTCCAGAACTAAATTAAAACTGAGCTTCCCAAAGGGTTGACCGGTTCCCGTCAACCAATCACAGGTTTGTCGCAATCTGTAAGGTTGGCCTGTGTGTCTTGGGGGAGGGCGGGTCACTTTCCTTCAAAAGTCTGAATATCTCTCAAGCACATCTTTGTGGGTGAGTCTCGTTTCCCCAGTCAGGCTTCTCTGTCATTCATACGACATTTTTTCCTTGTAACACGAGCCCTCCCTGTGTTGCTCACAGTGTAGATCGGGTTATACTATCTTAGAAACACAGTGATTTCTTCAGAGGAAACAAAAGATAAGAACCCACCACTACCCATCAAAAGAGAGATATTTTGAAACTTCCGTGAGAATGAGGTTCTTGACTGTCACTCACCTTCTTTCAAAATCTCTCTTGCTCTTTTATTTCTGTATCATCACCCTCCTACTGTGAGCAGTTCTTTCCAAAGCTGTTACAGCAAAGCTTCCTGACTAGTTTTCCTCCTTCTAGCCTCTGCCACTGGGATCTAGGTCATGCACCTGGAGGCATCCACTCCCAGCCTTTCACTGCCTGTAAGCTGAAGCCCTAGGCCCCCTGTCCACGGCCTTCCATCTTCATTTTCCCCTCATTATGCATCCACTGTGACCTGCTGTGTGCCTTGCACCTGCTCTGGAGTCTATGTTCCTTGAACAAGGTCGTTATGAATAATAGTTACCCTGTGTTTCCAATATACCTTCTGCCCTGGATATATTTTTCTTCTCTCCACCCTTGCAAATATTGCACGCATTCTGGCTCCCATTCAAGTTCAGCCTGAATTCTGCATCTTATCTTTCACTGTCACCCTTGGATTTCATTTTTTTTTCCCATTCTTACCTTGTCACAAAAGGTCATTCACTGCCTGCTCCCAGCATTTCCACCAATAGGCTCATGTTTGAGTCTGTTCCTAGATCAACCCGGGCGTGAGCTAGGGGGCTTTTAAGCTGGCCATAGTGAAAGCCCTTGCTGTACCTGTGCATTTGTGGAAAGATTGTGTCCCTGGTCTCACGAGGCTGCCTGGGAAACAGGGTGCTTTGGTACTTATCAGTGGATACTGAGTTGAGCTCTGCCCTATGTGGTCCCTTTGTCTTCTAAAGTGAGATGTTGTTGCATCTGAGTTGCTGAGCTCAAGCTCCTCTCTCTTCCCTGAGTGTCCAAGTCTTTTGTTCCTGGAGCCTTGACTCTCACCTAAAGCATGGAGTTCTGTCAACCTGACTATATCTTTATACCCTTGTGTCCCCAAGGCTGGGGAAGATTCTGATACATCATCTATGCATGTAGAAGGGAAGGATGAATGGGCAGATGGATGGATATATAAGTGTGCAGATGGATGGATGTGGATGGATAGATGAAAGATGAATGGGTAGATGGATGGATGGTTGTGTGGATGGATGGTTATCTGCATGATTAGATGAATGGGTAGATGGATGGATGGTTGAGTGGGTGGATGAATCAATGGGTAGGTGGATGGATGGATATGTGCATGAGTAGATGCATGGGTAGATGGATGGATGGATGAATGGATGGGTGGATGGATAGATGGATGGATGGATGGACGGACGGATGGATTAGTGGATGGATGGATGGGTGGATGGGTGGGTGGATGGATGAGTGGATGGGTGGGTGGATGGATGGATGGATGGTTGGGTGGATGGATGGATATGTGCATGATTAGATGAATGGGTAGATGGATGGATGGATGAGTGGGTGGATGGATGAATGGTTGGATGAGTGGGTAGATGGATGTATGAATGGATGGAGGATGAACGGGTGGATAGATGGATGGGTGAATTGATGGATGGCTTCATGGATAGGTGGATGAATGTGTAGATGGGTGGGTGGGTGGGTGGATCAACGGGTAGGTGGATGGATGGATATGTGCATGAGTAGATGAATGGGTAGATGGATGGATGGATGAGTGGGTGGATAGATGAATGGGTGGATGAGTGGGTGGATGGATGGATGGCTGGAT
>NW_012151063.1:504219-509008 GCF_000956105.1 Propithecus coquereli | reverse complement strand
TGATAATGATGATGGCGGTGATAGTGGTAATGCTGATGGTAATGATGATGGTGATGATGGTGGTGATAGTGGTAATGGTGGTGATGATGATAGTGGTGATAATGATGATGGCGGTGATAGTGGTAATGGTGGTGATGGTGATGGTGATGGTGGTGATGATGATAGTGATGATGATGGTGGTGATGGTGGTAACGATGGTGATTATGGTGGTGATGGGTGGTGATGATAATTATGATGGTGATGATGATGATGGTGATGATGGTGATGATGGTGGTGATGATAATGATGGTGATGGTGATGGTGGTGATGATGATGGTGATGATAACAATGATGGTGATGATGATAGCAATGTAACGTAAGTGATAACGATGACATTCTTTGCTAAGCTCCGAGGCTCACATCCCTTGAGAAATAAGATCATGCAGTTTAGTTTAGGAAAAGTACGAAGATCCATACAAGATCTTCTTCTTTGGTTGGTCTTATTAAACAAGGTTTAAAGGCAGACATCAGAATCAATTTTAGGCACTGTATAAAGTGAACAACACTTGTTCTGGAGTTTCCACCCGGGATTTTGTAAGGAAGAGTGAAGGTGTCAACACTGCATGAGAAGCTAGGGATATAAAAATGAGCAAGCTGGTAGGATAATGTCTACCCTGCAACAATGTTGGTTGAATGAATGAATGATGCCCATGAGCTCATGAGAAAAGCGGGTCCTGATGACACCTGTGATGTCTACATTTTAACTGAAGGTGTGGCTCTGCTTCTTTCATTCTCGCTGGGTTCCTTCCTGGTAACACACACATGCACACACGCACATGCACACGCACTTTGATACTTCAGACTGGCTTAGAGCAGAGATTATTCAGGCTTGGTCCAGAGGTGTAACGGCAAGTTATACTATCCTGAAACCAGTGTCCCCAAAGCAAAGATAAAACAAGGCACGACAGTGGACTCGTAGTATCTGTACAGGTTTCCATTCCTGCCTTCAAACCACAACAGTTCCTCGCTTGGAACTGACGAGAGGAGAAGTCATTCAGTATACATCCCTTAAGCTCTTGCTCTTGGTCCACAGACATTCTGGGTTCTCTCATCTTACGAGAACTTGTCTGACCTTGCACATCCCTTCCCATTTATATCAGCCCTTTCTCTGCCCAGCTACTTTTAAAAATATTGCTCCCTGGATGCTTCTCAACCCTTGCTTCACCTTGGCTCTTGCTTTACTTTTTAAGTATTTAATTTCAGTAGTAATCATTGGGATGATTAATTTATGTGTCCACTTGGCTGGGCCACCATGCCCAGATATGTGGTCCACCACTATGAAGGATGTTACTGTGAGTGTGTTTTGGGATGAGATTAATGTTTAGATCAGTGACTTTGAGAAGAGATGATGCTTCATAACATAGATAATTGGGTTTCATCCAATCAGCTGAAGACCTGAGTAGAATAAAAGACTGATCTCCTCTGAGCAAGAGGGGAACTATGCCAGCAGACGACCTTCAGAAGTGAACAGCAGCATCTGCTCTTTCCTGGGTCTCTAGCCTGCCAGCACACAACTGCAGATTTTGGACTTGTCAGCCTCCTTCTCCTTAAAATCTCAATCTCTCTCTCTCTCTGTCTCTCTCCCCTCCCCTTCCCTCCCTGCCTCCTATCTTTCATTCTGTTATCTGTTATCTATATAATCCATCAATCTATAATTCTATCTATCAACCTATCATTTTATCTGTCTACATATCTAACATCTATGAATCTACCATTCTATTTAGTATGTATCATCTACCAACCTATCTATCATTTTATCTATGTATCCCATCTATATTTATGGCACTGATCAATCTATCAGCATATCTATATCTATCCATGAATTAATCAATCTACTTATCTAAAACACATAAAAAAGATGTTCAACGTCTCTGATCATCAGGGAAATGCAAATCAAAACCACAATGAGATATCACTTAACTTCAGTGAGAATGGCTTTTATCCAAAAGTCCCAAACAAACAGAAGCTGGCATGGATGCAGAGAGATAGGAGCACTCCTACAGTGCTGGTGGGACTGCAAACTAGTACAACCTCGGTGGAAAGTAATGTGGAGATACCTCAAAGAATTAAAAGTAGAACTACCATTTGATCCAGCAATCCGACTACTGGGCATCTACCCAAAGGGAAAAAAGACATTCTATCAAAAAAACATCTGCACTCGAATGTTTATGGCAGCACAATTCACAATTGCAAATTGCGAAAACAACCCAAGTGTCCATCAATACATAAGTGGATTAATAAAATGTGGTATATATACCATGGAGCACTACTCAGCCACAAAAAACAATGGTGATCCAGTATCTTTTGTGACAACCTGGGTGGAACTGGAGAACATTCTTCTTAGTGAAGTATTGCAAGAATGGAAAAACAAACACCACATGTACTCAATACTAAATTGGAACTAGTCAAGCAACACCTATGTACACATACGGAAATAAAACTCAAGGGAAATCAAGCAGGTGGGAGGGGTGGGGGGTGGGTAAATTCACACCTAACAGGCACAATGCACACTATCTGGGTGAAGGGCATGCTTATAACTTTAACTCAAACTGTACAAAAGCAAATTATGTAACCAAAACGTGTGTACCCCCATAAAATTCTGAAATAAAAAAATCTACCTATCTACACACACACACACACACACACACACACACACACACACACACCCTATTGGTTTTGTTTCTCTAGAGAACGCTGACTAATACAGTAATTTAGGCATGAAATATTAAAACAAAACAACCTAATTGCTCTGTTCCTCTGAGCCCTTTCTTTAGTAATTATTGATGTGCAACTGTATTTGTAATCATACCCTTCTAATTTTTAATTTAGTCTTAATTTATGAAATTGTTATGCATGTCAATCTCCATGACAGTTTTGATTGTGGCATAAAGTTTTATGAAATGAGGAAGTATGCTCTATCAGATCTCCTAGGTTGGATATTTTTGCCCTCCTCCCCGCCACGCACAATTTTTAGTTCTTGTAGAACAGTATTGAGATTGCCATCTTTGGCTCATCCTCTCTGCATTGGTCCACATCTTGCAGTTTGTTGGTATCCATTTCTTTGGTGTCTTCCTTATCTACCCTTAAATATCAAGCCATAGCTTTGAAAGTAGCATTGGCAGATTAAATACAGGACACCAGTTAAATTTAAATTTTCCATATATCATGATGTTTTTAATGTAAATGTGCCCCCAAACATTGCATGATAAGCAATGAATACTATTTCAGTATAAATATGTCCCATGCAATATTTGAGACAAACAATTATTTCGTAAAGTATGCCTCATGAAATAGTTGGAGCATTCTTGCACTGAGAAAAAAAATATGTTTTTGTTTATCTGAAATTCAAATTTAACTTGATGTCCTGTTTTTTCATGTGCTAAAACTAACAGCTCTATTGGAACATTTGTGTGGGACTTGGGACCAGGCTGAGGAGGCTATTAGAGTCAGGAAACACTCAATCATTAACATTCTACTGCCTAATTTCTTTGTATTGGTGGGCAGGGGCATATAAAATATAAACTGCCATTTATTTTTGTTTTAGCTCTTAAAACCAATGGTGTACTGAGAGATTTATTAGAGGCAGACGTGGCTTGAAAAACAAAAATGTGAACAGGAAATACCAGAAAAAGTCTCAATACTCGATGTTTAAGTACCACCTAATGTCTGACGTATCTATTGTAACAGAAGAAGTTGCATTTCCAATGGTCACATTTTCAAGCACCCCAGGGTAACCACTGAGGAACCAGAGACCAACAACTGGGCCCTACTTATGGAGTGTGCGTGTGGGTGTATGTAAGAGAGAGAGAGAGAGGATGTACCAGATGAGAAAGAGCCAGCCAAGATTGCTTACCCTAAAAAAACACAGTGAATAGGTATTGTCAGCTCTGTGTTGGGCATTTATGGTCTGACCAGTAGGTTCTTGTAGACAGAACCCATTTGTGCTGGCACCTCTGTACACAAATGGGTTCTATCCACAGGCTAGTGTGAGGCGAAACTCTCAGGGTATATTGAAAGAGACATTCTGAAGTGCAAACCTGCATTTGTGTGCATCTGAGGATGCATGCCTCGTCAAACGTTGCATCCTGATTTCCCCCCCTGCCCCACCCTCATGGAGCTCCACTGTGTTCCATCAAAGATGACAAACACAGCAAGAGGTCACTGCAACCTCCCCAGAAACCCAGACTTCACATCTCTCTTCTCATGTAGACCTTGCTACGCTACATAAAAGCATATTCCCCATAGAAATCTTATTTTTGCCTGTAGACTATAGGCTCCTTCAGAAAAACGAATAGATAATACTTGTCTTCCAACTCGACTGTGTCTATACCATCTTAACTCGTGTGGTGTTAATGTCTGATAAATAGAGGTCGAATTAATAAAACAGTGGTGATGCCACTGTTTTTTTCCGGAGAGCCGAAAAGAGATTAAACTCAGAGTGCGTGCATCTTTACACATTCCCCCGGTTCCTGTGAGTTTTCCAAATATTTAGCCTAGAAGATGTCATGTAAATGAGACAGGATTGTAAAAATTGGTATAGAACTCACTTGAGCAACAGGATTTCCTCTGCACTTGGGAATATATTTCTGCTGAGAAATGACCCAATTGGACAGAAATGATGAATGCTGTTCAAAATAAAGCTTTCAAAGAAGGAAGCAGAACGGTTTTCTTCTTCCCAGAAATAATTTCCTGGGTGATTAAAAGTGACTCGAGCGGTGAACAGAAACGCTCTCATGAGCTTCCTCTGACA
>NW_012151063.1:498450-500989 GCF_000956105.1 Propithecus coquereli | reverse complement strand
GGGGTCTCGCTCTTGCTCAGGCTGGTCTCGAACTCCTGAGCTCAAACGATCCTCCCGCCTCGGCCTCCCAGAGTGCTAGGATTATAGGCGTGAGCTACCACGCCCGGCCAGTAAATATTTTTAATAAGTAGACAAACTAAAGCAGAGATCCAGTTTTCTGTGGGAAAAAAAAAATCAGATAAGCCACTGGAAAGCAAAATGCAGAAAGAGATTAAGTGCATGTACCCCAAATTGACGTGAAAGGCATACAGGGACCACAAAAATTAAGGTGATTTGCAGCGATTTTTACGTACAAAACCAGAACAAGACGAACAGTGCTAGGGAACCAGGCATGACCAAAACAGATTTTTAAAAAATCAAAGGACATGTTACTAAATCAGTTTCAATGAAGAAGTTTAGAAAGAGCCTTTTTTACATGAAAATGTTTTCAAACTCATCGAATTCTTAACTAAGTTCTTTGAAACCTTTGAGGAATTCTCCTCGTGTCTCTATTATTCAGAGTTAAGAAGAGTGCTTCCAAATTACCAGGAGATCTTCATAATAAAAATCATTGTAAAATTTAATTTACACAACACAAAACACCGCAAACTGATACAAATATTGTTGTAAATGACATAAAAATTAAGCAAATAACGTCATTCACCGTAACAGTACTAAGACATATTAAAAAGAGAGCTTCACGTTCCGGATGGACTAAGGCATGTTTAAAATAATTCTCCATATTAATAGGACAAAATAAAAGAACACAACAGATACCTAAAAGACAATTGATGAAATTGGACCATGATTTCTGATCACTATTAACAAAATAAGAACAGAAGAAAACGTTCACATGGTATGTATTTATATACACGTATATGCATATATAGTTGCAAATGCCAATTGCATGCTAAGTTTGGTACCCAAAGCCACATGCCACCAAGCCCCGCCTAGGATATTGGCTTTGTCATTCCCCAGCGTGACCTCGGGGACAAGCTCGGTGTCTCTGCCTTTCGGCATCCCGTGGGGCAGGAGTTCTCCTCCTCGTGGCATGGTTTGGTCTGGTTTGAATGTGAAGTGTGGAGACCCACCGCAGGAGACAGAGCACGACTCCCAAAGAGAGAGAGACCCCTCATCTCAGAGGGTCGGCAGCTCACTTCCACTTGCGCTGGTTCAATGTGGTTTACTGGGGCCATCTTCTAAGATAACCCTTAGCTTTATGTCACTTGCTGTTTCTTATTTGGTGGCTTTTTCGAGAAGGGCTGTGCACACCACATATCCGCCATTGTACCCGCTACCTTGGGGATACCTGGCCAATAAGCTTGGCTTGCTGTTTGTAGACAGGCGGACACATTTATGGGGCCCCTTCCTCGAGTACCCTGTGCAAAGGAGCTTGGCCTCCTTTGGGAGCTGGTCACATGCCCAGTGACCAGCAAAGGGACCCCAGACCCCAGACCTGGAAAGGCGCCGGGCAGACGTCCACACTAGCGGCTACGCCCCCCCGCAAATCACCATCACCCTGTGCGTCTTCTCTCCCCAGCATTTTTCTGTCCGTGGACAAAGGATACAACAGAATAATTTTTAAAGTAGCTTCCTCAAATGTGAAGTGAGGACAGACTCCAGGTGTTTGGGACCGCTTCTCAAATTCACTCTTGTCCTCCGTTTGAGATGTGTACGTGTGCGATGTCTCCTTTAAAAATAAATAGAACTTCCATTCTTCTGCTTTCTGTTTTTCTAATTTTCATAACAGACACACGCACGTTCTTACGCATTTTATTTTTTTTTAATTTTTTTTATTTAGCATATTACGGGGGTACAAAATGTTTAGGTTACGTATGTTGCCTTTGCCCCACCCAAGTCAGAGCTTCACGCATGTCCATCCCCCAGATGGGGCGCACCGCACCCATTAATGACATACTATTTTGGGGGATCAGCTCAAAGGATAGCTGAATACCGCCCAACTACACAGGTGAGGAGACTTTCGAATGTACTTCAGCCACCTGATTGGAAATAAGAGATTCACCCTCACCTGGCCAGCCCACCTGGAGCTCAAAGGGAGCTCATGTGGATTTCTGATCAACACCCCGTTCTGGGGTGTGTCCGTGTGTGAGAGAGAGACAGTCCTTGGAGCAATCTGAATGCAAGGTATTTTCTGCACTAGATCTAGAGAAAATTGCATGTTCTGTGAGGCGAGCTGCTGAGTCCCTACTTTCCACTGCTAGTGCGGCTAATTACCGCCTCTGCCATCTACCCAGGGGTTAATTTATGCACGCCTCTCCCTTGTTTTGGAGAAGCAAAAATAAGGCAAGGCGAGACCCCTCCACCCCTCCAGCTGCAGAAGCCCTGTAATCTGAGCTGTCATTGTTGCCTCAGAGAGAAAAAGCTTTTGCAAGTTTGATGTCAGCCTCCACACAAGTTTTAAGAGACTTTCGAGAAAGCATTGGGCGCTGTTCCTCCTGAGGACAGGAGTGTCAGAAGCAGAAGTCCCTACAGGCCCCCACTTGGTATAAAAGTCAGGGCTCAAAGGAAACCTGATTTATAAATATTACTTTTTTTTTTT
>NW_012151063.1:497227-498400 GCF_000956105.1 Propithecus coquereli | reverse complement strand
GAGGGCAGCCTATGACCTTGAAAATATCTGAAATTTTTACCATATGCAATATTACTTTAAAAAATAAAAACATACACAAATGTTATACAATAAAATGTACTTAAAAAGTAAAAAAAAAAAGAAAATATCAGTGTATCAACACGTAGCATGTTGAAGATAGTAGCTACGACACTGCTATCTTGTATAAAATTTGCACATTTAAAAAATCATTTTGATTTTTTTCCACGAGCAATTTTCCTATGTAGGCACTAATTTCAGACATGATTTCCCATCTCATCGTCGGACCCTGTAACTACGCAAGATGTATGTCGTGTCGTTTTATAGATTCCATATTTGTACAGATCCTCCTACCTGTTTAGCATTTTCAGATCTCTTTATTTTTGCATGCATGCTCCCACCTTCCAACTCAGGTTAGTTTTGATTTCTTTTTTAATGCACAATCTTTAAATCTTTCTTTAGTTATAGTCTGCTAGCGAAAGAGTTTCCAAGGTGATTGTTTCTGCAACTCTGTTTATTTCAGCCCCGTTCTTGAAAGGCGTTTTCTCTGGGATCGATTTCCTTGCCCCATATCCATTCTTTTATTTCTCTTCCTTCTTATACTTTGGGTTTTCCTTGATAGTTTACAGAAGTCAGTTGTAAGTCTAACCATCACCTTTTGAAAGCATGTTACCTTTTATTCTTGGGCTGTTTTTAACATTGTGTCTTTGTCTTTGGTGGTATGAATTCTATATGATTATGCACAGGTGTGCATTTATTTTTATACTTCTTGGGGATGAATTCAATTTCCTTTATCTGTAGATTGCTGTCTTTCATCAATTCTGGTTAATTCTCAGACATCTTCTCTTCGGGAATGCCTGTTGACTCCCCCTGTCTCTCTGAAGTTCCTCAGATTTGTTAGCTCTTCTTGTATCTTCCGTGTTTCTTAACATCTTGTTCACACTTTTCATGTAAAAACCCTATCAGTGAGTGGCAAGTGACAATGTAATAATAATAGAAATAAAATGTACAATAAATGGAATGTGCTTGAATCATCCCGAAACCATCAAAGCCCTCCCCGGTCCGTGGAAAAATTGTCTTCCATGAAAATGGTCCCTGGTGCCAAAAAGATTCAGGACCGCTGTTCTAGAACATTGCATAATATATAACACAGATGCTAAGTGAATATTTTTTTTT
>NW_012151063.1:485172-492847 GCF_000956105.1 Propithecus coquereli | reverse complement strand
GCCCAGAACGCCTGCGTTTTGAGCCAAAATATTAATATACATCTATCTGTATTGGAAAGTAGAACTCTCCTTTTTCTAAATGGCTTGGTTGGAACTCTCGTCATGCAAAATGGATCTTTCTCATCCATGACTGGTTTTGGCAAAGTGTTCTCTGCTGCGTATCCAGATCGGTGGAAGGAAGCAGTAGGAGAACGGGGACCGACGAGCCCAGGGGATTCTGCCCAGGCTTCACGGATATGAGCTGACACACGGCTCGCCCACGGAGGTCTCAGAAATAAAGCATAAAGAGGTCCATCCGCTCTCAGAGGTGCCACTTCTAGAAAGGAGCACAGGTAGAATGTCAACGCGTCCGCACCCCGGACACGAGATGAGATGTCAACCGCTCACAGGAAGAAAGGATTCTCTGAAAGGTGTTATGTTCTCTCTGCAATCCTAGCTGACCTACTTAGGGGGGAAAAAATAAAACAGTGAAGAAAACCCACGTGAAGCTTTGGAATTCCATCTCTCCCAGCGCCACTTAAAGACGGAATAAAAGAGGGTTGAATATTCGCCGAATGCCGTGGATCCTGGGAACCTCACGTAGAGAGGCTGTGGGTTCAGTCCACGTTCAGTGGATATCTTGTGGCTCTACGTATCCTCACCTGTATTTCAAACCATGACAATAGTGTTTCCCACATATTCTTTTTTTCCTAAACTGATTTCTGATCACTCATTCATTCTACCTGCTTATTGATACACATCCAAGTTCATATATTTGAAAAAACCCGTATGGACGCCCTGGGATCACCCCCACCTCTCTTAACCACCTTCTCTTTTCCCTCTTTTCCTTTATACAACAGTGAAATTACCTACTTTTGTCATGCTACTTACTTTAGATTTGCTGGTGGCAGGAAAAGGCTCCTTTAAGATAAGTAGACACGGAAATCGTCAAGTGGTTCCCTCACGTGCTTGTAAGACTTCTAGGGTCTTTTCTCTGTTATAGTAGAGACAGAAAATGCTGCATAAATCACAATGGAATTCGCATCTTTTTGTATAATTTATTTCAGAAGCAAGAAAAATAAGGACTAGGCTGCTTCCCAACAGTCCCCTAGTCTGTGTGGACACACTCTGTGTGCGCCACCCGCATAAACAACACGCGCACATACACCTGTAGCTAGGTTCTGATAAATGAGAAATGTTCTCTCTCTGAATCTCAGCTCAAGCAGGTTCAGTGCCACATTTCACTGTTAGACATTGACTTCATCAGCGAATGGGTTTCTCTTTGAAAAGCAAAGGTCCAAGTGCTACTCAGCCAGCCACAACTCCTTCTGTGAGCTGATTCTTTGTAATCTCAATTTGGAATATCTGCAGAGAGGTGGCAGAAAAGGTACAGGCTTTTAGGGGGACCTGTGTTTTTATTTGTCCATAACTTGCAGTAGAACGGCTGTTGGGCATAGGGTAAGTGAATGTTTAACTTTATAAAAAGTCACCAAACTGTTTTCCGAGGCGCTTCTGCAATTCTTGTGTTTTCACCAGCCGTGTATGAGAGTTCTAGTGGCTACACGTCCTTGTCAACACTTGGTATGGTTGGTTCTGTTTTTTTTTTAAATTTTACCATCCTGAAAGGTGCATGGTGCTACCTCCTTGTGATTTTAATTCGCATTTCCTTAACACCGAATGCCGTTGAGCATCTGCAGTAGACTTCGGGTGCACGGCTTGGATCTCCTGTTAAGAAAGAACCTTCCACAAGGAGATTAGTTAGGTCACCCCTTCCAGCTTGGGATACCTTCAAAAAGCACTTGATTTTGAGCCAATTCCGGGAGCTTCTTGGGTGTGTCTGGTGGTTGACGGAACACAGTCATGGTGGAAGGGCTCTCCATTTCTGACCTGTGTGGGAAGACTCTGTGGGCAGCCCCTGTGCTAGAACTTTCCATGGGTCGGATTGAGACATTCTCTGAGTTGCACCAAGGGTGAAGCTCTTCTTACCCAATTCTCCTTCCTTCCCTGTCTCTCTGCCGACGTCACCTCAGGATTGCTGTGTCACTCTCCCCTCACCTTCCAAGTCCAACCCCCCATTAATCTCTTGCATTTCTAGCTCTGTCTTGGGAGTCTACTTCCCAGAACACTCAAGTGACATAGACTCTTTCCTTGGGCTTATTTGCATGAGAACATCTTCTCTGGTGATGTATCAGGGTAAGTCTTTTACCCAATTTTTACTGGGCCATATGCCTTCTTATTACACACCTGTAACTATGCTTTATAAATTGTGGCTACAAGTGCTTTAGCTGCAGATAGAGCCCTTTCAAATATTTTCTCCCATTCTGTGGCTGGCCTGTTCACTTTCTGCACAATAGTATTATCTTACTCGTGATTCTTCTCTCCTCATGAGAAAACAGCAGGCCTACGTAGGTACCTTATACACCTTAAAATTGCTTGATACTAATTTTGCAATTTGTACATTCATTTTGATAATTTACAAAAGGAAAAGACTTTTCATACCCTCTTGGCCTCGTACAGAAGATATCATAGTTAAATGCAAGCCATCATTTTGTAGAGATTGCAGAGGGGACAGGCACTGGTTTTGTGGTTTACATGTAAGTAGTCTACGGTTGATTTTGAGATAATTTTTGTAAAAGCTGTGAGGTTTTGGTTGAGATTCATTTCCTGAGGATGTTGTGTATGATGTCCCGTTGCTCCACCACTGTTTGTTGGGATGGCTGTTCCTCCGTTCAATCGTTTTTGCTCCTTTGTCAAAAATGAGTTGGACATAATTGTATGGATCTATTTCTGGGTTTTCTCTTCTGTTCCATTTATTTATGTGTCTATCATAATTCAGTACCTTGCTGTCTTCACTGCTGTAGCTAAATAACCAGCCTAACGACTATATAAAGTGATCTCTCTCATTTAATTCTTGTGTAAAAATGTTTGAATTATTCTAGCACCTTTCTATTTCTGCATAAATTTTATAATAATCTCACATATAAAAAATCTTGCTGGGATTTTGATATGAATTTCGTTAAACCTATAGATCAATTTAGGAAGAATTGACATCATTACTATATTGAGGGCACTCCATGAACATGGTATACCTCTCCTGTACTTAGATCTCCTTTGATTTCTTTCATCAGAATCTTATCATTTTCATCATGCAAATCTACATGTGTTTTGTGCTATTTATATTTTTTAAGTATTTCATTTTCTTTGGAGCACTTTAAAATAGGATTACATTGTATATTTTGGTTATTCTCCCAGGTTATTGTCACTATATAGAAACACAATTGATTTTTATATATTGATCTTGTATCTTGTGAACTTACCAACCTCATTTATTAGTTCTAGAAAGGGTTTTCCAGATTGTTTGGGATTTTCTATGAAGGCAATCATGCCATCTTCAAGTACAGACAGTTTTATTTCTTCTTCTCCATGGGGTTCATTTTTACTTTTCTGCTGATTTTTGTGTATATTTTAAATTCTCCATAATGGTTTTTTTTAAAAGGATGTTGGGACCCTTAACAAGCTGCCCTGACCCCCCATCTGGGAGGATCCTCAAAATATACTCAGATCAGATCTCTGTAAGGAAAAGCTGGCTTAAGCCCTGCTCAATGACCATTGGACTTAGCCGAGTACTTGTAACCACTTCCAGAAAATTCCTTCCGTTATATAAGTCCTTTCCTGACAAGTTTCATTAATTCACAAGTGGAAGAATTGTTAATTCTTAATGTAAATAAGCTAGAGTTTTATAGTTCCTTTTTTCCTCTTATACTTTAAATATCTTAACACCGAGCCAATAGCTTTTCATGGTTTCTGCTTTGCCAAGAAACTATCACTGCTCTTCAGCCTATTAAACATCAACGTCAACATTCATCTCTGGCGTAAGCCTCAGCTCCCTTCTCCTTTAAGTGGAAATGTTTGAGGTCAGAGTCATCTCTTTGGAACTCTGCTATCATAGACATATGCCTCCTTCCCAGTTCTCTTCCTTTTCCCAGCTTTATTAAAAATCTTAAATAATATCCACCATGTTGGCAACAGATTCTCATGGAAGCCCCATCGGGCTATGCTATTGCTGTGGTTTCTTGGGCCCCTTACTGACAGGTGTAAGTGTGACCACCTCAGTGTGTGCGAGGGAAGCCGTGCTCTTTGTGTTTATGTGACAGAAATCGACACAACCGCTTCCCTGCTGGTGAGATACCGGAGCCAGCTCTGCCTGCCAGCTCCCTGCTGGAGTGTGGCCATGCAGGGTTTCACTCTGCCCACCTGCTGTTGTAGCAGCAAGAATGACGCTGTGGCATGCTGAATCCTAGCCCCAGCGGTATTCAGGTCCTCATCCCCAGCACCCATGAATGTATTATATTATATGGCAGCAGGGGCTTTGCAGATTCCGTTCATTTAAGGATCCTAAGATGATCCTGTCTTCCTCCTGGAGGCTCCAGGGAGAACCTGTTCCCTTGCCTTTGTCTCTCATCTTGTTAGCCCAATCTCCCTCTGCCTCTTTCTTTTTTTTTACTTCAGAATATTATGGGGGTACAAACACTTCGATTACATAAATTGCCTTTGTACCAGACAAGTCAGACCTACAAGCATGACCATCCCCCAGACAGTGAATTTACCCATCCCCTCCTCCCCCTCCCACCTGCCCAGCACCTGATGAATGTTACTTCCACATATGCACATAAGTGTTTATCAATTAGTTCCAATTTCATGGTGAGTCCATTCTTGGGATACTTCACTTAGTAGAATGGGCTCCAGCTCCATCCAGGATAATACAAGAGGTGCTAGATCACCATTGTTTTTTGTGGCCGAGTAGAACTCCACGATATACATACACCATATTTTATTAATCCACTCATGGATTGATGGGCACTTGGGTTGTTTCCACATCTTTGCAATTGTGAATTATGCTGCTATAAACATTTGAGTGCAGGTGTCTTTTTGATAAAATGATTTCTTTTCCTTTGGTAAATACCCAGTAGTGGGATTGCTGGATCAAATGGTAGATCTACTTGAAGCTCTTTAAGGTATCTCCATATAACTTTCCACAGAGGTTGCACTAGTTTGCAGTCCCACCAGCAGTGTATGAGTGTTCCTATCTCTCCGCATCCACACCAGCATCTGTTGTTTGGGGACTTTTTGATAAAGGCCATTCTCACTAGAGATAAGTGATATCTCATTGTGGTTTTGTCTTGCATTTCCCTGATGATTAGAGACATTGAGCATTTTTTCATATGTTTCTTGGCCATTAGCCTGTCTTCCTAGCTCTTTAACATCCCCGTTCAATGCCTGTCAAAAGAATTGGTGTTCTTTCCAGGGTTTTGAAGAACCGAGCTTCTACTTTTGATCTAATACAGTAGCTGCCAATTTGGGCAATGATTTTGGGTCCCAGTCAACAGCACTATGAGGAATGTGGCTTCCATCCCAGCTTCCCAGGAAACCTCACAGCACGATGCTCACTTAATAGACGGGGTAACTGAGCCAATCTGTGACTCAAACACAGTTGCAGCATGAAACGAAGCCAGCTTGAAACTACATCCCAAGTAGGTGTCCCCCGGGATTAATAAGCACCCTCAGAAGTATTCTCTGAGCTCCTTCCTGCAAGCCCAGCTCTGTTCGGACTGCCCTGGTCATGCGCAGAGGGTATTTCATCACCCGCAAAGGACTTGGACGAGCACCAATGATAGAAGGAGATTCTGGGGGACAGGATTCTATCTCGCGAGGCACTCTTGCTGCACACGGATCTTTCCGGTAAACCATGTTTACCTCTCTTCTGATGAGACATTGATTGGGCAGAAGCCAGTGAGCTTCTGGAACTTGAAAAGTGGATGGTGCTTGAAATGACAGCAGGTGCACCAGAAACCGAAAGTGAGCTCTTACTCACTGCACAATTAGACAGCATCACTTCTCAAATGCTTAGGTCCCTTGGATACTGTCAGGTGCAAACACTTGCAGTTTATGAAAAGAGGAGTGATTATGACACGCAAGGTAGGAGGTATAAAGATGATGAGGTAGAAATGAGAGTCTTATTGAGTTTTTATTTAAGTTTGAGTTGACGGTCTACATGTATCTCCTTCCTTAGGCCAGACATCACCACACATTTTCTGTAAAGGTCCAGAAAACAAATACTTTCAGCTTTGCAGCCCATGTGGTCTTCCCTGTGACCTCTCAACTCTGCCCTTGTGGCAGGAAAGCAGCCAGAGACCATACGTCAATAAATGGGCAGGGCTGTGTCCCAATAAAACTTTATTTACAAACGCAAGCAATGGGCCAGATTGGGTTCAGGGCTCTGACCCTGCAATCTTAGACAATTTTCACATCTAGGATACTTTGTGCGTGGAAAGTGTAGATAAAATCAAAAGAAATGTACTCATGGACCTGCTACCAATTCTACTTCACATTTTCTCGGTGGCTTCTGGGTCACAGAAATGTTTGTTTTCTCTTTCTGTGAATGCCACGACTCAGTAGAAGATTTAGATTTTAAAAAATCTAAAATAATTTTAACATTTCGATATCAGCATTCTACATTTCTCACAATCTTTAGTTTTCCCGTTCCCACTCAGCCCAAGAAAATAAAAACCAAGGAATGAGACCTGAATACAAAAGCTGTTTCTCTTTCATATTGAGAACTTACACTCAAAATTAATTCCTTAGGAGTCTCCACCTACTTGGACTTGTGGTTGGTAGGAAGCTTGCGGGGCTAAGATCTGACCGCCTGGGTTGAATCCTCCATCCATGTCAAAAGCCATGTAATGTAGGAAAACTCCATTTACCTTCTCTCTCTCTTAGTTTCTTCTCCTATAAAATGCAAGACGATAATACAAGTTGAGCATCCCTTAACCAAAACTCCAAACTCCAAAATGCTTTCTGATGCCACAAGTAGAAAATTCTGCACCTGACCTCATGTGATGCGTCACAGTCAAAATGTTGTTTGATACATAAAAGTATTAAAACTAGTATATAAAGTTACCTTCAGGCTACGTGTATAAGATGCATATGAAACATAAGTGAATTTCATGTTTAGACTTGGGTCCCATCCCCAAGACATCTCACTGTGGATATGGAAATATAATAAAATATGAAACCCTTCTGGTCCCAAGCATTTTGGATAAGGAATACTTACCCTGTGTTACCTACCTGTTTGGTTTACAGAGAACACAACGTGACTGATTACAAATCAAGAATTGAAAACAGGGCTTGGTTCTTAGTAAGCGCTTAGTAAGTTGTTATTTTTTTATTGCAGTCTTCGATGATCCTGATGATTTGTATTCCATATTTTTATCTATTTGTGAAGACTGGAAGCTGATTACAGTAATACTCAGGGTGGTGTGTGTTTGAGGCCTCCCTGTTCATTGAGGAAGGACAAGAAACTCTTTCCTTGTCTTCAAAGGGGAGGCAACCTGCCAATCACTTTAACCTGTGTCCTGCTCTATACCTCAGCCCAGGGGGACCCCATGTTCCCTAACTCAGGGCCTGGAGGACGTCCTGAGCTGTGCATGTCTCTGCCCATGGAGAAGGGAGGTCCCATTCGGCCTGCCCACTGTAGAAATTTTCCTGATAGAGTTTGTTGCTTTTATCAAAAAGTCCCAAAACAACAAATGTTGGCCTGGATGCAGAGAGATAAGAATACTCACACACTGCTGGTGGGACTGCAAACTAGTGCAACATCTGTGGAAAGCAGTATGGAGATACCTCAACGAGATACAAG
>NW_012151063.1:483184-485122 GCF_000956105.1 Propithecus coquereli | reverse complement strand
ACCTTATACACCTTAAAATTGCTTGATACTAATTTTGCAATTTGTACATTCATTTTGATAATTTACAAAAGGAAAAGACTTTTCATACCCTCTTGGCCTCGTATAGAAGATATCATAGTTAAATGCAAGCCATCATTTTGTAGAGATTGCAGAGGGGACAGGCACTGGTTTTGTGGTTTACATGTAAGTAGTCTACGGTTGATTTTGAGATAATTTTTGTAAAAGCTGTGAGGTTTTGGTTGAGATTCATTTTCTGAGGATGTTGTGTATGATGTCCCGTTGCTCCAGTACTGTTTGTTGGGATGGCTGTTCCTCCGTTCAATCGTTTTTGCTCCTTTGTCAAAAATGAGTTGGACATAATTGTATGGATCTATTTCTGGGTTTTCTCTTCTGTTCCATTTATTTATGTGTCTATCATAATTCAGTACCTTGCTGTCTTCACTGCTGTAGCTAAATAACCAGCCTAACGACTATATAAAGTGATCTCTCTCATTTAATTCTTGTGTAAAAATGTTTGAATTATTCTAGCACCTTTCTATTTCTGCATAAATTTTATAATAATCTCACATATAAAAAATCTTGCTGGGATTTTGATATGAATTTCGTTAAACCTATAGATCAATTTAGGAAGAATTGACATCATTACTATATTGAGGGCACTCCATGAACATGGTATACCTCTCCTGTACTTAGATCTCCTTTGATTTCTTTCATCAGAATCTTATCATTTTCATCATGCAAATCTACATGTGTTTTGTTCTATTTATATTTTTTAAGTATTTCATTTTCTTTGGAGCACTTTAAAATAGGATTACATTGTATATTTTGGTTATTCTCCCAGGTTATTGTCACTATATAGAAACACAATTGATTTTTATATATTGATCTTGTATCTTGTGAACTTACCAACCTCATTTATTAGTTCTAGAAAGGGTTTTCCAGATTGTTTGGGATTTTCTATGAAGGCAATCATGCCATCTTCAAGTACAGACAGTTTTATTTCTTCTTCTCCATGGGGTTCATTTTTACTTTTCTGCTGATTTTTGTGTATATTTTAAATTCTCCATAATGGTTTTTTTTAAAAGGATGTTGGGACCCTTAACAAGCTGCCCTGACCCCCCATCTGGGAGGATCCTCAAAATATACTCAGATCAGATCTCTGTAAGGAAAAGCTGGCTTAAGCCCTGCTCAATGACCATTGGACTTAGCCGAGTACTTGTAACCACTTCCAGAAAATTCCTTCCGTTATATAAGTCCTTTCCTGACAAGTTTCATTAATTCACAAGTGGAAGAATTGTTAATTCTTAATGTAAATAAGCTAGAGTTTTATAGTTCCTTTTTTCCTCTTATACTTTAAATATCTTAACACCGAGCCAATAACTTTTCATGGTTTCTGCTTTGCCAAGAAACTATCACTGCTCTTCAGCCTATTAAACATCAATGTCAACATTCATCTCTGGCGTAAGCCTCAGCTCCCTTCTCCTTTAAGTGGAAATGTTTGAGGTCAGAGTCATCTCTTTGGAACTCTGCTATCATAGACATATGCCTCCTTCCCAGTTCTCTTCCTTTTCCCAGCTTTATTAAAAATCTTAAATAATATCCACCATGTTGGCAACAGATTCTCATGGAAGCCCCATCGGGCTATGCTATTGCTGTGGTTTCTTGGGCCCCTTACTGACAGGTGTAAGTGTGACCACCTCAGTGTGTGCGAGGGAAGCCGTGCTCTTTGTGTTTATGTGACAGAAATCGACACAACCGCTTCCCTGCTGGTGAGATACCGGAGCCAGCTCTGCCTGCCAGCTCCCTGCTGGAGTGTGGCCATGCAGGGTTTCACTCTGCCCACCTGCTGTTGTAGCAGCAAGAATGACGCTGTGGCATGCTGAATCCTAGCCCCAGCGGTATTCAGGTCCTCATCCCCAGCACCCATGAATGTATTAT
>NW_012151063.1:470499-471279 GCF_000956105.1 Propithecus coquereli | reverse complement strand
CGTGGGCAACAGAGTCTCAAAGGATATTGGAAACTAAGAAAGGGGAGGATGGGAGGCAGGTGAGGGATAAAAACATACCTATCAGGTACAATGAACGTCACCTGCCTGGGTGTTGTGCACCCAAAAGCCCTGACTTCAGCATCACACAGCGTATCCATGTACCAACAATATTTGTACTGCCTTCATATTTTGAAATTTAAAAAAATTTAAAAAATAAAGCAACATCAGGCTTAAGAAAAAAAAAATATCTAACAGTAGAACTACCATGTGACCCAGGCATCCCACCGCTGGGCATCTGTCCAAAGGGAAAGAAATCAGTCGCACCCACACGCCCTTGCTCAGGGCAGCACTATTCACCGTAGCCAAGATTTGGGATCAACCTCAGTGTCCTCCACCAATGGATGGATGGATAACGAAAACGTGGTCTGTATACACAATGGAATACTGTTTGGCTATGAAAAAGAATCAAATCCCGCTGTTTGCACCAACACAGATAGAACTGGAGGTCGTCATAGTTTAATGAAATACACCAGGCACAGAGAGACAGACTTCACGTGTCCTTACTCACACACGTGAGCTAAAAATGTGGATCTCATGGAGGCGGAGACCAGAATGACAGTGGGTGGGGGGTCCTCCAGGGGGAGGGTTGAAGAAGGGTTGTGGAATGGATGGAAAATACAGTTTACGTAGGAGGAATGAGGTCCAGTGTCGCACGGCAGAGTAGGGTGACTACAGCTAGCAACGATGTGTCGTATATACACACAGTTTAGGTAGGAGGAA
>NW_012151063.1:469251-470037 GCF_000956105.1 Propithecus coquereli | reverse complement strand
CAGAGAGATAAGAATACTCACACACTGCTGGTGGGACTGCAAACTAGTGCAACATCTGTGGAAAGCAGTATGGAGATACCTCAACGAGATACAAGCAGAACTACCATTTATTGATCCAGCAATCCCACTCCTAGGGATTTACCCAAAGGGGTGCAGTGTGCACTGTCTGGGGGATGGACACGCTTGTCGCTCTAACTCAGGAGGTGCAAAGGCAATTTATGTGACCGAAGCATTTGTACCCCCGTAATACTCTGAAATAAAAAGAAAAACAAAAGAGTTTGTGGCAGGTGAGTCACTGCCACCTCAAAAAGGCAAAAATTGTGACTGTCCTTTGATTTTTCCAAACCAACTCAAACGAGCATCCAGCCAGACATAGCGGTCTCTGCATTCTTGCCAAACCATCTTCCATGCGGACACAGACAGGAAGCTCTGCTGACGTACGCGGAGTTGAGTGAAGACTTCCATTTTCACATCACTTTGTGACTTTCTGTGTACTGTAACTGCAGTCGTGGGTTGTCCTGCAGCAAGGATTTAGAGAGAAGAAAACTGTAACCCCAGAGCGTGTCTTAATGACTTAGACAGAGCTAGGTTTTCCTTAAGCACAGAAGCTATTTGACCACAGAATGTGATTCACCTCTCATGGATGACGGCGCCTGCCAACCTCCTTTGACTCAAAGTTCCAGTTCCCAAAGTCGTGGCTCGCCCTCCTTGAAAGGACTGTTTTCCCCATCGACTCCTCTCCTGAGAAACTGGAGTGACGTGGGAAATGCAGGTTTTCACAGATCT
>NW_012151063.1:449148-465083 GCF_000956105.1 Propithecus coquereli | reverse complement strand
GAGGTCCCGTGTCGCACGGCAGAGCAGGGTGACTACAGCTAGCAACGATGTATCATATATTTCAAAGTAGCTAGAAGAGAGGGCAGAAATGTCCTCAGCACACAGACATGCTAAATACAAGGGGTGTTGGAAACCTTAAATACCCTGACTTCATGGTTACACATCCCATGCATGCAACAAAATATCGCACATACCCCCTGAAATATGTAAAGTGTGTATCCATTTTTTAAAAATTTGACAGCACAGTTGATCAAATAAATAAATACTCCTGCCAATAGACCCAAACAGAAAACCCTAATTCTGAGCTTGTTCTGTTATTTCTTCGAATGTGAAGATATTAACAGCCATTTAAGTCTTGTGTATGATACATAAAATCGATGTTCTTAACACACTGACTGCCGCACTAGGAAAAAAAAATTTTTCCTTGGGGCCGCGGTGTTCTATTACGAAAATAGAATAAAAACTTCTGAAAGATAATGATCCTTTGTAATGTCATGAAAAATTTGTTCTTTTTTATCATTTTCTGTGTGTGAGTTATATGTGAGTTGAAATAGTTCTCGCGTCTCCCAAGGGGAAGAGACGTGTGAGTTACGTACGCTTCACGTGGCCCCGGGCTGAAAACAAGCGTGAGTTAAATACAACTCACGGGGCAGTTGATGTGTTAAACATAGCCTAGGATTTTTCTCATGATGTGGCGTCATCCCTTTAATATGTCACACGTCACGAAATATGTCATGACCAGAAAGAAAAAGTCCCTGATGTCATTGGCCATTTTAAACTGTTATAACCTTCCATTCTCAAACTCACATTCACTGAGTATATTTATTTCGTATTGTTGGGCAATTGCCGGTTGCTAGGACATAAAACCGTGATGATTTCGGCAGTGTGTGAAACGCTGTGAATCTGAACACCTGTGTGAACTGTCTGAAATGATTTGAACTCCATTTCTTTGAGAGTGGGCAACAGATCATAGGATCCTCTTAGACCTGGGAACTTCTCCAGCGCAGGGGGTGCTGAATCTCATTTGTCTACCGTAGCATATCAGCCAAGTGACAAGGGCTCCATATGGGGTTTTTCTCGGTCAGAGAATGGACTCACGAAGTCAATGAGTACACCTTGGTGTTTTCTTCCAATTCTGCGACTTAATTAAGGGTTTAAAAATATGCATTGGGTTTATCTGTCGCGTTTATATTGGGTGCATGTTAAAAACTTTAAATGTGATCTGATAGGAGTTGGGGCACACGAATACACAGAATGGCAGAGTTTTTTGTTGTTTGTTTGTTTTGAATGCCCTCGGATGCAGTGGCCGAGTGCGGTTTTGCCCAAGGTAGGTGACCTTTGTCGACGCAGACAGTGGTTCCGTCTCCACTGAGAATAAACCCACGTGGCCACACCCGGCCCATCTCTAAGAAGAACATGGATGACTATAATGTCAGTGCAGGCTTTGGAGAACCTGACATGGAGAATTTCTATTTCTTCCCCTGTTCATCTGAATATCTACTGGCCAAGACTTGGAATTCTGTAGACGGGGTGAGTGGTGGGAGCATTTTACAATTCATCAAGGCGTGAGTGTCAAAGACTGCTGCGTTCACAAACATCGAAATGTTAGAAAGCAGCGCTAAAGCCACGTGGTCCAGTAGGATCACGGCCTTACAGGGGAGGGGCTTACGAAGTCCCACAGTGTCGTCGGGAAACTGAGGCAGGTCTCTGGCCTAGAGGAGCAGGTGGAACAGGAAAAACTGATGTACAAAGTAGCAAACTGCAGTTGGGAAGACAGAAGAGCCGGGAGACCAGCTGTGAAGCCATCCGTCCTAACATACACGAAATGTTGGTTTTAAACCAAGGAGTTCTACTCAACGTGGAAGCCATAAATTCCTCTTTACATCCATGAGACATCCTGGTCTTATTCTTAGAACGATGGATCTTTCCTGGCGAGTTAGCTGGAGCCCATTCTATTAAGAGAAGTGTCACAAGAATGGAAAAACAAGCACCACGTGGACTCACCATCAAATTGGTACTAATCGATCAATGCTTGTGTGCACATATGGAAATAACATTCATCGGGTGTCGGGCAGGTGGGAGGAGAAAAGAAGAGATGGGTATGTTCACACCTAATGGGTGCAGTGCGCACCATCTGGGTGACGGACACACTTGAAGCTCTGACTCGGGTGGGACAAAGGCAATGTACGTAACCTAAACATTTGTACCTCTGTAATATGCTGAAATAAAATAAGGAATTTTAAAAATGTCTCAGTCCTACGCAAATTGATAGCAAGATCAAATGTCCTGGGGCCACTGTTTCCCTTCACGGCAATGAAAATTCAGTTGTCACAGAAAGGTCAGAACAGCCGACTTCTAATCTACCCAGAAGGCTTAGACTACCTTTATTTTTGTTTTTCCCTCCTGGTTCGCTGATATGTCAATTGCTGTTTCTAAATGTCTCGGACATGTTTCTATTAATATTACAGTTTTGTGTTTTGTTACCGGAGCCTGGTCTTAGCCGTGAGCCTGGAAACCTACCCTTATGATACCATGTATCAGGCATGTTCATGCCGACTGAGTCTGCCACATTGTGTTTCAAATGCCAAGCAGTCAGGAGAAGCTAAACCGTGGAAATCTACTCTTCTTGTAGGAGCCAAGGGAAAAGTTCCCCTTCGACCTCTAAAGGTTTGCTGAAAACTCCCTGACATGGGGCAGATTGGTATTAATAAGTAGCACACACATTTATTGTATGTATATACACAAGAAGAGGCTTCAGAGTGAGGACCCAAAGACACAGGGGAAGCTGTCCATGTTTGTGCTCAGGTTCAACGCAGCGTGGGCAGCCGTGTGGAAATATGATGGACGAAAGGGCGTGATCTGGTGCTGACGGACTGAGGGGGAGCCCAGCAAGGCCTGTCTGTGCCGACTCTTCTTGGCCTCTCTGAGCAGCCTCCTTCCTTCTGGGTGTGGGGCAGGATGCTCTCTGGAATGGGGGTCTCATGACCTGCAGCCAAGCAAGGCAGTCAGAGAATTTCCTTGTGGCTAGTTTTACACAGAAAGGTGGAGGGAAAATTGCAGTCATATTTTTAGGGTTTATGACTGGATTTGGCAAAGGGGGCTCTGGTTTCTGTGACCTGCTTTGGGGAAGAGGGATTCTAGTTTCCACGGTTACCTCGGGGCAGGATGGGACTGAGACAGGAGGGCAGGAGAAGGTCCAGAGAGAAACATATTTGCTTTGCAGGGCTTCATTTAGGAGCACTGTTTTCTGAGCCCTAATATTTTTATCATGGTCCTACCCTGCAGTGATGGAGAAGGTAGAATTCCTATGAAAGTTCCGTGGAGTTCTGCAAGGTACAGGGAATACTCAGTCATGTTTCCCCCCACAAAGCTGCATTTGTTTACTGCACTTTAAAATTGTGAGTAGGGGCTGGGCGCGGTGGCTCACGCCTGTAATCCTAGCGCTCTGGGAGGCTGAGGCAGGAGGATCCCTTGAGGTCAGGAGCTTGAGAGCAGCCTGAGCAAGAGCGAGACCCTGTCTCTACTAAAAATAGAAAAATTAGCTGGGTGTGGTGGTGTGTGCCTGCAATCCCAGCTTCTCAGGAGGCTGAGGCAGGAGGATGGCTTGAGCCCAGGAGTTTGAGGCTGCTGTGAGCTATAATGACGCCATTACAATCTAGCCTGGGTGATGGAGCAAGACTCTGTCTCAAAAAAATAAAAATAAAAATAAAAAAATAAAATAGTGAGTAGGCAAGGTGAAAAGAATTTTTTTTGTTTATGAATAAATTGTGATTTTTTTTTTCCTATAACAAGTTTAAAAGGACAAGTAAAATTTGCAAACACAGAGCCACCGGGGAGAGAAAAGAAAGAAGAATCCAGGACCACGGAAATACCCGCTGAGCACGGATGCCCGATTGTAGGAAATGTCTGGAAGGATTAATTTGCTCAGTTCCATGAAAATCCTAAACATGCCTGTCTGTGTCCAGGGAAGTGATTTAATCCTTGAGACAGATTTCATTGCCTACTTTGCAGATGGTAATTCCTTTCTTGGGATGCACTGACCGGAACGGACCCGGGGCTAGAACCCCTGACCAGGGCACTGCTAACAAGTGCCAGGTAAACTGCAGGAGGTTCTGATGGATTCAGCCCCCGCCGACCCTGCAGCACCCAGAGCCTCTGGTCTGTAAATTGTCAGCAGAGACCCTCTTACGAACCATGTGGCTTTGGGCAAACAACTGAACATCTGTGAGTCTCAGCTTTAGGGAGGGGCAGAGCGGCTAGCGCAGTCCTGTATAAGCTTTCTCTGTGACATCTCATGTCCTGACCCGCAGCCTCAAGCATTCGACACACATGTCGCTCAGCTTGCTTCTTTCTCCAAGCCTCTCCCGTTGCACAAAAGTGCATCCTGTTCTTTACACAGAAACGTCTTTTCTCCCGTTGTCAACTTTTCAGATTGTTAATACGACCCGTGTTCTGTTGTGAGCTGAATCGTGGCACCCACTTCCAAACCGATGTTGAGATGTTAAACCCCGGTACCTGAGAAGGGGACCTATTTGGAAACAGGATCTTTCCAGATGTAATTAAGATGCGTTTTAATCAATTCAGGCTGCTATGATAAATTGTCATAAACTGCCTGGCTTATAAACAACAGGCATTTATTGCTCACAGGTCTGGAGGCTGGAAGTGGAGATCCCGGCGTGGCAGAGGCTGTGTCTGGTGGGGACTCACGTCCTGGTTCATAGACGGCGCCTTCTCGCTGTGTCCTCACGTGGTGGAAGGGGCGAGGGAGCTCTCTGGGTCCCTTTTATAAGGACACTGATCCCATCCATGGGGCTCCACCCTCAGGACCTCATTGCCTCATAATATCAAAGGCCCCACCTGCTCACACCATAATCTTGGGGTTAGGATTTCAACACGTGAATCTTGGGAGACGCAGACATTGAGTCCATAGCAGAAAGTTAACAGGACGTCACACTGGATTAGGGTGCGTCCTCATCCAACAGGACTGGCGTCCTTATACGAAGAAGAGATTACAACACAGCCACAGAGACAGATGCACACACAGAAGAGAACAACGTGTGAAAACACAGACTCACAGAGGGAAGGCAACAATTTGAAGATGAAAATAAAGATTGGGGTGATGCATCTCCAAGCCAAGGAGCTCCCAGGACTGCTGGCGGCCTCCACACTGGAGTGATGCCTGGATCAGAGTCTGCCTAGAGCCTCCAGTAGGTACCAACCCCAACGACATATTGATTTTGGAGACTGGCTTCCAAAACTATAAAAGCATAAATGTCTTTTTTTCATTTCAAAATATTAAGGGTGTATAAATGTTCTTGTTACGTGTATAGCTTTTACAATACTTGAGTCAGGGCTGTTAATGTGCCCATCAACTGAATGGTGTTCATTGTACCTGTTGGGTAGGTTTTTGCCCTCCCCTCCTCCCCCCTCCGCTTGTTGATTTCCAGTAATTTTTACTTCTCTCTGTGCCCGTTTGTGCTCATCAATTAGTTCCAGATTATTAGAGAGCACATTTGGTGTTTGTTTTTTCATTCTTGAGATACTACACTCAGGATAATGGTCTCCAGTTCCATCCAAATTGCTGCAAAAGGCATTAATTCATTTCTTTTTATGCCCGAGTAGTACTCTGTAGTGTATGTATTATATATACCACGTTTTATAAATTTCTCTTGTTTTAAACCACCCAATTTGTTACAGCGGCCCTTGGAAATGAATACACACCCCAACTCAAATACCACCTGCTCCACGAAGCCTTTCCTGACACCATTAGCAGAACTGGCCACATCTCCATATGTGTTCCCCACATCCCCTCTATGTAGACCGTATTTACCTCTGAGCTGAATTACGTATGCAAACTCACTCAAAGCAAATCTAGGAAGCTCCTTGGGGGCTGGTCATGGATGTGCCACTGATGCATTCTTGTTCCAGGTGGGCTGTTGATCACTGTTGTTGGACTGGATGGTAGAGTTCCCTGGGCTGTTTGCATCATGGGAACCATGGTCTAGTTCCATCGACTCTGAAATGAAAATATGGCCCTTGCGTCTCATCCCCTCTGCTGCCTCTGCGTCCCTCTGAAATCCTTCCCTTCCAACTCTGCCTGTTAGCATGGCTTCGACTTCCCAGCTCACTTCTAGTGGCATTCTTGGAAGTGAGCTAGGGGTCCACTGAGAGCATCCGCCTGTCTTCTTTGGTTCCCTTTTGGCATCATCGATGATAACTTCAAAATGCAGCCCTTCATGTCCTTGACTGCCCGGATTGTCCCTCTTCTCCTGGCTGCTGTAGAATCTTCTCGTACTCAGCTGTCCGCAGTTCCCCTGAGATGGTCTCTGGCCTGTCTTCCTGGTGTATGTTCCCTCCTGCTTCCCCGATCTTGGGGGATGGAGCTACCTAATTTGGAGACTTGGAGATCTTTGACACCTGTATAGCCCATCTAGTCTTCAGAGCGATAGCTTCTGCACCCTAAATGCACTTCGAGGCCAGGCACCGCCTCCCCAATCTCTCAACGTGCCTCTGCCTTAGTGAGCGCCTCTGCTATCTGCACCATTTATGTCTTGGACAATTGTCATACCCCCTGAGCTTCCTCCTTCCTCCTGCCCCATCCAAGCCCCCAGTTTAGATGCCGTTCCATGTGGTCTTTCTAAAACCACAATTAAAAAAAAATTATGTTTTTAATTGACAAATAAAAAGTATATATATTTCTGGTGTACAATGTGATGCTTTTATATATGCGTCCATTGTGGAATGGCTGATTAATGATGCTAATTAACAAATCCGTTACCTCCCGTCCTCGTCAGTTTATTGTTTTGCGGTGAGAGCTCTTGGAATCTACTCTCTTTGCAATTTCCTGGTATACAATACATTGCTATCAACAATAGTCAGCACGACATACAAACAGATCTCTAGAACTTACTGCAACTTTATATTCTTTAACCAACATCTCCCCAACCCCCAACCGCCCCTCATTCCCTGGTAACCACCAATCTACTCCCGGCTTCTCTGAGTTCAACTTCGGTAGACGCCACGTGTAAGTGAGATTATGCAGAATTTGCCTTTCTGTGCCGGGCTTATTTTACTTAGCGTTACGTCTTCAGATTCATCCATGTTGCGTCAAATAACAGAATTTCCTTTTCATTTTAAGGCTGAATAGTATTCCATTGTGGAGATACAGACTGCATGTTCGTTATATTCATTCTCACCCCTTGACAGACACTTGAGTTGATTCCATATGTCGACTATTGTGATTACGGGAGTGTGGATATCTCTTCAACACCCCGATCCTGTTCCCTCTGCATATAGACCCAGCAGTGGGATTGCTGGATCTCTCAAAACACCATGTGAAGCGACAGCAAAGCTTATCATGATGGTACGAGGACCATTCCACCATGCGGTACCTCCCTATGCGTCCACCCTCATTCCCAGACCCCTTCATCATCCCGCCTACACCCCAATATTTGCAGACTCCCATAGGTGCCTGTGCCAGGGGGCTCTGTCCCCATTGTCTTTCTGCAGAAATCTCACACATGTGTTTAAAACCTTGCTGAAGAGTCGCTTTCTCCCAAAAATCTCCACTGACCTCTGAAGTCAAATTTTTCAGCTCTCTTAATAACTTTGACTGCAACCCACAGACAACTCTACTACTGCTTACTCCGTCTTGCATTTCATTGTGTTTGCGTTTGCCTTAGGATGCGGTAGCAGCAAACTCTTGGCTCTCACGATCGTGTCTGGTCATATTTTTACCTCTAGACACAAGAAAAATGCATAGCGTAGGATTGGCATGCAGTGAATACGTACCGAGCAGGTGCGAGCTTCCTGTTTACATACATCAAAGGGCTACCAAATACCGAAGCAGTTCTCAGCATCACAGGTAGTTCGATTTCACCCGGTGGGGGTCAAGTTGAAACATGGATGGAAAATTTAGCTCTATCTTCAGGCATCTGGGACCTTCTCAGCTACCTGCTTTCTCCCAACTGCAAGGTACACATTCGAGGTGCTGTCTACGTGGTCACCTTTTTCCACCGTGAGGTTGCAAATTTCTCATCTGAATTTCCATTTTGACTCTATACGCTCTGTGGCCAAATTTCTTCCACTGTTTTCTTCTCGAATCTTAGCAAACTGTTTTATCTTAACCCTCGCGTCCTTGAGCTGGATCAATATATTAATTAATTAAGCAAAGTCAAGTTTTATTAAAAGGGTCTGAGAGAGACCTTTCCACCGTAGGTCTCTTTGCCCTGAAATCTTGTCTATTCATAGATGAATACATATTACCACGTCTTTCTCTTCCTTGGGCGTCCTTCAAAGCCTTCACTTTATTGAGGGCAGAGGGCGGAGACTGGTGCTTATTTATAATTATCCCCCAGCGCCGTGCCGGAGGAGAACCCCGCCGGCAAGACAGGGTGCTCATCATTGTCTGGGGGCTTTCATTGAGATCCATGCCATCTCTGATCTCCCCGTTCCCACGACAGCTCTCGCTTCCCTCACGGTAGTCACCGAGCTCTTCCGCCCTCGTGCTCGCTGTTCCACAAGAAGAAATTTCTCACCTCGTCACCCTGGCACAGAGACACCCTCATTTTGCACACGCAGGGATCCCCTTCCCTCTCATTTCTCGGCTTGGCAAGATGCGATTGTCATTTGCTGGCAGACGAAACGTGACAACATGTCAGAGCCCAAATCCACGTCAGTCCAGGTCCCCGGACTCGTGCTGAGGCTGTGGTGTGGATGAGGCAGCCACGCTTGTCCGCGTGATTGTGTGTTTGCGATTCACATCAGCCGGACTTTTCATACCTCTGGCGTCTCCTCATTCCGGGGAGGCCAGGGCAGCCGACAGCTGTTTCGGCGTTTCAGTGTTTTTCAAAAAACATGTATATGTCTTTGATTTAAAAAAAAAAAAATCTCTGCATTTCATAGCTCAACTTGGGTAGTTTTTTTTTTTGCATTTTGAAGGGAAAGCAGAGGGCAGAGATGGAATAAAATGGGAGGACAAAGAGGCAGGTGTCTCCGAAAATTTGCTACAGAACATAGGGGACTCTATACTCAGACCGCCGCTGGGATGGTGCTGGCTTTGAAGCTCTGGGACATCCCCCAAAACTCCGGATCCACATTCCGGAACAGTCCGAAGCCCCTCCCAAGTTCTCTTTGGTTACCCAGGGGGCATTCTTCCCCGCGATTGGGGCTTCCTTGGTGACAATCATTTTTTTGTGTTCTGTTGAGCCACAAGAGAGATTCCACCCCTTCCTGAGGTCTACAAAACAAGCAGGAAACACGTAGAAACAGACGGGACATAGGAACCCAGAGGCCGAGCCACACGCCCGCAGAGCGAGGGTAAACACGGCAGGATGAGGTTATCACATGCGGGCACGGACAGCTTCCCACCGAACGGCAGGGTTTCCCATTCTTGCTTTTTCCGCAAAGAAGGCACCTTTATTGCATGTATACCTTTGCTTTTGTTTTGTTTTTTTTTACATTTTTAATTAGCAAAGAATAATTGTATACACCCATCTTCTACTGTCTCGCCAAAGCAGATTCCCCGTGTTCACCCTGCATCAGAAAACCAAAACAAACAACAACAAAAAACACAAAAAAGAATGGTTCACAGGCTTCCTCTCTCTCCTCAGGAGCGAGATGGAAATTTCTTTTTCTTTGTTGTGCTGAGAAGTGGTCACACCTTCTGCTTGGGTTGCACCAAAGCCAGGCCCTCGGGAGCCGTTACCCACCCCAAAACTCAGCAAGGTATTTCCTCAAACAGAATTCCATCCCTAGGACTATTCTAGGGCAAGTGTCTAAGATGGTACAATTTGTGCTCCTCTTACATAGTCAAGAATGCTTAGTCGAGACAGCCACAGAGGAACCAGAATTAAGCCACCTGCCCCTGTCCACCTGCCATCCCAAAGGGCTGCTCCATCCAACCCTGTGGGGCTCAGCGGCCTCCCAGGTAGTTCGTCCTTCCCACCCAGCATCCCACGACCCTACAGAACCCAGGGTGGCACATCCTCAGGCCGTCTTGGGAGCAAAGTTCTAACCTCATCTGGCTGATGGGCACTTTCTAAATCCAGGTGTGGGTGGGCGGGTGCCGAGGACCCGGCCATAAATTCAGAGGATGGAAATTACTAAGAGGACACATCTGGGTCCTGGGGGAGTCCAGCTGAACTGACCTAATGGGATGTCTGCTGGAGGCAGCCAGGGTGACCAGATGGCCCCTGGGAGATGCTGGAAGCTGAGAAACCTGAGCAGATACGGAGGGTGATCAGATATTGGGGCTGGGGGCTTCTAGCTAAATGGACTCCACAGCGTTCTGGCTAAAACTGGGTTTTACAAGGATGTGCACAGTTGCACCCAGGAGAAGCTCCAGGGGCCTGACCTCAGTTTGGCCGAGCAGAGACTCTTTGCTAGTGAGTCGGTGCCCGTGAACGTTTGCTGAGCGAATGACTGACCAACCGTCTCCTCTGACACCCTGGAGAGGCCCCTCCGCAGCAGCTGTTCTGGCTATTTTGGGGGCCCCCTTGGAGACTCCAGGGACAGGAGAGGACATGAGGGTGCTCGGAGATTGATGGATGAGAGGTGGCAGCGTCCGGGGCAGGGCAGGAGGGAGGACACAACCTCTCTGTCCAAGGATCTGCGAACATCTTGCAATGTGCACAGCTTGGCCGGCCGAGCTGGGATGCTCATGCCGGCACCCCAGGAACGACTCATGATTATCCGACCACAGGTCATGAGAAACAGTCTCTGGGCGTCACGAGCTCCCGAGACCTCAGTCTGTGACCCTTGAGGGATCTCTCAGAGTGCAGAGAAACTTGGCCAAACTCTCTGTTTTAGAGCAGTGTAGGCTACAGAATATTGGAGCAGGAAATGCATGCAGTTCCCAGACAGGTCTCTCGCTCAGTGACAGTTTCCTTTATTATGAACATGTCGCGTGCCTGTGCTACATTATTGCAATAGGACAGCCGGTACTGACACTTTGTTATTAACCAGAGCCATGGTTGACGGTGAGGTTCGCTCCTGGTTTTTGCAAGTTCTGTCTGTTCAGACAGATGTACAATGTCATGTATCTGTCACGAGAGTATCACGCAGACTAGTTTCAGCACCCTGAAAACCCTCTTTGCTCTGCCAATTTCTCCCTCCTTCCCGACTAACCATGGCAACCACTGATCTCTTCGCCGGCTGCGTAATTTTGCTTTTCCCAGTGAAACCATGCAGCCTGTAGCCTTTCCACACTGGCTTCTTAGCAATATGTGTTTAAGTTTCCTCTGCATCTTTTCATAACTTGACGGCTCATTTCTCATTAGCACCAAGGAATATTCCGTCGTCTGCAAGGGCCAGGGTTTGTGTATCCATTTGCCTGCTGAAAGATGTCGTGGTTGCTTCGAATTTGGGGTGACTATGAAAAAAGCTGCTTGTAAATATCCACATGCGGGTCTCAGCGTGGACCTGTTTCAATGCCTCTGGGCAAATGATAAGTGTCAATAACAGCATCAGTAGCAAATACGGTCGGGGGAATCCCTCCTCTCCTGTAGCTGACGTGCGCGGAGGGTAGCAGGACGTCAGGTCCCCCGGGCTGCACAAACGCGACCTTCTGCCTGTTTGTTTCTCACCCAAAGAATGTACCTGCCCACAGGTACAGACCCACCTGCTGTGTTGCAAACATAGGCCTCTGGCTGGCTCCAGTGCCTTGCATTGGTTGGAACAGAACAGCTGCAACGTCCTTGGTGACCGTGATCACAGGCTGAGTCTCGATGTCTGCGGGGCGTCGCGAAAGCAGCTCTTCACGATCTCCCTCCTGTCCTGCGACATGGGGCTCTTGTCTTTCTCCCTTTCCTGGACTGGGACACCGAAACTCAGTAGGGTCGCCCTGCCTGGGGCTCTCGGAGAGGAGGTGCCATGTGTCGCTCAGATACAGCTGGGCTTCTCCATCCCGTGCATACCCTGTAGAAGCTCTGAGAAACCATGTCTTGTAGATACGTGTGTGTATTCAATAAAGGGAAAAAGAGAGAGATATAAAATCTATCTGGGGCCACAGAGGCAGGGGGGACACTGTGCAGAGCCACAGCAGGGGGGAGACAGCAAATCTCTCCCCAAGGGGGGGCGGCATGAAGGGTCTTGGGGGCCCGGCTGGATGGTGCCTGGAGACAGGGAAGTTGTTCAGAGAAGCAAGTCTTGGGGGTTTATCTCATGACCTTCCTTTCATGCACCTTCACGCGGACATTTGGCCTGGCTTTTCAGCTTTCTCCTTGACTGTCCCCAGAAGCCGAGGCATCTCCCTCTGATTGCCTGACCACCCCCAGCACATATGCGATGCTCCCTGTGCGTGCAGGTGGGGGCCGGGTGGATGGGAATCTGACCTTCCTCCTCCCAGACGTCCTCTGAGGTCCTCACAGTTCACGGTGACCTTCTCCTGCTCCTCGTCAAGGTCAGGGACTCCAGCGCACCCTTCCAGCAACCTTTTTGTCTCATTTGGACATCCGACTCTGGCGAACACCTGTGTCCCTGAATTCCCCGTCCCCCACAGATGTCCTGGGGCCACATTTCCTTTTGAATGGAGAAGGACCCAGTGCACTCTTTTTTTCAGAATATTATGGGGGTACAAACACTTTGGTTACATAAATTGCCTTTGCTACCATTTGATCCAGGAATCCCATTCCTGGGCATCTACCCAAAGGGAAAAAAGGACATTCTATAATAAAGACACCTGCACTCGAATGTTTATAGCAGCACAATTCACAATTGCACAGATGTGGAAACAACCCAAGTGCCCATCAATGCCTGAGTGGATTAATAAAATGTGGTATATGTACACCACGGAGTTTTACTCAGCCACAGAAAACAATGGTGAACTAGCACCTACCTTGTATTGTCCCGGATGGAGCCGAAGCCAGTGCACTCTTTTTTTAAGGGCTGCCCATGGAATCACTGTGTTTCCTACAGGGTGCGATTGGAAGCAGAGAAAGTGACAGACAGCAGCGGGTACGCGTTCCGCTCTATTCTGCACTCGTCTGTAGCAGCCATAAAGCAACTGCAAACCACCGTGGAGGGTCTCAGGAGAACGGTGCGCTTTTTTCAGGGGCAAAGGGCTGGGACCTGAGTTCTGTGCTCAGCGTCAGGGAAGATCGAGAAACCCAGACAGTAATTTGGCACGAACCTGGAAAGAACCCTGGGAGGCCCCATTGCCTGTTGCTGTTGAATCAGCTGTAAATCCTCTGTAAATGTAGCGGCAGCCTCTAACGGCATAGAGCTGGCAGGAAACCAAGGAACATGCGGAAGGGTTATCACAGCGCCTGCGTGGGGTTTTGCCCTGAGGATATTGGAAAATCAGCCGAAGGTGGGTTTTGGTTTCTCAGTGTCCAATGGGGGACCGTCCCCCGGTGAGATGAGGACCGAAGCCTCCGTGTAAAAATGAACGAGAAATATCCCTACTTCACCCCTACACCTGCCGTCAAAGGAAGCCACACGAAATCACACACACACGCACTTTGTGTGGTCTGAGAATGTTCAAGCCAAGCATGAAAGTTCCCCTGGGTATTCCTGAGAAACCTGACTTCATCTCAAGGTTAAGAAGCCCCACAACTAAAACTAGAATGGAATAAAGCAGAACTAGCACCTCTTGTATTATCCTGGATGGAGCTGGAGCCCATACTGCTAAGTGAAGTATCACAAGAATGGAAAAACAAGCGCCGCATGTACTCACCATCAAATCGATGTTAATTGATCAACACTTATGTGCACATATGGAAATAACATTCATTGGAAATCAGGCAAGTGGGAGGGGGAGGAGGGGATGGGTAAATTCACACCCAACGGGTACAATGCACACTGTCTGGGGGATGGGCACACTTGTAACTTTGACTCAAACCGTCCGAAAGCCACTGATGTCACCAAAACGTGTGTGCCCCTGAAATATTCTGAAATTAAAACTAAATAAATAAAAAGAAAAAAACCATAGCTCATTTGGAGAAGAAATAAAAACAAACATGCAGAAAACAAATCACCATGAGAGAAAGAAGGAAAATAATAACAAAAATACAATGATAGCAATTTAAAAAACCCCAAGAAAACCCACTAGGAGATCAGATAATGGAATTCTGGACCTGGATCATAGAATGACTGCGCTTTATGTTTAAATAAATATGTAAAGGAAGTTCAAAAGGCTGATGACAAGACATGGTAAAGTGACACCAAACGCTTTGAAAAAGGATGGATAGAATTGAGAAAAAAAAAAAAGAGTTCTATTGCATAAGATCTCACCTCGATCTTTACAAGTTCCTGTGAATTTACACTCATTTCAGAATTAAAACTTAAAAAGATAGGGATAAAAGATGCAATAAGGAATGTTAAAAAGTGAACAGACACTTCCAATAAAATGAGGCAGGACTTCTTACAGAAACGGCTGAGTCTAGGGCGGGCACAGGAAATACACACGACAAGCCTGCTGCATTTTGTGGTGCCAGAAAGTAAAAAATGGTGCAAAAGAAAGGAGGAAAATAGCAAATTACGTATTGAACACTGTAGTGAAAGCAGCCCCATAAACCTAGCCTGAGATGCTGTCATCAGCCTGCAAAACGTTGAGGAGGAACAGGATATTTGGACAGCCTCAAAGCAACTCCCCCGAAATGCATTAAACGCTGTGTATAAAATGTATTTAAAACGTTGAACACATTGAATCCAGCCCTATGTCAAAAGGTTAAACATCATCAACTAGTTGGATTTATTGCAGAAATGCAAAGTTAGATGTTTTTAAGAGCAAGTAAGTAAGAGAGTCCTGTCTGTGAACAGATATAACAAGAAAAAAAAAAATTTCTCATCAATAGAGGCCAAAAATTTGGATAACATTCAACATCCTTTAATGATGTGTGTTTTGCAAAGTAAAGGCAGTTCCCTGCGGGGAATTCCTGTCACTGTCCCCATCCCCGGGAGGGCATTTTAGCAGGTCAAAGCATCCAGTCCTTGAATGATCAAATTCCCCTCTGCAGTTACATTTAAAATTCAATTTCTGTGTATTAATGTTTTATGATAGGGGCAAAACCTTGGTCTGTCCTCAACTTTAGAAGCCGCTCTGTGTCTGTTTCTCTTTTACTTTATGTTTAATTGACAAATAATATTCTTGTAGATTCGTGTGCTACAACGTGGTGCCTCGGTGTCGGTACACATTATGGAATGATTCAGTCGAGCTATGACCATACCTCTCACCTCACATGCTTAGCATTGTTTTTGTGGTGAGTGGTACAAGCATTTAAAAACCACATTTGGACCAGGCGAGGTGGCTCACGCCTGTAATCCTAGCACTCTGGGAGGCTGAGGTGGGAGGATGGCTTGAGGTCAGAAGTTCGAGACCAGCCTGAGCAAGAGCGAGACCCCGTCTTTATGAAAAATAGAAAAAATTAGCCGGGCATGGTGGCGCATGCCTGTAGTCCCAGCTACTCAGGAGGCTGAGGCAGTAGGATCGCCTGAGCCCAGGAGTTTGAGGTTGCTGTGAGCTAGGCTGACACCATGGCCCTCACTCTAGCTAGGGCAACAGAGTGAGACTGTGTCTCAAAAAAAAAAAAAAAAATCATCTGTTGTTTTTTTTGCAGTATTCTCCACAGCAGCATATTCTTGGTGTTGTGTTGTTGTCCGTGTTGTTCATTGGTTGGTTGGTTGGTGGAGATGTTGTGGAGCTGCTTCATGCTGTACTATTCTTCCTGCTGAAAGAATGATGTCCTCTCGTTGTTGGCAGCGTGGTTGTTGGGGCGGGTGGTTATTTTGTGTGGTGTAATCAGGCTGCTCAGGGAGGCATCTTCTGTTTTTTTTTATTTTGTAGGGGTGCTGAAGTGGTTTTTTTGGTGGTGGTGGGTCGTAGATGGGTTAGGGTCAGGGTTAGTTTAAGGTTAGGGTTAGGATTAGGTTAAAGTTAGGGTTAGGTTAAGATTAGGATTAAGGTTAGGGTTAGGTTAAGGTTAGGGTTAGGTTAG
>NW_012151063.1:434743-436857 GCF_000956105.1 Propithecus coquereli | reverse complement strand
AGTGGACCCCTGTAATTCAAACCCATGTGATTCAAGGGTAACGTCTATGTTTCTGTCTTAATTTTTAACAGAAAAGTTTAAAAAGTGAAAAATAAATAAAACATTTTAAAAATAGAAAAAAGCTTATCAAATAAGGTTATAAAGAAAAATACTTAATATTGTGTTACATATTCATAAAAGTGGACCCCTATAATTCAAACCCATGTGATTCAAGGGTCAACTGCATGTGTGCGTATGTATATATGTGTGTGTGTGTGCGTGTGTGTGTATCACATATATATAGAGAGAGATTTATATATATATATACACACACACACACACACACACACATAGAGAGAGAGAGAGAGAGATTTTAACAAGTTGGTCCCTATGGTTATGGAGGCTGGCAAGTCCAAAATCCACAGGGTAGACCAGCAGGCTGCAGACTTGGAAAACAGCTGACGTTGCTTGTGAAGTGTGAACATCATCTGCTGGCAGAATGCCCTCTTGTTCTGGGGAAGGTCAGCCTTTTTGGTTCTATTAAGGCCTTTAACCGATTGGATGGGGACCACTCACAGTACGGACAGCCTGCTTTACTCAGAGTTTGCCAATTTAAATGTTAATCTCATCCAAAAACACCATTCAAGAAGCATCCAGAAAAACGTCTGACCACATACGTATCCAGGCGCCATGTCCCAGCCATGTGAACACACAAAATTAACCGTTGCAGGCCTCTGATGAAATGCCCGGAGACTTGGCAGGAGCTCATTTTGGGATCCAGGGCCCCTTGGGTGGAAACTTCATTCCTCTGCCTCCTTACCCACCAAGACCAAGTCTCATTGTTCGGATATTGCTTGCCAAGAAAAATGCCCAAATTGGTAAAATTCCAACGACTTCCTGCCTCGTCGACCTGGCATTTGATAGTTGCCCAAAGATGCAAACATCACCATGTTTCCTTTATCCCAGTGTACCCATGGACAAGCTTTTGTAGAAAGTCTGAAAAATAGGACAATGCCCTAGTGCATTTGGTGGTGGACAACATATTTTTTTCTTATGGGTTGTTTTTGTAGAAACAATGCAAGATGTCAGAGACCAGGGCTTCTCAAACATTCGCGTGCACACGATTCTCTGGAGGTCTTTCAAAAATGCAGATCTTGGAGAGGGGCTGAAATTTCTACATTTCTAGCAAGCTCCCAGGTGAGGCTGATACTTCTGGTCTAGGTCTAGAGACCACATTCTGAACATCCGTGGTAGACCTCACCCTCAGAAACCCAGGACCACGCTGCACCAGGCACAATCGGATCTTCTGGTTTCTGGCTTCTATGGGGCCTCTTTTACCTGAGCTTTCATATCATCCAAGTAATGTGTAGCCCACGCACCTGGAGGCCAGGTGCCTCAGAAGGATGTGGGCACCCACAGCGTCTTCTGGGCTGTTAGTTTTGCGTAATTAGGCAAGAAGCACAGCTCATTAACCCCATGAGATAACATCATGGCCAGGCTATACAGATTCCCAAGGCTTTGCCAAAAATACTCACCCTCATTAAGACATTCTCATGTTGCAGCATGAACAGGCAATTCCTGAGCTAGGCAGGTTGGAGACAGAACCCAGGTAAACAGTCTCCCACCTGCTCTCAACGCCCAGGTGCACAAAACCAGGCATGCTGCCCACCTGGACCATGTTTGGAACCAGCCAAAGGGCCCGTGGCATGCGCACTCCTGTAGTGCATTCCTGCCTTTTGTCAGGTGTGGGGACCAGATATCAGGTACGTGCTCCCTGGCTCTAGGTTCCCAGTACCGAAGAATGGTTACTGGTACCGCGTCAACAGAGCAACTGAGCAGAGCAAGCAGATGCAAGCAGGCAAAATGCCAAAGTTTACTAAAGCATAGAACATTCCAGAGAAGGAATGGATCAACCCCTGCCCAAGAGTATTAGAATATAGAACATTCCAGAGAAGGCACAGGTCAACTCTCCCATGAGTGGAGACCCTGAGTTTAAAGACAGAGTATAGAAATACAGTACACTCTCCCAGTCAGTAGAGATTGGACTGCTCCAATGAGGAACAGTATCACCCCAAGGTTAGGGCCTGTTTTTTATACTAATCCCTAATAATATGTTAAGTGGGGGGTGGAATATT
>NW_012151063.1:432339-434693 GCF_000956105.1 Propithecus coquereli | reverse complement strand
GTCTCCAGGCGATTAAGGGAGGGGACAAGAGGAAGTTGTTTTTTAATGGGAACAGAGTTTCAGTTTGGGGATGATAAAAAGTTCTAGATTTGCGTGGCAGTGGTGAGTACAGGACAATGCAGATACATGTAAGACCATAGAACCGTATCCTTTAAAATGCTAAAGTTTATGTTGTGCATATTTTACCAAAATTAAAAAGAAAGCAATCAGAGAGTCCCAATCAAACTGTACAAGGCTAGTTTGTGAGTTAGTGGGTTGTCCCTGGAAGAAAAAAGCTAAACATCTCTCTAAAAATGGCTGACTTGAATTGGCCCTGTTCGATCATGGCTGCAGTGAGGCTGCCCCCGGTATGGATCGGGGCAGAGAGGCCACGCCGGACTCAGCCACGTAGATAGAGTTTGCAGAGCCGTGGGGGGCGGGGGGCGGTAAGGCAGGGATTGCAACGCGCCAATCCACCAAATGAATTGATTGTCACTCTTCCAGCCCGGGAGAATTGAGGACGAAGGGCCTCCTAATGAGAAGACAGTATTCTGGGGACAGGGGCCAACTCGAGCAGATGGTTAGAAATAGAAACAGAACAGGCAACGCTGCCGAAAGCTCACCCCCGGGGTGAGCTGAACCTAACACCAATTTACATTGTCTTTTAAGGGATGATTTGAGCATTCCTACTGTTTTGATTTTTTTAAAAGGCTTATGTGTGCTTTTTTTTAAAAAAAAAAAAAAAAAGAGAGAAATCAAATGCCATGAACATATGATTACTTGATGCCGTTTTGCCTTAGCAAGGAGAGTAGCCCATCCTTTCACCAACCAGGCGGGGTATTCGTCGTCAGTAGGTCTGGACATCTCGTCGAGACACCTGCCGGATCTCAGGTGTGTTTGGAGAGGGGCACATGCTAGGATCTCAGAGGCATAGACTGGGTAGGAAAGTGCTGGAATAAGTAGGATTCAGACACCATCCTGACATGTTCGTCCCCTAGGGTGCACACTTTGCAGAATGCCCTCCCCTGAGTGTGAGCGGGTCAAGGGAGTATAGCGGATGTCCCTCCTTGACTGTGTTACTAGTCGGCTGACTTTGGGTTTATCAAAGGGAGATTGTCCCACGTGGGCCTCACCTAATCAGAGGAGTCCTTTAAAAGAACCTGAAGGCATCAGACAGACGCTTCCTCGGTGGCCTCAAAGAGAAAAGAAACCACAACGTCGCAAGAGAAAACTGTTGGGGGTGGGGACATAGGACAAGAACATGAGGGCAACATCTAAGAACTGAGAATGACCTGGCAAGAAGATGGGGGCCTCAGACTCACAACCTCAGGAAAGTAAATTCCACCAAAATCGAGAAAGAGCTGAGAAGGACCTCTGAGCTGTGAGTCCGAGCTGATTCCCTGGAGGCGTCTTTCTCAGACCCTGAGCTGGAGAACTCAGCTGGTACGTGCTCAGACTCCTGAGCCATAGTTACTGCGAGATAATATTAATACATCTGTGTGGATTTAAGCTGCTAAGGTTTGGGGACGTTTGTTACGCAGCAACAGCTGACAGTAACAGCAGCCCGGGATGGGCAGAACTGAGGTCAAAGAGGATTTGAAGGAAAAGATGAGGATTCTGTGTCGTGGGATCCACGTAGATCAACGCCAAGATTCAAGAAGATGCCCTGAGGAGCTGATCGGCAGCCATCTGGGTCAAATGAGTCAGGTCATGTCCATTTATGAAACTTGTTTTTATTGGGACCCGAGCCAACGTGCAGGAATATGGGGCACAGGTCTCAGCCTCGAGCTACCAAAAGTTGGCAGGAGTGATCTAGATCCCGTGAGAGTGAAGCCGCTCCAGGGCAGGGAACGGTTGGGATGTGAGTAGGTCGGAAAAATCATGGGGAAATGCACATTCTATGTATGGAATAAATACACATATAGGATATATATGCAGAATACAGACATAGAATAGATAGAGAATATCTGTGTGATTTATAAGCTTTGTGAGATTCAGAGGAAATCGAAATAGTCTATCATAAGAAATAAACGACCTGAGATAAAAATGGTTCCACACAAAATACAAAAACAAAACTGCTGAGTCTAAAATATGGATGTGGGCAGCTTGCACTGCCGGAAATCAGATTTCGAAGAAGGAGAAAAGCAACTAGGAACAAATTGTTTTCCAGCATGCCGAGCATAAAATGCTAGGAGGAAAAAGAGATCCATTTGGAGGCATTAGGAAAACTCCCCGAAGCTAACTTGTGAGAGATCGGCATTCCTACCAAGGAGACTGAGGTAGAAGCAACAATTATAGGACCGGCGCAAGATAAGCGTTGTAATAAATTCTAGAAAAATGGCTGCATGCTGAGTTCTCAATGAAAAATTAATAGA
>NW_012151063.1:417775-421051 GCF_000956105.1 Propithecus coquereli | reverse complement strand
TTAGGGTTAGGTTAGTTTAAGGTTAGGGTTAGGGTTAGGTTACGTTAAGTTTAGGGTTAAGATTAGGGTTAGGGTTAGGGTTAGGTTAGGTTAAGGTTAGGGTTAGGTTAAGGTTAGGGTAGGGTTAGTTTAAGGTTAGGGTTAGGTTAAGGTTAGGGTTAGGTTAGCTTAAGGTTAGGACTAAGGTTAGGGTTACCTTAAGGTTAGGGTTAGGTTAGTTTAAGGTTAGGGTTCGAGTTAGGGTTAGGTTAGGTTAAGGTCCGGTTACCAGAGGCCAAGAAGGGTAGGGGGAAGTGAATAGAGGTGGGTTAAAGTGCACAAACATACAGTAAGGTAGAAGGAATAACTTCAGTGTTGGATACCAGAGTACAGTGGCTATATTTAACAAAAATGTCTTGCACTTGGGTGCAATTCATTTTAGGACACCCTAAATATCCTGACTTGATCAGTACGCATTATATACGTGTCACCAAATTTCTCACATATTCTGTAAATTTGCACAAATAAAAGAAAAAAATAATGAAATGTACCCTCTTAGCAAAGACAGGGTGCTTTATGATTAACTATGTTTGCTGTGCTGTACGATACATCTGCAGGGCTCATTCCTCCTGCCCTAACTGAACTTTGCATCTCTGACCAACATCTACCTGATCCCCTCTCCCTCAGCCCCTGGTAACCACCGTCCCCTTGTCTGTTTCTAGGAGTGTGACTTCGTTAGAGCCCACATAGAAGTGAGACCACGCGGCATTTGTTTTCATCTCTGTCTCAAGTTCACGGAGGAGGAGGCATGGGGGCTGGAATGAGAGCGTGTGACGTGTCTACGTCCCTGGAAGTCTCTACAAAGTGAACCCCAGGCCGCCCCTTACCAGGGAAGATGGGAACAGGGAACAATGACAACAGGCTCACGTGTGACCCGCAACCGAGACATCCTCTGGCCTTCAAGTAGGTGGACACACGTCCTTTCCTCTCCGTGGAATTCCCAGGCCGTATTGTCACGTCCTGTAGGCAAAAATACTTGGTCACATGGGAGAGGAAAGATTCCTCACCCATCGTAGAGTCGCGGCTGAAACCCCTAGAACAAAAGGCAGGTAAGCAAGAGGAAAGAAAGCCTTTATTCAATAGATATTTTACCAGTGACAGGGCTGCCTTCAAAAATGAAAACACAAAGGAACAGGGAAACAGTGTGTGTTTGCACCCAGTGTGGCAGAGAGTGGACCGTGGTCCAGAAGGGTGACTGGACACAGGGCGTCTGATCTCGTGGGACTATCAGAGAAAGGTCGGAAAATCCTTCAGAGGAGAAGGGTGGGAGAAAGTCAGACACTGTGATGTTTTCTTGAGTGCCAAGGGGACATGTTTGGGGGTAGCGCATCCTAATCCCCAGCCTTGGGGAAAATTGATCTGTGACCTGTGGTTTAGCCTTTGCAGCTATAGTGTTTAGGGACCAAAGGGGAAGCAGATACCCCTTGAACACTGCCTGGGGCCTTCTCATATCCAAACTCTTCTGAACACACATGGTGTCGCTGGCCCCCAAGCTACGAGGCTGCAGGAGAGAGACACCCCATTGGGCATCCTTCTCTCAGATCTTTACAGGCAGGGGAGGCAGCTGGAAGCAGCCTGGGGGCTGTGGTCCCCTCCAGGAAAGCTCTGCACCCCGGTCTCTGCAGCCCAGCCCTGGCTTCATGGGAGCAGCTTGTCCTCCTGACCCCCGGGCTGACCTGCGTGTAACAGAACCCGGGCTAACAGAAGTCATCAGGTCTGGTCTGCGTGCCCTGCCATGTAAGTGCCTCCTCTCCTGGGCTGAGGGTGTCTCCCTCTCCTCCCCGCTTCCACACGCGACTTCTTCATCGTGCGACAGCCCAGCTGCAGCTTCTCAGCTCCGTCAGTCCTGAGTCACAAGCTCACTGCAAAATGCACGCCGGCTTCCAGGGCAGCAGAATGCCCCATGGAGCACCGTGACTCCGGCGTAGTTGCAGGTTAGCGTTGCTGGAGCCGTGGGCCCCGCCAGGACATGGATCTCTGTCAGAGAGCATGAGAGTCTGAAATAGAAAGAACTTTTCGACTTCCTGGGAAGAAATCCCGGAGGCTGATGTCATTCCTGGGCAGTGACCCCTGACAAACTCGACCGTTAAACACACAGATCCGTATCAGTGCCGGGTTGTCCAAGGAGGATCCCATAGCCACCAAAACAAAGCCAGGGCAGAGCAGAAGCAGGGTCAGGGTTCCAGAAAATAGGCCAGTGTGAAAAATCCAGTTACGTTCAGTCTCCGGGAGACCCTTTAAATTTATGCTCCCGAGGGGTGAATTCCAGTGTTTTTTCTTGGCTACATAGTACTCAGCGTGCTTGAGGTAAAGCTCCCCCAGGTCTTCTGAGTGGCTCCCCAAGCTTTGCAAATCGAATTCTTTGTTTCTCAGAACCATCTGTGTCTCTGAAGGCCTCTTTTCCTCTTTTATCTAATGTCCTTTAAGATTTTCGGCAAAAATATGTTGCCTCACCAAATTCACTCTCGGGGACCTTCCAATAGGTGATTCAACACATTGTTTTGTTTGTAAAACAATGTTGGCAGACACAAAATTCATTTCTCTGGAGCTACATAGCAGCAAATGGCCCTGGCCTTTGCACACCCCCGGGACAGAACTAGACAGTGATCAACAAAAGCCTCCATCTTGCTGGAAGTAGCACCTCCCACACTCCCCCCATCGAGGGCCACCTTTCTGATGTGGTCACAACAGAGAGACAAGAGGATTAGGCAGGTGTCCAGGTAATTAGATCCATGCATAGAAATCGAGTGCATAATTGAGCCTGGAAACTCCACTTTGGCCGGTAGCTATTAATCAGAGTAGCCCAGTGCTGTTTGTAACTGTGTATATTTAGGCAAACTCCCAAAATGCTCTGTGAGCAATATAGTGTTTGGGAAGGGAAAAGGTCACTCTTCCAAAAAAATGCAGTTTTAAACATCTGCAATTGTACGTTTTAACCCACAAGGAACTTGGAGCCGTCAGAGTCATGGAGATGGGAAGTAGAATATGGCGGTCTCCAGGCGATTAAGGGAGGGGACAAGAGGAAGTTGTTTTTTAATGGGAACAGAGTTTCAGTTTGGGGATGATAAAAAGTTCTAGATTTGCGTGGCAGTGGTGAGTACAGGACAATGCAGATACATGTAAGACCATAGAACCGTATCCTTTAAAATGCTAAAGTTTATGTTGTGCATATTTTACCAAAATTAAAAAGAAAGCAATCAGAGAGTCCCAATCAAACTGTACAAGGCTAGTTTGTGA
>NW_012151063.1:413805-415335 GCF_000956105.1 Propithecus coquereli | reverse complement strand
TGCAGTTCTGCAAACCCAACTGGTGGATAAGAAATGACTTTTTAGTAAAGGAATGAATCCTACAGTGGGTGGATTAATCCCCTAAATCAAACAATTTTTGTCACAGTTTATTACCGCATTCAGAGTAGTTAGGAACGTGTAAAGAGGAGGCTGGTTCTTAATCTGCACTTCAAATAGTGTCGAAAACCGAAAGCAAAACAGATTATGATTTTTAAAAGTCTTGCAAAATTCAGGGCACAGCTAACTCATCCTTTTCTTCGACTCTATCAAGCCATGGAACAGGAACAAAATATCTTTAATAGGATTTTCTAACGATGACTAAATAATTTGCATATTTCTCTCAGAGGAACAAAACCAAAATTAGTTGATTTTAATTTGTTGTTCCGTTGGAGCAGTTGGGAGGAAAAAATCTGTAAGAACTAATTCACATTCATGCATGTACCTCCCTCACCTTCTCTGGAGACTTTGGGGGCTTACAAAATCCATCCATCCATCCACCCATTCACACACCCATGCATCCACCCATCCATACATCCATCCACCCACTCACACACCCATGCATCCACCCATCTACCTATCCATCCATCCATCCACCCACCCATCCATCCATCCAGCCACCCACTCACGCACCCATGTATCCACCCATCCATACATCCACCCACCCACCCTCCCATCCATCCTTTCACTCAGCAGACACCAGAGTGCCCACTATGTGCCAAGTGCATGTTATGCCCTGAGGCTATGGCCTGGCCCTCTCCTGCAGGGTGATTGATTATACTTCGTCTGTAATTCTATGGGATGATCAGGCAAGTGTGCCCACAACAGGAAACAGAGAGAAGGCTCGAAAAAAAGCAAAGCGTACTGCACTCACAGGTCCTAGAGACAGGCAGCCGGGCAGGCCAGGCAGGGCCACGCGGGGAGGACACCAGGTGGGCAGCAGGCAGGGGACGGTTGAGGCCAGGGCCTTTACTGGGGTCTCCAGGAAAGGCAAGAAAGAGCAAGGTGAGCAGTTTAGGATGGGCTAGTTTGACTAGTCCCAAGGGACTTTGAGCAGTACAGGTGGTCCCCAGGTGCCTGGCACCTGGCCCCGGGATGCTTAAGGCAGAGGAATGTTGCCTCCTGAATGCACAGGCCAGATACAAAAGCTGCATTGGTTCATTTGCACGTCAAAGACATGCTCCAGCCTGGGCCCCTTGTTAACTATAAGAACTGGCTAGTTCCTGGAGCGGCAATTTTACCCCAGCCAGAAAAGGTTTCTCTTAAGATGCTAAAACATAACATACAAAAAAATTTTTAAATGTTCACAATACTTTAGACAAAGTAACACACCATTATACAGTTGTCAGGCTGGGCACAGTGGCTGATACTTGTAATCCCAGCACTCTGGGAAGCCAAAGTGGGAGGATCTCTTGAGGCCAGGAGTTCCAGACCAGCCTGAGCAACAGTGAGACCCTGTCTCTACTAAAAATAGAAAAATTAGCCGGGCTTGGTGGTGCACACCTGTAGTCCCAGCTACTTGGGAGGCTGAGG
>NW_012151063.1:398750-401645 GCF_000956105.1 Propithecus coquereli | reverse complement strand
ATGGTGATGGTGATGATGATGGTGATGACGATGAAGGTCATGATGGTGATGATGATGATGGTGATCATGATGGTGATGATGGTGATGGTGATGATGGTGATGATGATGGTGATGATGGTAATGGTGATGGTGATGATGATGGTGATGATGGTGATGGTGATGGTGATGATGATGGTGGCCATGATGGTGGTGATGACAGTCATGATGGTGATGGTAATGGTGATGATGGTGTTGGTGATGGTGATACTGGCTATTTTGGTTGTCCAGGGAGAAATCATTGCTGCTTTGACCACATCAAGGGCAAATGTGGAGTGGTGAGAGGTGGACAGATTGGGGACCTGCAGATGCATCGAATGCGTTGGTAGGAGAGAACCAGTGTGATTGTCTGTGCTTCTGTTTTCATCTCCGAGTCTATTTCTCTGACTTTTTTTCTACCTCATTTATCCCTTCCGTGACTGTGTTTTCTCTCTCTTCCCTCACCTTCTATATTCGCTCTCCCCCGTGACTATCACCTTGATCTGGCTCATTAACATTATTGCAGGATTTAATTCAACTCAACACTTTTGTGGAGCACCCTGTAGGTGTCAGACACAGAGCCAAGCACCAGAGAGAGAGAAATGAGTACTTCACATCCGAGGTGCTGTGGACATATGGAACAAGTAATCGGGGTGTGGTAATGAAATTGCAACCAGACCTACCCAGTGTGAAGAGAGGTTTGGGAAAAGAAAACTTGTTAAATAACAAGTTTTACTTGTTTACTGAAGAGTGTTGTTTTTTTTTTTTACATCTCTGACTTTATTATAAAAACCAATGGGTCTATGTTCATATATATCTGTCTTGATAGACAAATACATCTATCCATCCATACATCAGAAGTGGCTCACTGATACAACAACTCCCATTTACATGACACATTATAGTTTTCAAGAAACTGTATAATTTAGCTCATTTGTCTCTTGTGATAGTTCTGAGGCCGGTGACATCATCTCCACCGTCATCATTATTATCATCACCACCACCATCATCACCATGACCATCATCACCAGCTCCATTATCATCATCACCATTATCATCATCATCACCAACATCATCATTATCATCACCATCAAATCACCATGATTGTCACAATCGTCACATTATCATTATCATCATCACCATCACCATCACCACTATCATCGTCATTATATCGCCATCACCATCATCACCGCCATCATCATTATCATCACTGTCACCATCACGACCATCATGACCACCACATCACCACCATCATCACCACCACCACCACCATCAGCAGCAGCACCATTATTATCACCATCATCATTATCACCATCATCCTCACAACCACCACCACCACCATCATCGTCGTCACCATTGCCTTGTTACAGAAGAGGAAATTAAGGTTCACAGAAGTTGAGCACTGCACAAGGTCACAGTGCTGAAAATTAATGACATTGCTCCTACCCAGTACCTCCACACACAAAGCTCTTTTCTCTGTATGCTCACTATGTCTGCTGTGTAATAGAAACCTTCCAAAGACCTACATGGTCTGCCTTTTGCTTTCTTCCTCTTCTTTCCTTGCTCCACTTGGCTGCCTGGAGGTTGGGGGTCACGATCTTGGGCTGTGAGGACAGGGTTGGAGGAGCAAAAAGATGCGAGAAGCCCAACTGTTGAGGACTTCATGACACAAAGCCCCTTCTCCAGCCCTGGACCATGCAACTAGCGGTCACATTTCCATGAGAGAGAAACAAACTTCTATTGCTTTAAAGCACTGTTGTTTTAGGGTTTCTCTGTCAGCCAGACCTAATCCTGATGCCACATTCAAGCTCCATGCACCTTGCAAACAACCCCCCAGCCCCACCTGCACACACGCCCTAAACCCTCCATTCCAACGACTCTAAAGGATCTCGGCCATTTCCGTAATCTGATTTGCTGTTAATCCCTGTTGGAAAGGATACAGTCAGTGACCTTCAAGGACAGCCCTGAATGAAAACTATTTCATTGCACCAGGTAAACACACTGTATGGGGATCAGCATTTGTTTGGAGAGCGCTGGCTTATCCTAGTAATAACGGAAAGAGCTATTTTAAAAAGTATTAACAATTCAGTGTCATTCTAAAGTGCACATGTCCATCTGTGATCTGTGTCGAGTCAGCCAAGGAAGGCCATCTTTGGCTTCAGACATTTTTTATCCCTCATCCCAAGTTAATTGCCACCGCTAAATGAGTGAGGAAAGCTTTCAAACCATCATCCTGCAAAGCTCCCTGAAAAAGGGAAATGTTGAGCAATTAGGGAGCCAACTTGGCCCATTGTGTGGTCAATCCAAAAAGTCTGGCTGGACATGACTGAGTTTCAGCCTTCCCTGTGTTCCCACCGCATGGTCCCTGGATGTGGCGTAATAGACACATATCCAGAACCACTGATCTTCAAAGTAAGTCCACCCGCTCAGGTGGCTTTCTCACACAGCGAGATGCCAGTTACGGCAGGCAGTGAGGTTTGGGGCATGATGAATACTCTTGTAGGAGAGCAAGCTCTTTTTGATGCTAACAAGCATTTCCGCAAGCTGCTTCGGGTGTCTGGAATAAGTCCCCAGAGTTCTGAGCAAAGGCAGAGCTGACATTATTGGACACACAAAACTGTCAGTGGCAAGGTATTTATAGAAAAGGCATTCGACACCTGCGTGAGGTCCGTTCCCCCGCTGAGTTTCCCGTAGGCCAGGAGGGTAGATACGGGAGCATGAGGAGCTGGCTGTAGACTGATTTCTGATAGTGCTGTGAGCAAAGCAGGGTTCAGTATTCATCAAAAAAAAAAAAAAAGACATCTGGGTTTTCATTCATGCCAAAAATTCAGATTAATCTTGCAGAGGGTGAGGATTTAATCCAGTTCAAAGGAAATGAGA
>NW_012151063.1:397319-398480 GCF_000956105.1 Propithecus coquereli | reverse complement strand
GAGATCCTGTCTCTAAAAGAAAAAAATAAACAAAACAAGAACCACCACAGGTTGCATGCTGACCGAGTACCAGGTGATACGCTAAGCTTTCACAAGACTCTGTTCAGAAAGAAGTGATGTATCTTCCCTTTAACAGGTTAAGAAATGAAAGTTTAGAGAGATTAAGTAAATAACCAGGTAAAGGTTCCTCCACTGGCTGAGGGTGGAGATTGTCCTTCTAACTGAAAGATGTCAACGTGACTTTGCATAGTCACCTGGTGACACTGATTATAGGAATGAGGGGTCTGCACCTATCTGCCTGCGTCCAAGTCAAAGACGGGGAAATAGCAGAATCAATACCTCTTGAAGCCACACAGATGTTCTCTCTTCCTACCTTCCTTGGTCCCAGAGACCTGGTTGGTCTTCCTAGGACTTTGGGTTCTATTGTGAACGCAAAATCAAAGCCACTGGAGGTTCTGCTCTGATGGAAGAGATCCTGTTGGTGGTCTTCCCACATCCCCTGGGAATCCCCTAACCATTTCTGTGAGCAGGGACCTGCCCTCCCCTGCGAGCCTTGCCTCTCTGTTGGAGGTCTCTCCTCTGATGGCCAGAACCCACCTTGTGCATTTGAGTAGCAAGCTGGAAGTTCAGGCAAGTCACGTGCCCCCACCGGTTACTGATCGGCATGGGGTATCAATACCCCAGCTCCCTCACCCCTTGGCCAGGATCACTCCCAGATGGGTATTTTCTGTTCTGTCCTAGAGAATCACCATGGGATTAAGCTCTGGTCACCTTCTGTGTAGCTGCTTGATAACTCAGTCCTCGTGGGCTGATTCTTCCTCCTATGTAACTTCCCCCACCCCAACCCTGGCCTGAGTCCTTACCCTTCCCTGTACACAGTCCTTCACCCAGGATTTGCTTCTGGGAGAAGCAAGGTGAGACACCTGCCTTAGATTATGATGGGAGAGGGGAAGTGGAGGCAGGGGTGGGCAGGTGGGCAAGATACTGACTGATGATGATGGTGGTGATGATGGTGACAGTGGAGACGATAATAATGATGGTGATGATATGATGATTGTGTTGATAATGGTGATGGTGATTGATGATGATGGTGATGGTGATGGTGATGATGATGATGATGGTGATAATGGTGATGGTGATGATAATGATGGTGATGATGAT